>NW_027508788.1:10825000-11357500 GCF_051911475.1 Siphateles boraxobius
GGATAGTGTTGCCTCGTATTAAAATGTTGTTGTTTTTTTATCTCCCCTTTGAATAGCCAGAACAATGGCGCGAGATTGTGAACAAGAAGTTTCGCTTCCCTCCAGAGCTCCTCGGCGCCATCCGAGAGAGGAACATCAACATGGTCTCTTCGCTGCTGAAGACGGGTGACGGCATCATCCGTCAGCTGGACGACTCCGAGGACAGGCTGTGGAGAGAAGCGCTGAACTTGTCCATCCGACTCGGCAATGAGGACACCATGGACACCCTTCTCCAAGCGGTCAAGTTTGACTTCCGGCAGATTCACGAAGCTCTTCTAGTGGCCGTGGACACCAACCAACCTCGTGTGGTCAAGCGCCTCTTGGACCGGCTGGATCTAGAGAAGGGAAACAAGATGGATGTGCGCTCTTTCGCTATGGCTATTTTTGACCACTCCATTGATGATTCACAGTTTGCCCCTGGAGTGACACCATTGACTCTGGCCTGTCAGAAGGATTTGTATGAAATTGTAACAATGCTCAATCAGAAAGGTCACGAAATTCCTTGGCCTCATAAAATCTCATGCGCATGTCTGGAGTGCACGAATGGACGGCAATACGATTTGCTCAAGTTCTCGCTGTCCCGTATCAACACCTACCGAGGTATAGCCAGCCGTGCTTACCTGTCCATCACCGCAGAAGATGCCATGCTCAGTGCCTTTCGACTCAGCCGGGATCTCCGCAAGCTGTCTAAGAAGGAACCTGAGTTTAAGGTTGAGTGAAGCAGGGCTCGTGTTTTTCTAGGAGGTTTCTTGATATTTTTCATTGTGGTAAAAGTTGATAAATCGTACATGGATAACATTTACAAACTGAAATTAGAATATATTATATAAAACATTCCATAATCTATTTTTAAGTAGAATAAAGTCTAAAAATGTTAGGGTGATACAACTGCCCTGATATCATAATGAAGAAATTTTCATTTTTTACAAAGTTGCTGAAACAATTTTTGGAACTCTTTTTTTATGCCAAATCAAAGTCATTAAAGCAGAAAAGTGCAGAAAGAAAACATAAAAATATATCCGACCTAAAGAGACACCTACAGACCCTCATGACTTTGAAAAATCTTATTGAAAATAATAATTTTAATAAAATAAATATAAATTACATTTTTAAAGTTATTACTTTTAAACTTTCTCTTGAAAATGATAGAAACGTTTTTTTAAACCAATATGAATACAAAGAATACATTTCTAAGAAATGAATACCTGTGTCTTGAAAGATGTTAATTTTCTGTATAGTGGTCACTATTTGTCACAACCACTGTCTCCTTTGCTTCACACAGCCTCAGTATCTTAGCCTCGAGCAGGTGTGCCAGGAATTTGCCGTGGAGCTGCTTGGAATGTGCCGGAACCAAAGCGAGGTCACCACCATCCTGAACAGCTGTGGGAACCAGGAAGAGGACAGTGAGGACGAGCTGGACCAGCAGGCCTTTGAGGAGGGCATTCCCAACCTTGCTCGCTTGAGGCTTGCCGCCAACTACAATCAAAAACAAGTATGAGCTCTGAGCAAGAAAAAACTGCACTGATATTTATCCATGTATTTGTCTAACCATTGGCTTCTTGTTTGTTCTGCAGTTTGTAGCCCACCCCATCTGCCAGCAGGTGCTCTCCTCCATCTGGTGTGGGAACCTTTCAGGCTGGAGGGGCAGCAAAACGGCATGGAAGCTTCTGGTGTCTTTGGGGATCTTCCTGACCATGCCTATCCTTTGCCTAATCTACTGGATCGCACCAAAGTCAAAGGTTTGCCAAATATTAAAATATTTTAATATTATTTTTGCTGCCTGTTAAATTGACATAACTAAAATGAGTTAAAGCATTTTGTTTCTACTAAATGTATTTGTGTCAAATCTACTTAAATATGTAAAATAGAAGTTTACTGAATTTTTTTGAGTTGGGACTACCTAAATCTTTTTTGTAGCATGAACTGAAACTGGGCAGTGGATGTTTTGCTTCTAGCATGTTTTGAAAATGAATGAATAATATATGTTTAAAATACAGGGTGCATCCCAATTCACGTACGTATGCAGTATTCTGTGCCGTTTTGTAGTATAAATAGTGACAAAATAACCTTATAGAATTCATACACTACATGGTTGAGTTCATAGTGCATAAGTACATAGTGATTAAGTGCATAGTGTATAAGTGCAAAGTATATAGTGTGTCATTTGGGACACAACTTAAGTGTTTTTTATGTGTTTTTTGAGTGCAGTAGAAGACTTTTAAAATAGTTTCTGTTATGTTGGTTTTTGTGGTTAGCTTTGTACTAAAGAGTAGATCGTGTGGTTAGGTTTTCAGTGGCTACAGGAATTAATAGCGTATGTTGATCCACACAATGAGTAATTGCTGTAGTTCTTGTTTATTGCAAATGTTTCTTGTGCTCCCTACAAAAGCTATTTTAAATGTAAAATAACAACCAAAAGTTAATATTAATTAGTTGTGTTATATATTGACAAATGTTAGGTAGACTTAACCTAATTTATTTTATTGTGTCATAGCTGTTAGATTTAGGTAGTTGTTACTCAACACATGGGATCAAATCTATCTAAACAAACTGAGTTCAAATTGTTACCTCAGTTTTATTCAGTAGATGCAATAGTTTTTTTTTATAGTATAGAGACTTTCATCTATCCATCCATCCATTCTCCAAAACGCTTGTCCTACAGGGTCGCTGGGATGCTGGGTTTTATCTCAGCGTCTCAGGCCGAAGGCAGGGAAACACTCAGGACGGATTGCCAGTCCATCACAGGACTATTCTAACAGGCGTTTTCGACTAAAATGTAAACCATGTGGTGGTCTTCTGTTTGTCTTAACAGATAGGGAAGACTATAAAGATCCCGGTGATTAAATTCCTCCTCCATTCGGCTTCATATATGTGGTTCCTGATCACGCTACTTGGGGAATCCATTGCCATGGAGGTGTATCGGGACAGCTTTGCCTCTCGTCAGCACACCATCCTGCACAGCTCTTTCCACATGGTTTGGGTGGTTGGTAGGTCCCAGGAACCACACTTCTCGAAAAATGGTTATGAGAAATTGATTGAAATACAGTACTAGATAAATTTTTATGCAAGATCTTCAACTTAATTTTTGAGCATTACACATGAAATGTTTACAAAACATTTATTTAAAATGTATTAAAAAATACAATACAATGCAATGTATACATACAATGATGATAAGTATTTGTTAATATTTGAAAATTCTGTATTCAGTAACAGCGAAACCAGCTGAAAGGCTGTTGAACGTCCACGCCAAATACTGAAAAAGTTTGTAGATAAAAATTACTTTGGTGTGTAAGCTTAAAAAACATCAAAGTTCAACATGGAGAAGAGCTCGCACACATTATAGTAGAACATTTCTTAGAAAAAATACAGACAGTAGCACACCTGATTCTATTTACTTTTTTTTTTTTTTACCATATTACATCCAATAAAGTTAACTCAAAAAGTTAATAAAAAAAATACATATACCTGAATAGCATAAAAACTATGAGTATACACTAACATTCATAAGTATACCAGACTGCGCAAAAAACATAAACATTTGCATAAAATTAAAAAATGTAAGAGTTATACAACTGTTTTGATATCATAATGAAAAAAAGCGTAATTTTAAAAAAAAATGTAAACTATTAAAAGTATTATGCATGATATTTTATTTTTACTGTATCTCTAAGGAAACAAATATTTGAATAAAGCTGGTTATTAATATTTGTTAAATTGAAAACTCCAAATCAAAGTCATATGGTCATGCAGAAACATGCAATGTATTATTGACAAGATCAATAAATCTTTTAAAATATCAGAAAATGTAACCTATTTTAAAGGGTTAGTTTACCCAAAAAAGTGCTCGATTCATATGGATTAGTTTTAAGATATAAGCTGTCAATGGAGGGACAGAAATCTCTCAGATTTCATAAAAATATTTTCATTTGTGTTTCAAAGAAGAACGAAAGTCTTATGAGTTTGGAATGAATAGAAGGTGAGTAATTAATTAATTAATGACAGAATTTTCATTTTTGGGTGAACTAACCCTTTAAGTCAAGGTTAGTTCAGGTTGTAAAATGTCATGTGTTGTTTTTTCCTCCCAAAATTATGTTTTACTTTTTAATATACTGTGTAAGATGTGTACACTCACTTGTAAATATAGTTCTGCATTTATATTGCTGCAGGGTCTTTAACTTCAGGTCTGCATTTTTTGAGCATTGCACATGAAACATTATAAAACAACAATTTAGTAATCATTAATCATTTAAAACAGGTTTTTTCTGGTTCGAGTGTAAGGAGGTTTGGATCGAGGGCTTGAGGTCTTACTTCCTGGACTGGTGGAACTGTCTGGATGTGATGGTTCTTAGCATGTACCTGGCTTCATTTGCCCTGAGAATGGTCATCATGCTCAAGGTCCACTTCCTCTGCCAGTTACCCGACAACCAGGATGAGTGTGTCTACTTCAACAACACTTGTGAGAGAAAAAAAAAAACTTCATTAAAGGGATAGTTCACCCTAAAAATGGAAATTCTGTCAGTATTTACTCACCCTCATGTTGTTTCAACCCCGTAAGACCTTCGTTCATCTTCGGAACACGAATTAAGATATTTTTGATTAAATCTGAGAGCTGGATCACTCCTCCATAGGCTTCTAAGTGATTGAAACTTGTTCCCCGAAAAGTTATTAAAGACATCGTTAAAATAGTCCAACTGACTACAGTGGCTCAATCTTAAGTTTATCAAGCGACGAGAATACTTTTTGTGCGCAAAAACAAACAAAAATAACGACTTTATTTCAACTATTCATTTCCTTCTCTGTGGGCCTCTAGTCAGTTAACTTAGTATGATTGCGTAGAGCTACGTCACACGTAGGCTCACTATTGGCCGACGCTGGTCATGTGTGTGATGCGTGTGACGTACAACACAGAAGCTTACGCTGTTACACTAGTGAACTGACTCGAGACCCACAGAGAAGGAAATGAATAGTTGAAATAACGTCGTTATTTTTGTTTGTTTTTGCGCACAAAAAGTATTCTCGTCGCTTGATAAACTTAAGATTGAGCCACTGTAGTCACTTGGACTATTTTAACGATGTCTTTAATAACTTTTCGGGGCTGGCAAGTTTCAATCCCTCAAGAAGCCTATGGAGGAGTGATCCAGCTCTCAGATTTCATCAAAATATCTTAATTCGTGTTCCGAAGATGAACATGAGGGTGAGTAAATACTGACAGAATTTTCATTTTTGGGTGAACTATCCCTTTAAGCATCACGGTTTAGCCTACAATATGGCCTACTGCAGTAACGTATTTGTGGCTTTCCAGTGCGTGATGAGTGGCATCAGGAGGATCCCCAGTTCATCGCTGAGGTGCTGTTTGCAGTGACCAGCATGCTGAGTTTCACTCGCTTGGCCTACATCCTGCCAGCACACGAGTCTCTAGGCACCCTGCAGATCTCCATTGGAAAGATGATTGACGACATGATGAGGTATTCAGCTGCGACAAGATCTTTTCGTGTTGATTATAAAGATTAATAGTCTGGAGAAGCACAATCTGATGCTCTTTGTTCAAGATGCTTCTTTTTCTCTCCAGATTTATGTTCATTTTGGTGATCATTGGAACCGCCTTCCTGTGTGGCATCAACAATGTCTATGTCCCATTTACGATCTCCCCTAATCTTGGAAGGTATTTCCCAGCTAACAAAAATATGTTCTTAGAACATTTTTCTAATATTCCCAGTAAGTTAATAATACCAGATAACTGAATGAAGGTTCTATTAACTTTACTAGAGCAATGCTTGTTTATAGCTTTGAATGAACATTAGCTTCAAGTTCTGAGCAGCTGCAGAAATCGAATCAATGAGCCGAATTTTGAGATAACCTTCAAAATGGAACAACGCCACATTCATTTACATTCACAGATTGAATGAAACCTTCAGCTTCCTCTTCTGGACAATATTTGGTATGGCCGACCAGACCTATGTGGACATGCCTGAGTTTGTTTTGGCTGAGTTTGTTGGCAGAATCCTTTATGGCATCTACACCCTGATCATTGTCATTGTACTTCTAAACATGCTCATTGCCATGATCACCAACTCTTTTCAGAAAATTGAGGTAAACTGGAGGAACTGACCCAGATGTAACGTGTACAGTAAAAATGCAGGCTTGGTGTTTGACTTAAACTGTTCATCCCTGTAGGATGATGCTGATGTAGAGTGGAAATTTGCCCGTTCAAAGCTCTACCTAAGTTACTTCAGAGAAGGACTGACTATGCCTGTCCCCTTCAACATCATCCCCTCTCCAAAGGCCGCTTTCTATCTTTTAAGGTTGCTCATTTTCTTATTTGATTGAATCCATTATTAAGGACTAGGAGTTCCACTTAAAAATAAATTAAAAGAATCAGCAAAAATTTTTTTTGGAGAAACTTAAATATAAAAGTTGCATCTAAAAGGATTTAATGCAGTATTTTAAAAAAAAGCATTATAAAATGCTTTAAATAAACTTTGAAATATTTCTATTTATTCATAATTTTAAAAGTAATTTATTAATGTACTATTTATTATTATTATTATATTGAACTACATTCAAAATATGTTATTTAAACATATCTATTTACAGTATGTCAAATTTGAAGAAAAAAAGCGATTAATTAATTGTTACATTTAACTTTTAAACCATTCATTAAATAAATGGCTTTTTAAATGCCACTATTTATTAGTCAAGTGATAGATTTATTTGCATTTTTTAAAGTATAAATTAATAAACTGATCATTTATTCCATTATTTTATCTTCAAATGGCACTTTTTAAGTGATTCTTTTACACAAATTGTAAAAGTGAAAATATTCATTTTAATCCTAGTGTTTTTTCCCTTTATATTAAAGAGGAATATTCAGACGGATCTGCTGCTGCTTCAACTGTAACTCTACTCAAGACTACCCTCCACTCACGTCTATGGTACACTTTTCTTTCAAGATTAGAAAATGCATTACTGTGCAGCATGTTGGATAAAACCCATGCTTCCATTTGCTTTGTTTGAAATGCAACACAGAAGGATGACGCGGGTTCAGGGGAGAACCGGATACCCTACAGACAGCAGGTCATCCGTGCTCTGGTTCAGCGCTATATCGAATCTGCTAGGAGAGAGTTTGAAGAAGCCAAACGCAAAAGTAAGACTGACTAGGTGTTTTTGAATCTGTTCATCGTGTTTTGTTATAGACCCCATCCATTGGATCAGATTAGTTTAGTCTGTACGTTGTGAGGTCATCTCAATGCTAGTGTACTTGTAAAAGTTGTCAAAATTTTAGCACACATTTTTAATGTACCAACTTCTCCATGTAATATTGATAATTCATCTTGACCGCAGGGCCATGCAGTTTTTTTATCAAATCAATTGCTCTCTAGAATAAGCATGCCCCTCCCCCAGTACCAACTACAACTGACTAAGGGGCCGTTTACACGACACCATTTTCACCTAAAAAACGGAAAACATTTTAATGCGTTTTAGCCGTCCATTTACACGACAACAGCATTTTAGAGGCCTGAAAATGCAAACTTTCGAAAATGGTTTTCAAAGTGCAAGTTTTTGAAAACGATACTGCTGTCGTCTCCTTGTAAACTACAAAAACGTGAATTTGTTAAAATTGTGACGTCATGCGCGTTACGTCTTCAGCTTATAGGCGTGAAGTGTTTCTTTACAAATTGACATCGCCATCTACTGGCCTGGCATGAATAATACAGCATTTTTAGATGTTTTCGTGGATCCATGTGAACGGGGATCGTTTTGACAATAGTACTCATCTGTACGCAAAAATTGCACAGGAAAACTTTCAACTTTTCTGTTTTTAGTACATAGTTGTCATGTAAACTTACCTTCAGAATTATGTTTCTATGGTAAAACGGAGTCCTGCACATGACATGCAAACAAATATATGTATATATATATATATATATATATATAATTATATCAATATATCGTGGCCTCAAATTAGGAATTCATTCCCTCCCTCATTTTGATTTAAATACAACAAAGGAACAAATTATTACAACATGGCCACGATTTAGTAAAACAAGGTAATTAATTATTATACCATTCTCACAATTTACTTAAAACGAGGGAACGAATTTGTAAAACATGAGTAGTAAGTGATGGGAATGAAAATAAAATGTCCTGTGCAGGACTCCGTAAACATTATCAGCGGCAAAATTAATCAGTGCTGTAATTTGAGTAATCAATAGGCAAAACCACAATAAGACAAACAGTTGTTAACAGTTGTTAATAAAATTTATTTAATGTATTTAGCAGGATTTTATGCATTAGTTATTATAGGTATTCTGTGCTAGCTACGTTAAACTGCATTGTATGTCTTTCATTTATTTATATGTTCATTTTGCATTACTAAGACATTAACAATAGCCAATAATAGTTATTAAACAGAATAATTAGGAGATAATTAATGAACTACATTTTGCAGCTGAAATGGCCACTATTTTGAGTATTTACCTTCCGTGGGCACTTAACATAAAAAAATGTCCATTAAATCCTCCCTTGTCTGGCTTATGCTACTCTGAGCAATGCCTTAACTTTGTATTTTGAGCACTTCTTGCGTTGTTTTTGCCTCTTCACAATGACTCGTCTTTAGTCCTCAGTTGTAAGTCGATTTGGATAAAAGCATCTGCTAAATGAATAAATGTATGTAAATGCAAAATATTGCAGCTGTCAGGTGGTACGGAGCTCTCAAAAGATTCAGTTTACATGAGCTGTACAAGGATGTGAACGGTATTTACATTTACATTTAGTCATTTAGCAGACGCTTTTATCCAAAGCGACTTACATTTGAGGATTACAAGTTGGTTACAAGTTGGAATCTAGTAATCACGTTAATTCCGACATGACCCCGAACCAGGAAACACATAAACACAGGAAATAAAACTGCTCTCTGAATATTTTTAATGGGGTCTTTATTTATAGATAGAAAGAAAGAAAGAAAGAAAGAAAGAAAGAAAGAAAGAAAGAAAGGCCTCATGACTTTCCCGGGTCTACAAATCACACTTTTAACACAAGGCTTCCACATATATTCATTGTTTTCAAGACTCTGGGAATCCTAGTTCTTCAAAGAAAAACAAATTGTTTAGAGGGTTAAAATAAGTAATTTTAATCTACAAAAAATAAGTTTGCTGAGGTCTATAACTATATTCATTCTATAGTTTTCACATGCAGTGAAAACGCTGAAATGATCTGGAATGTCTTTCTTGTAGATGTTGGGAACAGGATCACAGAGCTGAGTAAAGTGATCAGCCAGCTACACTCAGAAATGAAACAGATTCACACGGACATATTTGACTACCCAGACAACACCAAAGCAGACCCATCAGGAGGCTCTTCTTTTCTGGGGAAGTACATCCTCGGAGCCAAAAACAACTTCAAGGGCTTCAACAACAACGAGAGAAAGATTGCTCCATTGCATGAGCCTGTACACCATGAAGAACCAGCGGAGACTGTAAAAGAGAAGCATGAAGAGACTGTAGACATGCAGGAGTCACCGACCACTGACACAGAGGCAGACGGGAAGTCAAATGAAGAGCAAAGCAGTGAGGGAGAAATAGATAACGCTGTGGATGACATGAACGGGACAGAGGAGGGAGGAAATGAGACGGGAATTGATGATGTCATCGAGATTACCATGGAGGAGGAGGAGGGTGCTGAGAAGAATACAGATACAGAGAATACAAGTGAGACAGTCATAGATATAGAGTCCCATTCAGATGTTGAGAGTGAAGCCAGTGGAAAAAGAGAAGATGAGACAATGACAGAGAAAGCCAAAGATAATATAGAGGAATTGAATACATATGTGGCAACAGGAGGATCAGATCTAAATGAAGCTAAGACAGAGGAAAATGAAGAGGTTGAGGAAAACAATGGAACGACAGAAGATATTAATGAGGATGTAGTTGAATTTGTCAATGAGGGAAGTGCAAGTGAGGCCATTAAGATTGACCTGAGTCAGACAAGCCTAGTGAGTCTTTTAGCAAAGAGGATTGAGGAAAAGCTAGAAAAGATAAGCCCACAAGAGACGAATTTCACTTTCAGTGGAAAACAAGCATCATCTCCAACTGGCAGCGATAACTCCCGAGACACTGGTTTTGGTTCTCAAGTATTTGAGTCCCTAACTAGTAGCCCTTAAGGAAGCCAATCGAAGAGTAGTTCAAAACAACTAGCTTGTGAGAATCATAAACCTAGTTGAAAGCATTGTTTTTTGTTTTGTTTTAAGATAATAAAATGCTTTATGTTAGTGGCATCAGAAAGTATTTAGACACATTTGTCACTGAAAATGTCTTAATGTTAGGGTTACATTTGAAAACAAAATGTCAAAAGGCGCAGCTGAAAACAAATTATGCTAGTGTGTTTTGCTTTTCTCAAAAGTAACTCTTAGTGGACGAAGTCCGTTCACACAGGTGTAGTTCATCACATTATCTATGAACATATTCATTTTACAGCCAGGAAGTACTTTTAATTTAGAACAAAATAACTATTATGTTTATCATTTTAAAGTTAGTTTCACTTGTTCTGCAGTACTGTTCAAAAGTTTGGGGTCTAATTTTACATAAATATATTACTAAGAAATGCTGTTCTTTCAACTTTCTGTATAGAAAGTATCAAAGTTCCCATAAAAATATTAAGCAGCACAACTGTTTTCATCACTGATCATAACAATTTTTCTTGAGCCCCAAATCATCATATTATAATGACTTCTGAAGGATCACTTGACACTGAAGACTGGAGTAACTGCCAGCACAGTAATAAATCACATTTCAAAATAGAAAACCATTCTTTTAAATTGCAGTACCACTGTTTTTAATGTATTTAAAAAAATAAGTGCAATCTTGGTGAGCATGAGACTTCTTTCAAAACCTTTAACTCACAATGACCTCAAAACTTTAAACAGTAATGTTTTTTTTAAGTGACAAATACTTTTTTGGGGCCACTGTATATATACTGAACAAAATTATAAACGCAACACTTTTGTTGTTGCCCCCATTTTTCATGAGCTGAACTCAAAGATCTAAGGCTTTTTCTATGTACACAAAATACCTATTTCTCTCAAATATTGTTCACAAATCTGTCTAAATCTGTGTAATGCCGGGCGTACACCAAAGGATTTTCACAGTCCCAGACTAAAGACCGGCAGTCTTTAGGAATCTTACTGGAGTCTCGGCGCGCTCCCGTCGCCTCGATCGTTAAATGTGAGGTGATAATCTGCAGTCGGCGACCCGATTTATGCCAGTCTTTCTCTAGTCTTTCATATCAAACATGTTTGATATTAAGTCTTAAGTCTGAGACTAAAAACTGTGAACCCATGTCTTTAGATGTGAAATGATAATCTTATAAAGTCTTTTCTAAATCTTTTCAAAGTCTTTAGGTGGTCAGAAAGCATTAGTGAGCATTTCTTTGCAGAGATAATCCATCCACCTCACAGGTGTGGCATATCAATATGCTGATTAGACAGCATGATTTAGCACAGGTGTGCCTTAGGCTGGCCACAATAAAAGGCCACTCTAAAATGTGCAGATTAACTGTATTGGGGGGACTGAATGGTTTTCAGTCCCCCCAATACTGAATACACAGTCAGTATCTGGTGTGACCACCATTTGCCTCACGCAGTGCAACACATCTCCTTCGCATAGAGTTGATCGGGATGTTGATTTTGGCCTGTGGAATGTAGGTCCACTCCTCTTCAATGGCTGTGCGAAGTTGCTGCATACCAGAGCATACCAAACATGCTCAGTGGGTGACATGTCCGGTGAGTATGCTGGCCATGTAAGAGCTGGGATATTTTCAGCTTCCAGGAATTGTGTACAGATCCTTGCAACATGGGGACGTGCATTATCATGCTGCAACATGAGGTGATGGTCGTGGATGAATGGCACAACAATGGGCCTCAGGATCTCATCACGGTATCTCTGTGCATTCAAAAAGCCATCAATAATATGCTCCTGTGTTCATTGTCCATAACATACGCCTGCCCATACCATAACCCCACCGCCTCCATGGGCCATTCGATCCTCAAAGTTGACTTTAGCAAACCGCTCACCCACACGACGCCATACACGCTGTCTGCCATCTGCCCTGTACAGTGAAAACCGAGATTCATCCGTGAAGAGAACACCTCTCCAAAGTGCCAGACACCATCGAATGTGAGTATTTGCCCACTCAAGTCGGTTACGACAAACTGCGGTCCGATCGAGACCCCGATGAGGATGATGAGCATGCAGATGAGCTTCCCTGAGACAGTTTCTGAGAAATTCTTTGGTTATGCAAACAGATTATTGCAGGAGCTGTCCGGGTGACTTGCGACATCTGTGGCATTGTGCTTGTGTGATAAAACTGCACATTTTAGAGTGGCCTTTTATTGTGGCCAGCCTAAGGCACACCTGTGCAATAATCATGTTGTCTAATCAGCATCTTGTTATGCCACACCTGTGAGGTGGATGGATTATCTCGGCAAAGGAGAAGTGCTCACTAACACAGATTTAGACAGGTTTGTGAACAATATTTGAGATAAATAGGCCTTTTGCTCATGAAAAATGGGAGCAAAAACAAGTGTTGCATTCATAATTTTGTTTAGTGTAGATGTATATATATACACTGTATGTACAATGTACTCTGAGAGGCATTTTGGTTTCTTGGTCTTTAATTTTACAAATTTTGTTTTTTAATTTTTATAATTTCAAATTAAATCATTATAGAAGTAATGTTTTGTCATTAAAATAAACAATAAATGTGCAGTTCTATGTCCCTTGAAGTAAAATAATTGTTTTAATTTATAATTCTTGTACATGAATCTCAAAACCCTGAATACATACATGCAGCCATGGTTAGAGAGGTGCACGAGAACACATTTATAACCCCAGAGACCTCATGCACGTTGCAGCTTGTTCAACACCTGCTGTTTGTGGCACAGCTGCTTCATCCCATGAGGCCTCCACGACTATTCATTACCCAATCACCTGTAATCTCAGACCCTCCCCATGCACCTCTACTGGAACGTCACACCTGTTCCCATAACCATACGAATACATGACCAGTTACTTCACTAAGGGTAATGCTGGTGGACTTACATCAGCCAACAAAATCATCAACTAGTGTTCAAATGTATATAAAAGAATATCAAATGCCTTTTTCAGCATTTTATTTTATCAAAGCTAAACAAAACAAACCTACCCTTCCAAAAACATTACACTATAAATTACATTGTGCAAGTGTTGACAATTTATTGTCCCTCAACCACAAGTTTTATGAAACTTGGCCAGATTAAGGATCATATTCATAATGACTCCAAAACCTCTTTTCATAAATCTGAACAAAGTTTGATCTTACCAAAATTCTTTATTGTACACAGGTGGAACAGTATAATAATATTATTCATATGAATTATTCTCTATGCCCATTATAAAAGGTTTAGTACTGTACAAGAGGCAAATTGTTAACCTAATGATCCTCAGTGACAGCAGAGTTCAGTTTATGAACCGCACATCAGACACTCGTCCCGGTTCTCCAGCGAGCACACCATAGCGGCTATGTTCCGTTCTCTTGCTTCCTCATCACTTTTCTGAGTCTCCTTCAGTTTCTCTTTGTTCAGAGTGAACTGGATGGGGTTGGCAGCTGGTTTAGTTCTCAGGTAATACATTCCTGTTTTGAGACCCTGTGGAGAGATGTAGACGTACTATTTATCTATCAACTCTAATTCCTAAACTTCCAAGAGTCCTGAAGTATCTAGTTTACCTGCTTCCAGCCGTAGAAGTGCATGCTGGTCAGTTTGCCATAGTTGGGTTCAGCAATGTGAATGTTGAGGGACTGGCTCTGGTCAATGAAGGCTCCTCGATCTGCAGCCATCTTTAAGATAGTCTTTTGAGAGATCTCCCACACTGTCTTATACAGCTCCTTCAGGTCATCTGGTATTGTGGGAATGCTCTGCAAAAAGAAGGACATTTAGAAAGTGACAAGGCGAAAACAAAAAAAGTAATTCAATTGTAAATGCCAACTAACCTGGATGGATCCGTTCTGAGCAATTAGCTGGTTTTTCATTTCCTCGTTCCAAAGTCCTCTTTCTGTGAGGTCTTTGAGAAGATGTGGGTTCACGATCTAGAGGTAAACGAAAACCACTAGTTAACGATGTACAAAGACATCAGTTTATCTTGCAACTGTTCACTGTAACATCAAGCCCACCTGAAACTCTCCAGACAGAACTCTGCGTGTGTAGATGTTGCTAGTGTAGGGCTCGATTGACTCATTGTTGCCCAGGATTTGAGCTGTGGAAGCAGTGGGCATGGGAGCCAGCAGCAGACTGTTACGCACACCATGCCTGGGGAGAAAAATAATAATAAATATGTGCATATATATATGTATTATATATATATATATACACACACACACACTTATCAGGACTGCTCTTGACTAAAGGTTTTTCTAGTCGACTAGTCATTCATGTAAGCCATTAGTCGACTAATCGCACATTTGTTAATTGAATGACTTAAATACTGAGGAGAATACTAAAACATGAGTGTTTAATATATAGGTGTAATATAGCCTATTCTGCATAAATCTTGCCCACAAAGCACCAGCAAAAGTAATGATTATGAATATGTCTGAAAAAAATAGTAAGGAGAGATTTTAAGTATTTATTAATTATAAATTAATGTTTTCTGTGTCAGCTGCAATGATGAAGTAAATCATGCTGACTCATGATCTCCACGGTATAGTGTAGGGCTGTCAACGAATATTCTAAATTTGAATATATATTCGAATAGTTTTAAAAAATAGAAATTCGAAGGTGAAAATTAATATTCGAATGTAGTAGAATGTATGCAGTAGCAAAAAAACGCAGTAGCGGAGGCGCGCGCTGCCTGAGGGATTAGGAACAGGTCACAGCTGGGTCGCACTGGCGTCACTGCTGAAAGTTGACTTGCATACATGGAAGATGGCAGAAAGTGCAGAGCCCAACTCAACCCCATCAGAGAAAGTGATTTTAACCCCCAAAATCTAAAAAGCCATGTCTGGAAGTACTTCGTATTTTGGTCGGTGGATGGTAAAATTGTGGAGCCGCGAGATAAAGTTGTATGCAAGCTATGTAATGTTTTTTTCTTCCTTTTTTTAATAAGCACCAATAATGTAAGTAGCCTTTTTCGTTTGTAATAGCACTTTATTTTTTATGAACCTCAGGGTAAAAGTTCGTTGTGACATTTCTTGGAATTGTGTGCCTCATTTTATTTAACATTAAACAGAAACATTAGTGTACTGTACTGACTGATTAGATATTGCAAGCGCGAGCGAGGTCTGCAGTCTTTGCCATTAGTTGTTTTACTTGTTTTTGTGTAGGTAATACGTTGTTAAATATGTTTAAATTCAAATAAACTATCTAAACAAGTAGTTATGTCTCTTTGTATTAATTTGTCCTGTTATTGACGTAATGCGCGTCATTGAAAAAATGCGCAACCAGATATTCGAATATATGTGTTTTTAGAGGGAATATTCTAACGTCATTTGAGCAATTTTGACAGCCCTAGTATAGTGGCATTATCTAATTAAACATTTACTCATTTGCATTAATTTCCAGAAGAAAATTCTGAACATTGGATAAAGCAAGGTTCAAAATAGTTTCATTTAGTTGACATTAGAGTTTAAGGTTTTTAAAGAAGGGATTTTGGATATATATTTTCAAACACTTCGTAAATTAGAAAATACTGTCAAAAGACAAACAAAAAGATATTAGGAACTAAACTAAATCAGGCAAATGATATATGAACAAATCCATCAGTAAAACCTTTACTATATAGATAGGAATTACACGAAATGAGCAGTTACTAACTTTGCAATCTTTTCCTTGATTGCCGCCCAGTCCCACAGGTCTGTAGGTGTCTTTTCCCACATATCATACTGCAGGATCTGTGAAATCACACCAGGAACAATTAGAACTCTGTAAATCTCAACTAACATCAGATTGCCTTAAACTAGAACATTTAACTTACGCCCTTGCTCACAGGAGACCCAGGGTAGGTTTCATACGGTCCAAGTTCTGCAGCCAGCTCACAGCTGGACTCCAAGGCAGCGTAGTAGATGGTCTCAAAGATCTGTGTGTTGAGAAGTTGAGCCTCTGCGCTCTCGAAGGGGAAGCGCATGAGAATGAAGGCGTCAGCCAGACCCTGAACACCAATACCGATGGGCCTGTGACGCTTGTTGGAGTTCTCTGCCTGTGGATTGAGAGAGATGATCAAACTCTGCCGCAGCCATTACAATAATGCAGGATGGCTAAAGAGGGATAAACAGCACTTCACCTCTATCACTGGGTAGTAGTTGATATCGATGATTTTGTTCAGGTTCCTCACAATGACCTTTGTAACAGAGGCCAACTTCTGGAAGTCAAACGTTCGCTCTGAGGTGACGTACATGTTAAGTGCAATGGATGCCAGGTTGCAAACAGCCACCTACAGGAGAGTTTGGGTCTTCATGAATGCACTTTCCAATAGTCATGTCATATGACTAACAGTAAGCTATATTATTATACTAGTAACACTTTACAATATAAGGTTAATTTGTTACATTAGTTAATGTATTAACTAACATGAACAATACATTCATTTGTTACTGTATTAGGTAATCTTTGTTAACTTCAGTTAATAAAAATACAGCTGTGCATTAACTAATGTTAACAAATAAAACCTAGCATTTTAATAACGTATTAGTAAATGTTGAAATTAATAATTACTAAGATTAATAAATGCTGTAAAAGTATTGTTCATTCTTAGTTCATGTTACCTAATTAACCTTATTGTAAAGTGTTACCATTATAAATTGTGTATTCTGCACCGTCCCTACCTCATCCTTACTGGTGTACTCCACTATCTCTGTGCACAGGTTACTGGATTTGATGGTGCCCAGGTTCTGCTGGTTGCTCTTGCGGTTGCAGGCATCCTTGTAAAGCATGTAGGGTGTGCCGGTCTCTGTCTGAGACTCAATGATGGCATGCCACAACTGCTGAGCTTTCACCACACGCTTAGCTTTGCCCTCCTGCTCATAACTAAAACAAAAGATCATTGAATGATTAATAAACAATGACTTTCATAGTTTTACAGTAGTAGAATTAATATTTTCACACCTTGTGTAGAGCTTCTCAAATTCTTCTCCCCAGCACTCATCCAGCCCAGGACAGTCACTGGGGCACATCAGAGACCAGTCCTACATGGGACAGGAGGAGCCACATATGAGTTTTCGTTCTTAAAATTAAGCATTAACTAAATTGGACTGTTTATATATTTGTTTTGTATACATAAACAATCATTCAAAAGTTGGGGATCTGTAAGATTTTGTAATGTTTTTGAAAGAAGTCTCATGTTCACCAAGGCTGCATTTATTAATTAAAAACACAGTGAAACAGTAATATTGTGAAGTATTAAACCAAAAACTGTTTTCTATTTTTATAGATTTTCAACCAATTTATTCATTTTATGGTAAAGCTAATTAGTTTAGCCTCATTAGTCAAATGCTCCTTCAGAAATCATTTTAATATGCTCTAATATATTCTAATATTTTTTTTCCTGGATTCTTTGATGAATAGAAAGTTAAGAAATGTTTTATTGCTGAATATTATATATTATATATTATATATATATATATATATATATATATAAAAAGAAATCTGTTATTTTAGATATAACAAATATTTATTTTTAAGTTTAAAGTGTGCTCACCCCATTGGTCTCCACTCTCTTCATGAACAGATCAGGGATCCAGAGGGCATAAAACAGATCTCTAGCTCTCTGTTCCTCTTTTCCAGTATTCTTTTTGAGCTCTAGGAAGTCAAAAATGTCAAAATGCCAGGGCTCCAGGTACATGGCAAAAGCTCCTGGTCTCTGAGCGAGGAGGACAGAAAATGTCAGTAATTCAAGCCAAAATTAACCCCCCTTAAATATCACATGTAAAATGCCTTACCTTATTTCCTCCTTGGTCCACATAGCGTGCTGTGTTGTTGTAGACACGAAGCATAGGAACCAGGCCATTTGAGTTGCCATTTGTCTAAATGACATAATACATTAAGTAAACCCAACTGCTGAATTTTAAAGTACCATTGGAATGAATCTAAAGCAGAGGATGAAGAAAACTCACCCCTGCGATGTAGCTGCCAGTGGCTCTAATGCAGCTCACTGCCACCCCGATACCTCCGGCAGACTTCGAGATGAGGGCACACTGCTTCAGTGTGTCGTAGATCCCATCAATACTGTCATCTTTCATAGCAAGCAGGAAGCAACTAGACATTTGACAAAAGGGAGTTGCTTGTATTAAATGCAGTAGTCTACGGACTTTGTAAATAGAAAAACATTTGCTTTGAAAACTGCCCCCTGGTGTCTGATTGCTGTATAGTGACTATGTTTTCCTGGTGTTCACCTGGAGAGCTGTGGCCGGTTGGTGCCAGCGTTAAAGAGAGTAGGAGAAGCATGAGTGAACCACTTCTCAGACAGCAGGTTGTAGGTTTCAATAGCCGCTGCAATGTCCTCCTTATGGATGCCCACGGACACTCTCATCAGCATGTGCTGTGGGCGCTCAGCGACTGAAAACAGAAGCGGTCATGGGGTCACAGGAACGTTTTCCATTCAGGTCAGTCTCTTTGTTCTTCTTCACCTCAATTGCATTTCCTTCCATTTAAAATGTAAACTACCACTTATTTTGTTTTTTATTTATGGTTTTCTATTTTTTCCTGTCCTCTCCATTAGGACTGTGCCGGTAAATTTGACAACCACAACATGGTGGGAGAGTAGCACCGGCGTTGATACGCCAACACACTTTTTCAGTATGTGAATGCTGTTTTACATGACCATTATGACACAAATGAAGCACAAAGCTTTGTTTCCAAAAGAAATAATAGGTTAGCAATTAAATGTTACATCGCAGCCACAGAAACATTTGGATTAATGTAGAATGAGAGAGGTACGCGAGCCTATACATTTAAGCCTGTAGTGGGTTTCACTGACGGAAGTGTGTGTGTGTATATATATATATATATCCACCACCGCCCCTGCCAGTAGTTGGTCTATTAACACCACGGTAGTTTAAAAAAAAAGAAAAAAACTGCCACTGTCACTGCCACCCTACTCTTCATTTACCTGTCATAATTTCACTATTTTATTTGCATACAGTGGATTTCAACTTACCCTTTCCATTGATCTTCAGCAGATACGAGCGCTCCAATGTCTAAAATAAATGTTAAAGAATGAGATTAACACCACAAAATGACTTTCAGGCAAGCATTAATATATATTTTTAACATATTATCTCATTTCAGAATTACCTTGAAGCCAAAGAAGTTGTAAGAGAAATCTCGGTCAAATATGATGGCTGAGTTGAGGCGCTATGGAAATAAGGGAAAAAAACCCACTAATTACAAATACTTAACACAAAATGTGACTTTGTGGGGAGGGAAAAAAGAGAAACGTGCATATCATACTTACATCTTTGTTGGCCAAAACAATATCAAGGGTTTCTTTTGAAATCATAGGCGAGTGGCGGCTGTTCAGGGGATTCACATAGTTGTAGAGGTCCTCCATAACATCTATGATTGGAGGCAAGCAAGCAAATTAAAGGCATTAATTCAGTATAGATTGTGAAGCGTCCCATTGACATGAAACGGGTGATGCATGTCTACTCACCACTGAAGACTTTCTTAGTTTCTTTGTGCAGGTTGGACACAGCGATGCGTGCTGCTAGGATGGCATAGTCAGGGTGTTTGGTGGTGAGGGTGGCAGTGATCTCAGCCGCCAGGGTGTCCAGCTCTACTGTAGTCACACCGCTGTAAAGGCCCTGAATCACCTTCATTGTGATCTGAGTCTGCAAAGTAAAACCATGCAACTTAGGGTCAGAGCTTTTCATTTGGCTCAGAAAAGGCTTCTTTAATGAAATGACTTAATACAGGGCTATATGGAAGACCTAGAGAGAACTCTCTGTTATGCAAGTTTCTAATGCATAACAAACTTGGATGTTATGCAAGTTTCTAAGCATTATGTTTGAAGAGGGTGGCCAATACAGTTTGTTTAAATATTACTAGGGTGTTGGCTCTTCTAACAGAAGTTGGAAGTGGCCTGTTATGGATGTACTGTTTGATGCATGGCAAAGGCCTGGTTTCACAGACAGGGCTTAGATTAAGCCAGGATTAGGCCTCAGTTTAATTAGGTCATCCAAGTAGCTTTTATAAACTTGCCTTAGAAAAACATTGCTGGTGTGCATCTTGACAAAACAATGGAACTGACATATTTAAAGATATGCAAGTTGCTTTCAGTTAAGACGGCTCAAACATGCATTTTAGTCCAGGATTATAATAATATTTGGGGGCTGTGGCATCTAAAAGATTATAAACCCCTGGACTAGGCAATGGTGGACGGAGCAAAGTGTGGCAAATTTAAGATGTTTTGAAGCATTTTCATAACTTACAGGATCAACAAATTCAGAGTTGAGTCCATAGCAAAGTTTCTGGATGCGTGATGTGATTTTGTCGAACATAACACGCTCCTGGCGCCCATCTGAGACAAGAAAAACAAAAAAAAACACCAGATAAATAAAAATAAATCATTTAAAATATTAAAACAAATATAATAACACCCATAGTAAAGAATACACGGACATGATATGAACTGGAAATAAAGACATGAAACGTGCATAAAAATATGCTGTTCGTGAGTGTGGCATAACAACTTTAAGCTATTATAACCTGTAACTTGACGATATATTGATTTTTAGCAGTACCCGCAATGACCTACTTATTAAAGCGGTTGGCGCCAACTTTGAGTTAACAAAGAGAACAGCTAACGTTAACTTAAGTCGGGTGCTAACATAAACATATTCTCAAAGATTAAAGTTATGCAGTTGGTAAAGTCAATTTAATAACACACAGCAAATAATTCTGCGACCTTATCCAAGACTTCAAATGAACTCAACAGATTAAAATTATTCGCTTTACGTGTAGACGTTGAAACACGATTAGGGTCCATAAATGTTTGTTTTGCAGACTTGCCATCATTATAGGTATGATGAGAACAATACAGAAACAGTAGATACACTTATAATAGCATTTAAATGGAACATTTTTTTGACTATATTTCAAATTAACAGGTAACGTTACAGTTACTAGGAGGATGAGTGGGACTTTACCTCGCTTGATCACGTGCATGATTAGGGTCTCTGGTAGAGAGCACAGCACAAAAAAAGCAACACAAATAGTAGCTGTTATTTGTGGATAAAGTGTTGTTCTTCAGGCCGACCTCTCAGCTGCTCCTGCAGACAGTTGTTATGAACAAGTGCTGAGCGCGAAACACGAACCCGCCAGAAGGTCTTTGTCACTTTCCGGAACAAGAATCTTAGCCAATGGGCTTTCGCTCCTTCTTCTTCGTCGTCATCAAATGTATTAGACACCGGAAAAGAGTGATGTAACATTATATAAAACGTCATATAACTTAACAGCTGAAAACATAGACATCATATATGATATCTATGGCTGAAAATACATTAAATACATAAATACATTGTACTTAAGGTAAAGTACAGATACTCAAAAATGTTACTCATCTAAAAGTCTAAATATCTAAAAAAAAAATGCTTATAAAAAAGTTTCCATATTTAATTAGCCTTACGTATTTACAAGTAAAAATGAAGTACTTTTGTCTCCTCACTTTAGTATTTTATTGTTTAATTATTGAGGAAAGATTTAAGGTATTAAATAAATAAGGGCCCTCGTAATCTTTAATCAAAATAAGTTTCCCTCCTTCTTGCAGCGTTTACTGGCACGAGAGCGGGACAACCTGTCACTCACATGACGTCACAGAAATAAACCACATAGATCCAACGATTAAATCAATTCGCGATGGACAAAATCAAGTCCAGTCATAATTTTTTTTTTCTTGTTGGAGAAGCTGTTTCACTCAAATATGTTTCAATAGATCAAAACTTCCATTTCATGCCGACTTGGACAGCCTCTAAATTAATACTGAGGGAATGACAACCATTGTACAATTTTAATGAACAGATGCTGTCAATACAGTTGTTGTCCAATGGGGTACTAACAATGGTTACTTGAAATGTCTGAAAAAAAGTATTTTGATTCTGTACAAAACAAAACACACATATGGATAAAAGAACTGGGACACACCACTTAGTTATTGAGTTCAGGCATTTCAATCAGACCATTACCACAGGTGCATAAAACATTTACAAACATTTGTTAAAAAAGTGGTTAGTTCTGAAGTGAATTCAAGTGTGGTACAGTGATAGGATGCCATCTTTGCAATAAGCTATAATTTGTGAGATTTCATCACTGCTAGATATTCCACACTCAACTGCAAGTTGTATTATTGTATAGTGGAAGTGTTTAGCAGGGTTCTCAAGTTTTATCAAAAGCTTGGAGTGAGATCACATGCGGTTAGGGGAGGAGCCCTAATGGAGGCCCCGCCCCCACCCATCCCCGCCCCCCAATTTTACCCATTGTTCATAAATTAACCAGCACAAATTCAAATTATAACAATTGGTAAATCTGATAAATAACAAAGCAAGAATACACATTCCAGCTTATGAAATTTATTTTGTGTTGTAAGTGTTTGTTGCACATTTTGTATTTTGCATCTATGTTGCCTAGTAACGAACACAATCTGGCCGAGATACGTGCTGGCGGCAGGAAACTTCACTTTGTATGCCTGCGCCTCGTATACAACGTTATATATAAAGCCTGCAGGACAACTTGGTTGGCATTGCCTTTTCAGCGTGAGAAATACACAGTGTGGCGTGTGAGCGTGTGAACTGGTTGAATTGTGTGTGTCTCATGGCCAATGCGTGAGACTTGAGAACCCTGGTTTAGGAACAGCGGCAACTCAGCCATGAAGTGGAAGACCATGTAAAGTCAAAGAGCGGGGTCACTGAGTTTTGAGGTGCATGGTGTGTGAAAGTCACTAAAGTTCTACTGATTTCATATTAGCTGAAGAGTTGCATTAATATCTGCACAAAAACTGTGCGGCGGGAGCTTCATGGAATGGGTTTCCATGGCCGAGCAGCTTCATGAAAGCCTCACATCACTAAGTACAATCCCAAGTGTCGGATGGAGTGACGTAAAACATGCCGCCACTGGACTCTGGAGCAGTGAAACATGTTCTGTGGAGTGATGAATCGTACTTCTCTGTTTTGCAATCTGATGGGCGAGTCCGTGTTTGGCGAAGGCCTGGAGAACGTTTCCTGGCTGACTGCATTGTGCCAACTGTAAAGTGGCTATAGACCCCTTTTCCAGTGAAGGGAAAACGTATTGCTTCAGCATATCAAGACATTTTGGACAATGCTATGCTTTCAACTTTGTGGGAACAGTTTGGAAAAGGCTTTTTCTATTCCAGCATGACTGAGACCCAGTGCACAAAGCAAGGTCTATAAAGACATGGTTGGATGAGTTTGGTATGGAAGAAATTGACTGGCCCGCACAGAGCCTTGACCTCTACCCCATTGAACACCTTTGGGATGAACTGGAATGGAGATTACGAGCCAGGCCTCCTCATCCAACATCCACCTTTGATGTCAGAGATCATGTACCAATAAGATAGCTGTGAGCTTGAGGTCTATAAATCAAGGAGAAAGCTCTGTTCGCATTCTCATGTATCTCATTTGCTTGGCTGGCACAGGACCCTTTAAATACAGTTTTAAGTCATCATGAAATCAAAATGGATAATTCTTATTTTTAATGTATATTGCAGTATTTATTATAAATGATTTATTCGAGCACATCATTATTGTTTTTAAATTCATGTGGACTTAATTCATTCGTAATCTTTAATAAAAATATATTTTCTCTTTGCAGAGACTTCTCTTCTCTGATGACGTGTTAACTGGTGTGAGGGCGGGACAACCTGTCACTCACATGACATCACAGCAATAGCAAACCACTATCTAATCAATTCCCAAGGGAAAGTCCCTCCCTACATTATTTTCTTATGCGAGAAGCCGTTCCACTAAGAATATACATCATAAATGGGAATAAAAGACAATCACAACTTCCATGAACAACCCTTCATGCTGACTTTAAAATCTTTCTTCATGTTTTTTATCATTTACGCCCGTGTTATGGAAATCATTATGAACAGCAGCTACGCTAATTATTTTCCCTTTTTGCTTTTCTGCTGTTATCTCGGGAAAAACGGCGTTCGTCAGCTCCAGTTTGTATCCAGCCTTTCACGGAGACTTCAGATACCCCAATCACAAAGCCTGTGAAGAGACGACTCAACACCGGCGATATGGACCCTCTATGGTGGACGGCACTGATCCTCAACAACTCGTCTCAACACCGGCGTGATTACTTGGACTTCCAAAAGATGGAAATGGATAAATATTCTAAATGTTCCGATCCAATCTGCCTTGTAATGCTGCCCGAATCATAAATAATGCACTGTTCCTTCGTTGGCCAGAGGAGAACTGGCCCTCCGACTGAGTCTGGTTTCTCCCAAGGTTTTTTTCTCCATTCTGTCACCTGATGGAGTTTTGGTTCCTTGCCACTGTTGCCTTGGCTTTTGGCTTGCTTAGTTGGGGACATTTAATATTCAATAATATTATTGATCTGCCTTGCTTAATGTGGACGTTGACTCAATTTTCTTTTAGAAACAAACTCTGTTATATTATTTTCATGTTATCACTGTGAAGCTGCTTTGATACAATCTGTATTGTAAAAAGCGCTATATAAATAAAGGTGACTTAACTTGACTTGACAGTAGGTGTGGTACCATCAGCCAATCAGCATTGCCATGACATCACTTTCCATACTGTGACATTATTTATTACAGCTCACATAATTTACAACTCAGGTGACAACTGAAAGTGTCCACATGAGAAACTGAAATATTTGCCTTGAAAGGGGAACTATACCGTTTTTAAGCTTAATTTAACAGCTTCGGATTGGAATGGTTATATGACTTTTTTCGGGTTGAATGGTGGTCGTGAGTATAATGGTGCCTTTAAGATTATAGATAGTCACATTCCTTCAAAATTTCGAAACCTAACACAACACTACAAAATTAAACACAGTTAACAATAGATAAGAAATACAACAAAGAAAACGTAACACAACAGAATAAAACATCCTACGCATACATCAAAAAACCCAAATGTCATGATGTTCAGCTATTTACAGATTAAATTAGTTTGACTGGCAACTATTTCTGTTAATTTATCCCATATTTTAGGATATGTTTGTTAACACTTAGCTGGTTAGGTTTTACCATTGTAATTCCCTTATGGAAATATAGCTGCATATCTATATTGTCATCATGCAAGTACAGACGTTTGAATTATAAAGACTGAAATCTCTAAAACTGTTTACCAAGCTCCTTTTTTAAATAACGTGAAATCACAAAGAAAATAAAGTAGCCTAAACAAGTTCACATTGGGGCGGTTTCCCGGACAGGGTTTAAATTAAGCCTGGAGTAGGCCTTAATCTAGAATAGTTAATCGTGTCTTAAAAAATGGCTTTCTGTAACACAGATTAAGTACAGATTAGGTACACCTGGACTATGGAGCCCTGAACTAAAATAAACCAGATTAATTTAAAACCAACTGTACTAATCTGAATTAGCATGACAGAGGTAGCCTATAAAACATGGAATGAACCAAGAAAAGCTAAAAATTGCATGGAACTGAGAAGCAAATACAAGGAAAACAATGGCATCAGAAATTTTTTTTTACTAAACAAGAGAAAATTATTTTTAAGCAAGCTAAATAAACATCAGATATGGAACAGCACACATCAGCTATGGAAGAAAAGAAAAGAAATGCCTGGAAGTCTGTTTGTAATTAATTATATATATATATATATATATATATATATATATATATATATATATATATATATATATATATATATATATATATAATTAATTACAAAAAGACTTCCAGGCATTTCTTTTGAAATTGAACCATTTGAACTCACTCTCGTGCTTTCCCTCGACCCCCACTCCCTCCCACTCCTGGTGAGATCTCCCAAACTCACACAAGAATCTAAATACTTTATATAGGCCTACACGAAGTGAATGCCTGCAATCATTCAGTCATTGACGAATGCACAAAATGTGCAAATTAATAAAAACATTACGAAACGATACACAATTGTAGTTTAAGTTCGCGCTGAAACTATATTTACCTTATAAAATATATATATAACCCATTAAACCTGCTGAGAAACGAGGAGGGAACCTCTGAGTGAACTAAAATGAGCAGTTCCACGAGCATGCCCGGCAAACTCATGAATATTCATGTTGGCTCCGCCCACTGCCTCTACAGATGCACAAGTCAGTTTTGCTCCACATTTAACGAGATATATGGTGCAAAAGGGAGAGCGTGCGAAACTTGTCACTTGAAAGATTCGTAACATCTTTAGTTGAATTGGAACTTCATAATTATTGCCCTGTTGGTCAAAATGGGGATTTTCAATTCTTTAGCTATTTTCTTACAGCCACTTTCTATTTTGTGATGCTCAACAATCTTTTAATGCACATCAGAACTATATTCTTTGGTTTTACTCATTGTGGTGGATGATTGAGGGAATTTGTCCTTTGTGTTTCCTCATGTTTAAACTCATGTGAAACAAGAAGTCATTCTTGAAAAGTCAAGAAGACAATTTAATGTTCCTAGTCACCCTGGTGTGCTAAAAAAAAGGTAAATATTAATGGAAATATACTTTAGAATTATTTCACTCGTAAAAAAAATTCTAGGGGTGCGAATAATTGTGGCCAACGTGCTTTAGAGAAAAACATTTATTTCATAATGTGATTTCCCCCCCACTTTCAATTATTTTACTTCAATGAAAGGTTAGATTTTTGCAATTTGTTTTAAATGGAAGATTAAAAGAATTTTTTTTATCATATTTACCAGGGGTGCCATTAATTCTGACCACAACTGTATATATATACTAGTAATACATGTGTCTTCTTTGAAACACATTGTTAATCTGAAGTTAAACCTGCCTCCTGGTAGGTTTAATTTAAGACTCAATTTAGTCTTGGGGTAACTCTAATCTTCCTCCAGGAAATCAGTTTATTAAACTCTGGACTAAACTAAATCTAGGACTATTTAAAGCCATGACAGAGAAAGCAGATTTCTGTTAAACTGGTTTAAAGGGCCATTTTAGTCTAGCACTAGGCTTAATCTCTGTCCGGGAAACCGCCCCCTAATGTTCAGTTTTAGACATGTTTTTTGTTCGGCTCAGTATTTACTTGTAGAAAACTGATTAATTAACACTGTTTTGTAAGAGTTTTTGATATAATCATGGAAGATGGACACATCCAGTTTGTATATTAAAATAAATACATAAATAAAAGTGCTTGATAATAAATAGCCTATTTAATACACGTTTATGAATAAATAGGCCTACACAAATAATAGGCTTGAATAGATTCATACATTTTAAATGAAAAAATAAATAGCATTTGTATATAATGATTGAATACAATTATTTTATTAAATTGTATTATTTTATTCGTGTATTTAAAATAGGCTATAATAGATTTTATGTCTGTTGCTGACACAAAAATCGAGTTGTGTCACACCAAGCCCGGACACACTGCGGTTTCCTGCTGTTGTAGCGAACTTTCTTGCAGAAGTGACTTCCTGTTGAAATGAGACGAACACGCTTATCACTTGTCTGAACCGAGTTAACTTTTTTCGGCAGGCGAAACTAAAGCTTTCACGTCAGAGACAGACTGAAAGCTACACATATGGACTGATAACTATTAAAAAGAATGGAGGATGGGAATGACCCAACAGTGTTCATAGGAGGGGCATTATTTACGAGTTTACCTGCAGGAAGGTGAGCTCTGTGTGCGGAACAGACTCCGGCGCCTCCCTTCATCGACTGTTCCTCCCTCCCTCCCTCCCCCAACCAACCACCAACAACCAACAACATGGATCTTCGCAGTTCACCTGCTGCGCCTTGTAGTCAAAATTACTCTATTTTATTCTAAGGTATCTATGAAAGGTCTTTAGAACATTGCATTCGGTTTTAGAGTTAGCCAGGGTTCTCGATGAAACCATTAAGTGAACAATGTAGCGAGCATCAGAAGAAAAGCGCTGGGGAGATGCTAAGTGAGGAGGAGGCGAGAACAGCACCTGCAAACGGTGTGAATGTGAACGCAGCACCTACAAGAGAGGTACTTACTAATACTAATGAACGAGAATGTTTATTTTACATGAGTGTTTTTTTAATGTTATTTGAGTTTTAAATAAAACTTGGACTTGTTTGAACACTGTTGGCTTTCTGGTTTGTCGAGGTAACACAGCCCGTCTGATCTCATTCCTGTCCATGACTGCGTTTCACCACGGTTAACTAGTTTTTTTTAAAGGGTAGTTTAAAAAAGTTTAGTTAGTATTATTATATTTGTGTTAAGGAATAGGTAATCAAAAATGCTAATTCTACCCTCATTTGGTTCCATAAATGTTTGACTTTTTCCCCCCCCACAAAAAAGGAGAATTACAACCTCAGTCACTATTCACTTTCTTCTTTCCATACCATGAAAGTGAATGGTGATTTGTATTAATTTCTCGTTATCACTCCCTTAGTAGACAATAAACCAATAAAATGAGGTTATAAGCTGCTGCTACTACTATATTCCTGAATGTAAAAGTGAATAAAGATGACAAAACTATGATTACAAAATTGAATGTTGCTCTAGCTGCATATCATAGACAAAACCTAATAATACTTATTATTATTGATGATGATGATAATAATGATGATAATAATAATACTTATTATTTTCATCAATATTTATATGATGAAAAATACCTGCAAGTAATGACAGTTACAGCCACCCTTATTCAGTAGTGTGTCATCCATGTACTTTTAGCATTCAAATGACTTCCCTTTTATCTCACTATAGGATTCATACTGCACAAACTAAACCGTTAGTTCCTCATCCTAGACTTTAGTGAAATACAGAACAGGCTTATAGAGTAGGCAGTCTTCAGGTGAGAAGTAATGCAAACTTCATAAAAGCGTTTGTCCATGGCAAACTTTGATGTTGGCTTAAGAAAGCCAAGGTGAAAAGTTTGAAGTAGCTTTAAAATCTTGTTGTTTAAGATTTGAATAGTTTGAAGTTTGAAGTAGCTAGAAGGTTTTAAGGCCAGGAATATATTTTGCAAGGGTGTTCTTGGTGGTTGCTAGGGTGTTGCTAGGCAGTTGCCAGTGTGATATCTAAAGCCTGCTGTCAGCCTGATTCAAGATATCTCTGAGTGGACTTCCTCAGCTTTATATCTTCTGACATAATTATTGAAAGACAAGGAGGTCTGTTGATCTGTTATATGATTGTGTTTGATCATAATCTTTGAATGATCTTCTTGGCAGAGTTCAGGACAGCAGAACGGGTCTTCTCACGATGTCATCACCCCCGTATCCCAGTCCCAACCGGAGCATCAGCCTCCATCCTCTGCACCTGCTCAGCCTCCCAGAGAACAGTGGGGTGGCAAATATGAATTTCTTCTCTCTTGTATTGGCTACTGTGTTGGCCTGGGAAATGTCTGGAGGTTCCCCTACCTCTGCTACCGAAATGGAGGAGGTGAGCGAGTAAATATGAAAATATAATCAGTTAGGATGAACAGAATGTACATTGTGGACTATTTAAGTTGTAAAACACAAGTTATTCTCAGTGTAAATGTGTGGTGCATTTACCATTTATTTGGTGAAGATTTGCAGGCAAAATGCAGTCATTTCAATAGGAATCTGCCCCATAAAAAGTTCCTACATAATTTTGTGAATGGGCCTTTCATGGGAAAACCAGGACGTTTGGTAATCCTAAACTGAAATCCATCCCTCTGACCAACCAACCAAAACCAAAACCCTTCCCTGTAGTAGGGAGGAGTACACATTCCTCTTCAAACCTCTGAATCAAATTTGCCTAAACCAAGACTGCCTCAAAAAAAGGAAGAAATTTGCAATGTAAAGATGGTTAGTAATACAGATGAAGACACCTGTTCAGGGATTGTGGGATAGGTGATGTAGAAAAGCACTGAGAGTTTAAAGGTTTTATTACAATAGTAAATTCTTAAATGGGTCCTATTATGCCCTTTTACGAAGTCTAGATTTTGTTTTGGGTGTATATGTTTTCATTCTTGATTGTTCAAAAAACATTATTTTTCATATATTTTACAATATTACAGCTCCTCTCTCCCCAGTCTATCTTGAACTCTTCATTTTCGATGAAGCCCCTCCTTTCTAAATGGAAAGTGTGCTGTGATTGGTTAGGTGGCCTAGTGTGTTGTGATTGGCACCGCTATAACCGCAAGCTCTACTCAAATGTAAATATTAACGATTTATAGACCCTCGCTCCTCCTCATCCGAGACACTACCCCCCCAAATCTCTATTGTCAGTTATTGGCTGGAACAGTTTGTTATGTTTCGTGGTGCGAGTTAGCCCAGTTTGTTTTTGTTGCCGTTTGTGGAGCCTGGGGTGTCTGCAGAGACCGCGTTATTTTACAGTGTGTTCAGGGGACAGGCAGCTAGCGGATAGTGAGGAGATGTTTGCTGTATGCGACAAAAAATGTTTTGGCCTAAAAAACGTGTGATATTGCTTAGAGCACCTTTAAAAAATATTAATTAATTTGAATTATTTTTGTAAAAATCAGTTTGAATGAATGATTCAATGACTCGCTCATAAATCCATTATTGGATAAATCATTGCTGTTTTAAATGAATGATTCAATGAAAAATATTTTTTTTAACGGTCACTTGTCTCCACCTGCTGGTGTAACAATTTAATTGATGCAATCTTTATTTGAAGCGTCAAAAAGGTGATTTGCTCTACTTTGATCGCTACTGTAGACATCCGACCCCATAACTGTTATCCCATTACTTCTGTGATAATATGAATTCTGGTAAAAGACAGAAATAATGATACTGTGTTATTGTTTGTGAAGCTGTTTGATATCTATACATGATGACAACTGCTCTCTCTGGGTCAGCGGCAGCACCAACGCATAGTTTGCTGTGATTGGACTCGTCAAAGGTTTAAAAAACGCAGGAGAGTCGTTGACATTTTGGAATAAGATGGGTGTTTGAATCGAGATTGCGATCCTTTAATGATTAATTGTGCAGCTCTAACACACAGTGATGTTTCAGTTAATCTTTGTTTGGCCTCATCATCACATAGTAGAGCTATTACATCAATAAGAGTAACCTCTTAAAGGTGCATTGTGTAATATTTCTGAGGATCTATTGACAGAAATGCAATATAAGATCCATAATAATGTTTTCAGTGGTGTATAAAGCCCTTGCATTAATGAACCGTTATGTTTTTATTACCTTAGAATGAGAGATTTATATCTCCATAAACACGGGCACCCCCTTCTATGGCGGTCGACATATTGTGTCGTCTTGTTTCTACCGTAGCCGACAGCGAACACACAGCGCTACAGAGCGTGCTTCGTCACTACCTTGAAAAAGACATTTTTAGTGCTGTATAAAGACCTTACTTAATGAACCGTTATATTTGTATTACCTTAGAATGAGCAGTTTCTATCTACACACACCGCGGATCCCTTACATTGAAATGCGCTGTTATGTTTCTACAGTAGCCCTAAACGGACAAACGCGTTTCGTTACTATGTTGCTTTTCATGCAAGGAAGCAAGCTTAGTTCAGCGAATAAAACACTGACACAATGATGAACAAGTAATAATAATATTCGCAATAACATATAGTTTTACTGAATTATTAAGTAAACATAATTTCTTAATTTATCCTTGTAAAGAAACCTCATTGCTGAACTGGCTACTCTCTGCTGTCTCAGACCATGACATATTTTCCTGTCGGCCACCGTAACTTTTGTTGGATGCAATTCGTAACCTCACCACTAGATGCCGCTAAAAAATCACACACTGCACCTTTAACAGTAAATCAGATCATTTATATATTTTTTTAAAAAATCACAAATTTCCTGACAGGATGTTTTCATATCCATAGGTAAATATATACAGTGTTTCTTAAGTTTCTGGATGGTTTGAAGAGACTTAATTAATGTGAAATGTATAAATAATGCAAATCCTGAGGAGGAAAAAAACCCATTGACAAATGCCAGTGATTTAAGTGTCTGGAATCACTGGCACAAAAGACATAATTTGTGGTTGTGGCTCAGTGGTTGGTGTAGATGCTCCAACATGTTGAGCTGTGTCTGACTCATGCCATTTAAAACAAATATGAATAAGAATAAAAGTGTTTAAAAGGCCAAAAATTAACATTGACAACAAAATTTAACAAGAAAAAAAAATGTAAGCATTTGGCAGATGCTTTTATACAAAGTAACTTCCATTGCATTCAAGGAATATATTTAATCCATTCTCGCTTTTCCTGGGAATCGAACCTTTGACCTTGGCGTTGCTAGCGACATGCTCTACTGTTTGAGCAACAAAATAAGCTTAGAAGTCTCTGAAATAGAACATTGACTGTTATGCTGTGTTGGGTTGCAGGTGTGTTTCTTATCCCGTACTTCATAATGCTCTTCTTCACTGGAATGCCTCTGTTCCTCATGGAGCTCAGCCTGGGCCAGTATGGAGCTGCAGGTCCCATTACCGTCTGGAAGTGCTGTCCCCTGCTCAAAGGTACCACAACACATGCAATTCACCAATTCAGCAGCTCTATTATGGTTTGTAAATTGGGCTGTGATTTATGTAAATTTGGGATTGAGTTCTATTCATTATTCAAAGTCATGTAGCTCTACTTTGCATAAGTAAGAAGAATAAATAGTCCCTCTGTATTGTAATAATCAGTAATTAAATACAGGGCTAAACAGATGGAGCTGATTGTGTTGTCTTGGCCTCGTTGCAGGGATTGGCATAGGGATGCTGTGTGTGTCCATTCTTGTCTGTCTCTATTATAATGTCATTATCGCTTGGACGTTCTACTACCTGGGCAGCTCTTTCCAGAGCCCTCTTCCCTGGTCATGTGATGCTCTTCATAACATTGACTTTTGTGGAGTAAGTCTTACTTTTCTGCTAGAAAGTTAAAGGGGTGGTTCAGGATTTTGGACATCGGACCTCATTTCTAAGTTAGCCTGGGTGTTATTTATCAGTGGAGACAGTTTTCAAAAATTTTCACGCCAGACTATCGATGTAAATGTCTGTTGAGAGAATAATGTTAGAAATCAAACTACGGAGCAGTACTACTAACCGGAGCAAAGTAAAATTCCACCGCTGCTGAGAAACTAGTTCCTGTAAATGTAATGCATTCATTGAGATGCAAGAGTTTTTTGATTTCTAACATTATTCTCTCAACAGACATTTACATCGATAGTCTGGCGTTATCATTTAGTTGCTTTTGGTGTACTGTGGAGTGGGTAAAACTGTTTTTAATGGCAGGCTAGCAGATACCGTTGACTCACGCTAGCCTAGCACCGTCGAACTATGCAACTGGAAGGACTGGATGAAAAATTTTGAAAACTGTCTCCACTGATAAATAACACCCAGGCTAACTTGGAAATGAGGTCCGATCTCCAAAATCCTGAACCACCCCTTTAACATAAAATGTTAAACAATTGTAATCTGTAGCCTTATAGACTGCTGCCTATCATCTATGTTCTCTCCACAGAACAAAACTAATGTAACCCAAAGTCCCTCTGAGGTGTTCTGGAAGTAAGGATTCTTACTTTTTTTCTCTCTCTCAGTTTCTCTATGCAAATTTACTAAACTAGTCTGTAAATTGCCTTTTTTTAAATAAATACAATTAAATGATTTCTTTTTTTTTTAAATACCATTGATTTTGAAACTAGTGTATATTAATATGTGATGTGTAAGCCACTTATTTTATGTGTTGTGTCTCAGTAAATGTTGTAGCTTGTAAAAATGCTTGAATTACTAGTCTCAAATATGAAGCACAAGCCGAACACATTGTCAGAACACAGTGTCAAATTATGTTAAACAACAAAAAAAAAAAATTTTGCATTAAATTAATGGGACAGCTTATATACTAATTGATTATTGGAAGTATTTCATAGATTTATAGACCTATTGTTAAATGTTACCCACATTTCTATTAACATTATTTAATGCATTAAGTATCATGAACTAATAATTGTAATATTTACAGTATTTATTAATGTTGATTTATTAATGTACTATTCATTGTTATTTGTTTGTAATTAATTTCAATTTCAATTCACCTTTATTTGTCCCCGAGGGGCGATTAGTTTTGCTGGAAGCATTTGTTTTAATGGAAGCATAATAATGTTTTATTTATTAAATGTTAATAAAATATCATGTTAATAACTGTTTTATTTATTAAAATCAACATTAACATACACTACCATTCAAAAGTTCGGTCACTTTTTAGAAATGAATACCTTTATTCAGCAACAATTCATAAAATTGATCAAAAGTGTCTTGATTAATGTTACCAATGATTTCTCTTTTAAATAAATGCTGTTCATTTGGACTTGTATCAAATATTAAGCAGCACAACTGTTTTCGACATTTATAATAATCAGAAAAGTTTCTGAGCATCAAATCAGCATATTAGAATGATTTCTGAAGGATCATGTGACTGGAGTAATGATGCGAAAAATTCAGCCGCTTTGCCATCACAGGAATAACTTACATTTGAAAATATATTAAAATAGAAAACAGATCTTTTAAATTGTCATAATATTTCCCAATATAACTGTTTTAGCTGAATTTATGTTTAAATAAATGCAACCTTGGTAAGCACAAGACTTCTTTGAAAAGCATTCAAATATTTTTTGAATGGTCGTGTAGATTAAATAAATGCTGTAAAAGTATTTTCAAGCTCACCTGCATGAACTAATGTTACCGAAATTGTTGCCCTAATTTGATTGTTCATGTTTCATGTTTGTTCACATCCTTGAATCTAAAAATACCAGAGTTAGAGATGTGATGTTTTGTTGTTACTGAGACACACAGACCTGCAACATCTATTCTTGTGTTCTGTGGTAAGATTAATGCTAATGTACCACAAACCACTTGAAACAGCCCTAGCTGATGGCAGAATACTCAATACACAGTGTTTGTGTGTGTTCAGTGTAAAGGTTCTGGGTGTGGTGAACAGTGAAGGGCTGCATGATCCTGGTCCAGTGCGATGGCCTCTGGCTCTCTGTTTGCTGGCTGCCTGGGTGGTCATTTTTCTCTGCATGCTCAAGGGCATTCGCAGCTCCGGCAAGGTAAGATGTCGCAGTGCGTCCAGTTGGCTTTTATCCCCATAGGAAAGAAGCTGCAAGGTTTTTTTGTTTGTTTCCATTTTCATTAAAATTTTAGTTCAAGTTTAAATAATTGTTTTTGTGGTTTTTAGTTTAGCTTAGTTTTTTTAATTCGTTTTTATAAAACATTAATATAGTTGCTATTAATTTTTATTTTAGTCATAGTTAATATAATACATCACAGACATCCCACTTCTTCTGGAAGTTCCGGGAGTCTCCTGCATATCGATAGCGGCTCCCTGACGGCCGCAAATTATATACAATATCCCTGAAATCAAGCGAGAGCCCTGTTTCCAGGGGGCTTCTCTGTGTGTGTGTGTGTTTTTTCTGTGAATTATTCAGAAGTTGCCAGCCGAGATGTTTTACAAGGAAACGGTAAATGCATTCGTTTTGAATGCGTCTCTTTTGACAACTCCTGTTCGGATTTCGGAGTCACGCTCTACATCACTTTCGTGGGAATATTATACGCAAGGATTGGTTCGCATGAGCGAGCGAGAAAGAAAGCAAATGAAATGGAGAAGGGAAGACAGCTCGAGGCCAAACTCACAAATTATATAAGCCCATGTTACGCGGGTTACACGTACATATGAATATAATGTAATATAATATTATTAATATTATGAATACAATATCCTGTATTCATTTGTGTTTGTGGTGTTTCTCCCCGAAATGAGTGTTTGTAGGGTGGGTTGTCTGACATCAAATTAAACTAAATGAAAATGAGTAATGTTGCCTCGGCAACTAGCTAAAATAAAATAAATATAAGTGTTTTTATTTTATTTTATATATTTAATTTTTTTATGGTTTGAGTTAACTAATTTCCCCGGTGTTGATTTCATATTAGGCCATTTCAGAGCAGAGGAGAATATATTCTACATGATACAAATGAATTTCCCATCTTTCCTCTGATGTAAGGTGGTGTATGTGACCGCCACCTTCCCCTATTTTGTGCTGGTGGTCCTCATCATCAGAGGGGCCACCCTTGAGGGCTCCTTAAACGGTGTCGCCTTTTACCTCACCCCAAACTGGGTCAATTTGGCTGATGCACAGGTACCATCTACTAAACACTGCATTTTTTTTAACCAATGCTACAGTTTTCTATGTCCTTCAGTTTTGTGCACACTTTGTAACTTCCTATCATTGTAGGTGTGGAATGATGCTGCGTCGCAGATCTTTTATTCTTTGGGTATTGGTGTTGGTGGCCTCCTGTCAATGGCGTCTTACAATAAATTTGACAATAACGTCATCAGGTTAGGCTTTTTTACTGTGGGAAAACACTGTTTTTGCTTTTGGTCTCATGAAACTTAAAGGTCTCAAAATGATTTCTTTCCTGCAGGGATACTTTGATTATCACCATAGGGAACTGCGCTACCAGCTTTTTTGCTGGCTTTGCCATTTTCTCTATCCTGGGTCACATGGCTTGGAGGAAGGGAGTGCCCGTGGGTCAGGTGGCAGACACAGGTACAGCCTGTTTAACCTGTTTTCTTCCTCTTCTGTCAGCCCGGATAGCTCAGCACACACCAGCCCTATGATATACAGTCACAACATTTTTTTTTTAAAATCCTTGCAGTTTCAAAGCCAATGCATAGCTTATTATTTTTCAAGAACGTATGTCATTGTATTTAACCTTTTAGGTCCTGGTCTGGCATTTGTTGCCTACCCAGAAGCCCTGGCTCTTCTCCCTGGATCAGTGTTTTGGTCCATTCTGTTTTTTCTCATGCTGTTTATGCTGGGAGTGGACACACTGGTAAGACCCTGCAGGGCATTCAGGTTTTTATGTTTGACAGTTATTCATGTTGGAGACCATTTTCATGTTGTATCTAATGTCAAGCCACACACATACACTACCATTCAAAGGTTTGGGGTTGGTAAGATTTTTAATGTTTTTGAAAGAAGTCTCTTATGTACATTTACATTTATTCATTTAGCTGACGCTTTTATCCAAAGCGACTTACAATTGCTATATTTCAGAGGTCGCACGCCTCTGGAGCAACTAGGGGTTAAGTGTCTTGCTCAGGGACACACCATTGTGGTGTCTCACAATGGATTCGAACCCGGGTCTCTCACACCAAAGGCATGTGTCTTATCCACTGACTGCGCCATCACCACCACCTCATTATTTTCACCAAGGCTGCATTTATTTGATACAAAAATACAGTAAGCTAGTAATATTGTGAAATATCATTAGAATTTAAAATTGTAACATTTAAAAGGCGCTAAATAAATAAAACGTATTATTATTATTATTAAAATGTAATTTATTTCTGTAATGGCATAGCTGAATTTTCAGTAGTCATTACTTCAGTCAACAGAAATCTTTTGTAACATTACATGTCTTTACTGTCACTTTTGACAATATACTGCATCCTGTCTAAATAAAAGTATTTCTTTTAAAAAATCGGATCCCAAACATTTGAACGGTGTACAAACATTATTTGTGCACGTGTACACATAAGAATAATCATTTGAATCTACACTATTTCAGTTAAATTCAAAAGACTGGGACCTGACATACAGATCTGCCCATTTATTTCTTTAAAAATGAAAGAAGGATCCATATTAAATGACTGGAAAGGCCATGGGAACCTGATTGGTCCAAAAGTGTGAGAACTCTGATAGGAAATCCCAGTGATCGGGTTTCAGTGTTTCTGGATTCGAAATGTTATTGTAGGAAACATCAGTATTCAGGAAGCAGATTTGTGAAGGATGTGTGAAATAACAGTATACAATACATCCTGTCTTCATGCACATTTACTGAAATGAGTGTTGTAGCTCAAGGATGGGATGTGCAGTAACACAGCGGTTTTCCTTCCTCTGTCTTCCCCTGAAAGCCCTGTCTTTCTTTCAGTTCAGAATCAGAGTATATTATTGCTTTATAATAACAACAAATATAGCTTGAATATACTGCAGTTTGGAATGAGCACAAACAGATGATGTAGATGATGGCACAGCAAACAGCAAACCGAGGATCTGTTTAATTTTGTTGATGTAGATGTCAGGGAAACTTATGTTTGCATACTCCAGACAGGTTAAGAGAGGACACTGTCCTTTGTTTAAATCTTGCTATTGTGAAGTTCTCTCTCTCTGTGTCCTGTAGTTTGGTAACATGGAGGGCATCTGTACAGCAGTGATGGATGAGTTTCCTCAGCTCAGATCCAATCTGAAGCACAAGACGCTGTTCCTGGCACTGCTCTGTTTCGCCTTCTATCTGATGGGCCTGCTACTTATCACAGATGTAAGAGGAGCAAACAAACTGACTTTAGTATTGTCATATATTTGACATTTTTAAATACTTGTGTACAGATGCCCAGTTTAGTTATGCTTCTGAAATGTTTAATATCATAATTCATCATCTTGTCCATCTTCATAATTGTTCATTAGGGGTCGTCTTCATGCTATTACTGTTTTTGTTGTCTCATTTTTTATTTTGTCCTGTGTTTTTTCATCACAGGGTGGGATATACTGGTTCACGCTCATAGACTCCTTCAGCACTAGCTTTGGTCTCATCATCATTACTCTCTTCATGTGCATTGGCATCTCATTCTTCTATGGTACACTCTCTTTGATTTTCTCATATAGTAGTATAGTAGGGTGTTCACACTCTGCCAGTGTTGCCAACTTAGCGCCTTTGTCGCTATTTTTAGCGACTTTTCAGACCCCTTTAGCGATATTTTTTTAAAAAAGCGATTAGCGACAAATCTAGCGACTTTTTTAGACAAACCTCAGTAACCTCCAGATGTTCCCAGTACTGTTCTGCGAGCGCGAGCTCTTGCTTTCTCCCTGCCGTCACTCTCTCTAACTGCGTCTACCTTGTTCAGTGAATGGCTGAGACGAGGAGCAGCAGATTCATGTGTTGAGCGCGCGGCAGTTTTTTTTTTTCCCCACGGACTTGTCACTTATCTGCTTCTCTTTTGTTTTATTTTTAAAGAGTTTTGTTTGACCATTTTAATTTACTTTCTTTTCTTGTGCTTATTACTTGTAATACTCACTATCACAGAGCTTTCACCCAGTTCCCGAACTCTCTCAATTCAGATAATTTTACACATATAAAAAGATTTAGTCATTCACTATATCATAGCTACTTGTTCTATTGTCTGACAAAAATAATATAGGCAATGAGAACAGCTTTATTGGACATTCGGCTATATTATATTATATTATATTAAAATACAGAATGTTAGCATGAATTTAGAGGGAAAAAACATTAGGCAGGCAGAGCGCAAGTACGACGCGATGACGTCATGAATATGCTAATTAGCACATGACGTCATCTAGCGACATTTGGCGACTTTTAGGGAAGGCGTCAGCTACTTTCCTTTGAAAATAGTTGGCAACAGTGCACTCTGCAGGTTTGGTTAGATTAAAACAAACCCTGGTGTGATTGCTCTGTTAGTGCGGTTTATTTGAATAAGTGTGAACGCTGCCATCTGAACCCTGGTGCGCACCAAACAAGCGGACCGAGACCACTGGAAAAGTGGGTCTTGATCCACTTCCAAATGAACTCTGTTGAGGTTCAACTGAAATATGAACTCAACATGGATCAAAGACATCTAAACGAACCAAAAACAGGACATGATGTCTATGAGACCCTAAAAAGGACAGAATCCATGTCCTGTTTGAAGGAACAGTATCAGGATGATATTGTCTGTGCTTCTGATGAAGAACTGATGCACTTATTCTGATATAAGATATTCAGCTTTTTGTTTCTGAGTTACATGAAATGCCATATGAAAAGTTCTTTAATTTTGACAGCATCTTTTTTTTTTATTGCCCCAATCCATTTTTGTGGTATCTATTTCAGATAAACTGCTTGAATGGCGCTTTAAAAAACAACAACGTTGGTATATTGCTTTACATGTCCGTCACACAGTTTCATGGTTTCAGTTAAATTCAATTAAAGTTTATTTGTATAGAGCTTTTCACAATGCATATTGTTTCAATGGAGCTTTATAGAAAAATACTACATTTTCTTGTAGTAATTTTACATTCATTGGTTTGGTAAAGTGTCTGCTAAATAATAATCAACATCTCTGTCACATGTTCCTTTCGTCATGAGATCTATATTATATTTGCATATCCTGATGTAATTGCAGGGGTGAACCAGTTCTGTCAGGACATTGTGGACATGATCTGTCACTGCCCGCCCTGGTGCACAAAACTGCTGTGGTACTTCAAAGCCTGCTGGGTGGTTTTCACTCCCTTCCTGCTAACAGTGAGTGTCCTGTTTTTGGTTGGGTTGTTTTTTGGAATTAGCCTCATCTTTTAACATGTTGTGATGCTTCTGTTTATGATTAACAGTAATGTAATTGTTAATGTAATATGGAAATGTTAATTTATTAGACTTTTAAGGGTCAGAACAGAATTGTATTACGGGCAGAAACTTGCCTCTGCAGCAAAGTGGAACCAAACACCATATCTGTCCTGCGTCCAGTGTAATGAATAATTCAGAGTTGCTGGGACACTGACAGTGATGGTTCCCATTCACAGAGGCGTCTGTCTTTATATTCAGAAATCTAAGCGATTGTTTTCTCTGTACAGTTCATCCTGACCTACATCTTCATTGAGATGTACCGTACGTCTCTGACCTACGGCTCATACGTGTTTCCGACCTGGGGCAAAGCGCTGGGCGTGTGCATGGGTGCCTTCTGCTGTCTGCAGATTCTCATCTGGGCCGTTGTGGCTGTCAGTAAAGAGTCTGGCACTCTTAAAGATGTAAGTCCCTCCAAATCACCATATATATATATATATATATATTTGTGTGGATAGAATTGGTGAACAAACCCATGCTAAAGTTGACTAAAAAGAGGAATAAAAAAATCATCTTTTGGAAATTGATCTTAATGCCTTAATTTAAAAAAATGAGGAAAACCCAACCTTTAAGGACACCAATTTTCTTTGTGAATGAATAATGTATCGTAAATAAATAAATGTTCTTCCTTAAAATACAGGTTGCATAAGTCAGGACACCTCTATTTTAAATTCCCATAGAGCCAGGCAGATTTTTATTTTTAAAGGCCAGTTGTTTCATGGATCCAGGTTACTATGCATCCTGATAAACTTCTCTTGGCCTTTGGAATTAAAGTATTCCCCACATCATCACAATCCCTTCACCATACCTAGAGATTGGCATTTAAAGGTTGGATTTTTCCTCATTTTTTAAATTAAGGCATTAAGATCAATTTCCAAAAGATGATTTTTCTACTTTAGCATGGGTGTGTTCACTTATGCTAGGCACTGTGTGTGTGTGTGTGTGTATATATATATATATATATATATATATATATATATATATATATATAGTCCCTCCAAATCACCATATACATACACTATTAACACTTATTCCGCAAGGATGCATTTAACTAATCAAAAGTGACAGTAAAGACATTTATAATGTCTATTTATAATAATAAATTTTGATTTCAAATAACAATTATTTAAATTAATAATTAATGATAATAAATAATAATAAATTAAATGAATGTAAATAAATTATTTAAATAAAAGTTTAAAATATTATTTAAAGTGCCCCTATTATGCTTTTTTGGATATATCTTTTGTGTCGTTACTTTGTAATATAGCTGTTTGTGAATGTAAAATTTCTGCAAAGTTTCAAAGATAAAAGTGCACGATAAAGAATCGATTCTGAACTGCCTGAAACGAGTCGTCGGTAATTCCAGTCTCACTCACCGCACAAACCTACGTAGGCCTGCAACAAATTAGCATTAATGCCAGCCGATGGACTTCATTGGCTGCCTGCAAACAGCGTCTACTTTGAGCCGCCCTTAAACACTATTTGTAGCTGCCTGGAAGAGTCTGGTTTGTGTTGTCGACACGTTGAGAAGACACTGTTTTTTGCACACTGAAAGCAAATTCACTTTGTATGCACTTCCAAAGGATGAGGACTCAAGCGGGAATTGATATGGTTAAAACGGACGCCGTCCTTACTGTTCATATTACTTTCTATACAAGCGCCGAGGAAACCTCCAGAGCTGACACTCAGATGTGGTAATGGATGTTTTGTTTCTGACACGTGCTGTAAGCGGTAGACCAATCACAAATAACTGGGCCATCTGACCAATCAGAGCAGAGTAGCTCTCGGAAAGGCGGGGTTCATGCCCTGTTTACACGAGAACGCTCGCGGGTGAAAACGTAAAAATATTTTATCAGATGTGCTGACGTTTTTGGGGCTTAAAAACGCAAAAAAGTGAAACCACCCTCCAGAGTGGAAATCTTAAAAACGCTACACCGTTACGTTCCTGTCTAAAGGGTAAAAACGCAAATCTGCTCACGGTGGCTCTCGTCGCGTACGCGTTTACGTCACAGGTATGCGCCAGTACAGGAAAATAACAACCAACATGTCGGATTATTTCCATACGTCGGACCTTCAAGTTGCTCTAGCAGCTCTGATAAACGTACAAGAGTCTTTTGCTGTTCGCTTCGCCATGTTTTGATTTTGCGCTACTAGGGAGAGAAGGACTTGGTGCGGACTTGGTGTTGTTGTGTGGCAGTGCATCACATTGCCACCTAGCTGCCTGGAGTGCATACTACATCGAATTTCACACTTTTGCGCCACTATATGCACGCAGATTTCCCCCCCCATAACGCTCGTCTAAACGCAAAATAAAAAGTGATAACGCAATGCCACTTTTGCGTTTTCTCTTCATATCTTTTCCGTGTAAACATAGTCTTAGAGAGACTGAATCCTTTATCGAACCGTTTCAGACACTGTGAAAAGAGGTAATGCTGTAGTGTAGGTAATGAGCATATTGATCTTGGATGCATGTAAACTTATTATATGAGACCTCCAAAACAAAATTAGGAACCTTTAAAATGGCGTAATAGGGCACTTTCATTTTTCAATAAACATTGCATGTGTACATGTTGACCTATGTTTCTTACATTCAGCGCTTTAAGAAATCCATCCGTCCCCTCAACTCTTGGCGTGTTAACAACATAAACGCGACCTCTCAGGAGCAGCACGTGGAGTCCCAGACAATAGAGGGACCCTTCACGGTTAATCTGACTGAAGCAGACTTCACCGCCATGAACTTTGAGTCCATAAGCGAGGCATAACACTGCCCCAAGTGTTGGGAGGTGGAACTGCACCCTCTCAAAAGGACAGGTACTGGTGAGGACTTCTGTCTGGAGAACGGTACTCTTCCTCGCCAGTCCAGCTGGACTGAAAGGATGTTACTGACTTTTATTAGTTTAATTTATGATGATGTTGCTCACTTTAAATAGCACTGGGCCTAAGGCCAAAGCCAGAGACTGAGAAACGGAAAAGACATTTGGTATCTCTGGTTGAATACTTGATGTCTTAAGGATTCCATTTCATGCCATTCACTTAGTGTTTTCATCAAAGAGTGTAAAGACTTATTTTATAAGGTAACAGACTGAGTAACATGATCTGTTTTTCCTTTGCAGTGAAATATACATTATACAAGAACCAGGTCACATAAAAGTCAAGACAAGGCCTTTAAGCAAACTGAACGTACTATTTAAAATAACTGTTCTCGAGATAATTAAATACATGAGGCATTGTAAACCCTCTTTAGAATGTTTAAATGTGTAAAAACATTACCATTTTTATAACTTTTTGAAATGCAACACATACAGGAAATAAAATCGCAATGTTTTCATAATTGGTTCTCAGCAAAAGCTTGGTCGTGTTGACCAAGGGCAGATTCAGCTTATTCCAGTGTTCTAGCAAGGACTTGATTGAAGCATACTTCCTTATGACAGAGGCGGCTCTGAAACAGGTTTGTTTATTGAGATCACCATGGTAACAGTGGTAAACCTGCCCTTGTTGGGACTTTGTTGTGGACACTAACTCATTGAGCTATCTGGATTTAGATGTTTTCTCTCAGAGTGCATGAATGCCTGCCATTTAATGTTCTGCTCCATTACAGTAGATGCAAACCAACTTTCAGGATGTATTAAATACACAGAAGAAACGTGTACAGAGTGCACTGGATGGAGGGGATATATACACTGAATGTGCAGTGTTGGGTCTGAGTTGGTGCATATTTCACAGTGGTTTTCTGCAAACAATTATGGGATGGCTACTTCCTGCAATGGTTTCAAAAAGACGTTTACAGATTTATCACCAGCTCCATGACGCAAAGAGGTTTTAAAAAAACCCGCAATGCTGAGGAAGTTACTCTAGAAAACCTATTCAGCTCTGAGAACCGCCAAACATTGTTTCAACTTGTTGTCTATGGGAGGTATTTTCTGCTAATTTAAGAAAAAAGTGAGAACATGAACTATTTCTTTATTTTTTATAAGTGTTCACAAAGTACACTACAGTTCAAAAATTAGTATGATTTTTAAAAGTTAATTGAAAAAATGTCATACTCACCAAGGCTGTTTATTTGATTTGCAGTTAAAAATAGAAAAAAATTCCAGTCTTCAGTGTCACATGATCCTTCAGAAATCATTCTAATGGACTCATTTTGTGCTTAAGAAAGATTAAGAAAGATTTATCAATTTTGAAAACAGTTGTGCTGCTTAATACTTTTGTGGAAGGCATGATGTATTCAGGATCCTTTGATGAATGACGCTCAAAAGAACATTTATTTGAAATAGAAATCTTTTATCAATTTAATGTGTATAAAAGTACACAAAGTGAATACAATTATTTCTTAAAGAAATCTTACTGACACCAAACTTTTGACTGGTAGTGTATGTGCCAATATGTAAAATAATAAATTCGATTTTTTTTAAACGGATTAATTACAGATTTCATTTTTGATTTTCATTTAGATTTTTTTTGATAATACATTGTCCCCTAATGTAATTTAAAAAAGTGCAATTAAAAATGTGACCTTTTACTTTTTTTATTACAAAGTCTGCCAAAATTAAATAAAATAAGTAAAATGTGAAAAAGAAATGGCTAATAATGGTGACAAATGTATTTTAAGATGTAAAGTTTTGTGTTCTAGTGTCAAGAAAAGAAACTCCCCAGTGTATGTTAGCACTCAACTTTTAATTTGCAAAACCTCCCTTTGTATATCTTGTTTTATTACTTCACCAGTATGAAAAGCATGAAGTTAAAGGCATGTAGTTACACGCTGACCATCCGAAACAGACGAGAACTACAGTATACATCTCTACCTCACATTAAATGACATTTGGCAGTGCTTAAAATGAAAGGCACCGATCTCCTCCATGAGGACGTTAAGTTTAGAACATTTTAAAGCAAATTTTGGTAACAGCAGGGGAAATCTGAGGCAAGTCTATTCAGCCTCACATCTGTAGGTCAATACGCATACTCATATTGTGTCATCTGGTCTGTTTTTTTTTTCAGTAAGGGGATGTGAACGGTAATATTATGGGCAAATCTTTTCCTCTGTCAACACAATGTTGAGCTGCACTTGAAAAGGGGAGAAGTCCAAGCAAATCCTATGTAAAACAGAATAGAGTAGGCAGAGGCTGAAAGTATCTTCATGCGCTTCGGCGTTTGTTTTGAGAGTGAAAGCTCAAGCTCACGCTAACTACACTGAAAACCAAAAGAAACTTACACCAAAAATGGACAGTACCATCTAGTGCCCTTATTAAAGTAAATAAATAAATGTACAGTGATACCATACCTGTTCCCAACAAATAACTGTTCCTGTTGGTCAAAACAATTATGATATAAATCAAAAATTCTGCATAAATGACATGTTCTTACTAAAATTCTTCAAGATTAGAAAGTACCATTGCGCGGGTCTTAGTCCTTTTATATTTCGACATTTTCCCCAAACTGATGTTATTTCCTTCTGAAGATTTTAGTAAAGGTGTTTTTCTTGCGGTTCGTGCTGGAACCTTCAGTGTCTTCTCCGGTGGAGCAACTGTCCTCGTCCAACAGGTTCTTCTTGCCTGTGATGTGAGAGACTCGGCTGGATCGCTTTCCTGACGGCGATGACGAGCCGTCCTGCTCGGAGGTGTAGTTGAGCGAGCGCATGGAGTTGGCGGAGGTGAGGCTAGACGAGTGGATCTCTCCGAGACTGGCACATTTCTCCATGCCAAAGGTCTTTTTCTGCAGCAGAAGGCTGTCGGTGGAGGAACCACCATTGGATCGGGACTGCTTACTGTAGAGTGGACTTGAGGAGCAGCGCTGGGCATCTCCGCAATGAGACATGGAGAGGGAGGAATCCGATTCGGACCGGTTCAGATCCCTAGATGATGGTACAGTGAGAGAAGAGGATTTCAGAATCAACACATTTACTTTCCTTCTGTCTGCTACTTTCAATTTTTGAACTTGGTCATGAAAAGGCACTCGCAATCCATTTTACTTCCATTTGATTATGTACTTCCATCACACTTGAAACGATTGGATCCCCGATTATTCCCCAGAATGCAGCCAAACCTCGTGAGATACTACTTCCCTCATGAAATGCTTTAAGCACCTACAGAACTTATGACTGAGAAGACGAAAACCCACAAAAACATCTCAGCATATTACAATCACCCCCCCCCCACCAAATCTATCATGGCTTGTTATATTCTCACAACATTATTTTCTTAACAATTAGAGTAACATTAACCATCATTAAATTACTGCATTAACAACTGGCATGGTTTTAGAAAAGCTACATTATCTTCAATATGAACCTAAAACAAAAATAATTAAAAAAAAGTATAATAAAAATCAAAGCATTACAATTATTTCGTTATTTTAAAAATGATTACATTGTAAAAAATATTTAATTAATACAAAAATAATTGATTGAAATGATTATAAATATTTATTTATTTATTTATAATATGGTCTAGGCTATAGGTAATGTCATGTCACCCGCTAAAAAATTGTTTCAGAGGCAGAACAAGTTTAAATTTAAGTTTAGAAATATGAAGACATTTTTTCCCCCACTGGAAGGATGTCCATTGATGAATCAAAGCACCAGGAACGTTTTATAAAGAAAGTAAATGGAATGAATTCTGATTTCATATTGACTTAAAATAACAAAGAGATGCATGCTGGATTCATTTGGTTTCTCACTGCATTTACATGTAAATCGTTAAAACAAATGAGCTAAATAAAAAAGTTATGATTCAAGAAAAGTGGAATCATAATATATATCAATATATCATAATAGATATAGAATTGATATTCATTACAATTTAGCGTGAAAACTAATGCATAAGCTTAAAAATAAAATAAAATATAACTTTGTTAGCAGTTAGTTTTTTAGAATAGGAAATATTTCAGTTCTTAATTAGTTAAGTATTTATTAATTCATAACAGGGAGGTTGTGGACACCCAACACACATGCCGTGTGTGTGCACAGCAAACGATGTGTTTGTGGTACCCGATGCTTTCAGTTCCCTGATCGCTGCATGAACGGGTTAACCCTGTTGGCGGCAGACCTGAGACCACCTCCACTGACGTGAAGTATGAGGAACGGTACTGAAGCGCAGCAAAGCGCGAGGAAGAGACGATGGAGGGATGAGACAGAGAGGAAGAGAGTGACGGCACAGGGAGAAACTCTGTGTGACCGATGGAGTGGCTGCGAGTCTGACGCACATAAGGTCGGCCAAGGGGCCACAGGGGCCCAGATTCACTCTCACTGCCCTCTACCAACCTCTGTGAGCTCAGGTTCAGCGTGGGGTCTCCGTGACGGGGCCGCAGGGACACCAGGCTGGGAGCTGAGGAGAGGCACACACACAGATGTTTGTCATTCAAATCATCCAGTCTCTGTGAGATACTGAATGTACATGGGAGAAATAATCAAACCGTTAAATCTTATTAAAATAACCCTAACCCATATTGGAGTCTGGGACACTGAGAACCCAAAGACTACTGTAGTGTACACTGAGTTCTTAAAAGCTTAGTTTAAAGGGACAGTTCACGCAAAAATGGAAATTCAGAATTTACTCATTTTGATCCAAACCTGTAAGACTTTCATTCATCTTCGGAACACAAATGAAGATCTTTTTCAATGAAATCTGAGAGATTTCTGTCCTTCCATTAACAGCTACACAACTGACCCTTTAATGATTATCGTCAAATGAATCTATATGAATCAAGTGGTTTAACAAAAATTTTCTGAAGAGACTTGATTTATACTTTATATTAATTTAGTCTTTTATTCACATTTAAACATTGATCAGCGGACAAACAGAAGCTCAACCGAACCTGCTTAATACGCGAGAACAAACCTCAATGGTTCTTGCAGAAGCTCAAACATGATGCGTAACACGAGAACAAACCTCATTGGTTCTTGTTTAAACTCAAACGTGATGCGTAACACGAGAACAAACCTCATTGGTTCTTGTTGAAACTCAAACGTGATGCGTAACACGAGAATGAACCTCATTGGTTCTTGTTGAAACTCAAACGTGATGCGTAACACGAGAACAAACATCATTGGTTCTTGCTGAAACTCAAACGTGATGCGTAACACGAGAACAAACCTCATTGGTTCTTGCTGAAACTCAAACGTGATGCGTAACACGAGAAGGAACCTCATTGGTTCTTGCTGAAACTCAAACGTGATGCGTAACACGAGAAGGAACCTCACTGGTTCTTGCTGAAACTCAAACGTGATGCGTAACACGAGAACAAACCTCATTGGTTCTTGCTGAAACTCAAACGTGATGCGTAACACGAGAACAAACCTCATTGGTTCTTGCAGAAGCTCAAACATGATGCGTAACACGAGAACAAACCTCATTGGTTCTTGTTGAAACTCAAACGTGATGCGTAACACGAGAACAAACCTCATTGGTTCTTGCTGGAACTCAAACGTGATGCGTAACACGAGAACAAACCTCATTGGTTCTTGCTGAAACTCAAACGTGATGCGTAACACGAGAAGGAACCTCATTGGTTCTTGCTGAAACTCAAACGTGATGCGTAACACGAGAACAAACCTCATTGGTTCTTGCTGAAACTCAAACGTGATGCGTAACACGAGAACAAACCTCATTGGTTCTTGCTGAAACTCAAACGTGATGCGTAACACGAGAACAAACCTCATTGGTTCTTGCAGAAGCTCAAACATGATGCGTAACACGAGAACAAACCTCATTGGTTCTTGCAGAAACTCAAACGTGATGCGTAACACGAGAACAAACCTCATTGGTTCTTGTTGAAACTCAAACGTGATGCGTAACACGAGAACAAACCTCATTGGTTCTTGTTGAAACTCAAACGTGATGCGTAACACGAGAACAAACCTCATTGGTTCTTGTTGAAACTCAAACGTGATGCGTAACACGAGAACAAACCTCATTGGTTCTTGCTGAAACTCAAACGTGATGCGTAACACGAGAATGAACCTCATTGGTTCTTGTTGAAACTCAAACGTGATGCGTAACACGAGAACAAACCTCATTGGTTCTTGCTGAAACTCAAACGTGATGCGTAACACGAGAACAAACCTCATTGGTTCTTGCTGAAACTCAAACGTGATGCGTAACACGAGAACAAACCTCATTGGTTCTTGCTGAAACTCAAACGTGATGCGTAACACGAGAACAAACCTCAATGGTTCTTGCTGAAGCTTAAACGTGATGCGTAACACGAGAACAAACCTCATTGGTTCTTGTTGAAACTCAAACGTGATGCGTAACATAAATTCAATTTGTTCGTCATATAAAGCGATCGTGTGTCTTCCAAAAAACTGGACTCAATTCATATGGATAAGTTTTATGATCTCTTTATGAACTTTTTAAAGTATCAAAGTGGTAGTTGCGTAGCTGTCAATGGAGGGACAGAAAGCTCTCAGATTTTATCAAAACGATTCGTACGAAGATGAACGAAAGTCTTATGGGTTTGGAATGATGAGGGTGAGTAATTGATTTTTGGGTGAACTAACTAGAGATGCGCGGTTGGCGGTTATAGCTGCGGACTCCGCGGATCGGGCGGATGACGTGACGGAAAAAATATTTTAATTAAATTTGGGCGGGTGGTGGGCGGTTTCTAGTCTCGTGGCTGTCATCAGCAGCGCCTTGTATCAGCGGATGGCGGGCGGGAAAATTGGTCAAAATCGTTGGTGCGAATGGATGGCGGACGGATGATGAGTTTTGTGATGCGGTTGTGGATGAAATAATAGCCCATCCGCGCATCTCTAGAACTAACCCTTTAAAGGTGTGCTATATTCTATGTGTTAGTTATGTGCTATAGTGCACAAAAACAGCTGTTGAGATAGTATTCTCACTTGAAATGGAGTGGAGGCTTGGACCTGGAAACAGTATTCAATACGTCATGACAACTAGAGGATTGCATGAGGAACACTAAGCTATAGTATAGTCCTAAATGATATCTGGTATAATACGAGATATTGATGTTGATGAAGGGGAACTTGAGAACATACATGTTGGTACCATCACACCAGTCTTTGATGCAAAAGATTGACCACAATACAAACACATGACTGAAACACATTTTGAAAGTTCCAGCTGGAAGGAGCATGCGTGATGATGATTGACCACATTAAGTGTGCTTAATGAAGGAAAACAGAGCTGGGGAGGAAACAGAGCTGATAATGTGCCACAGGAAGTGAACATAAAAGTGCGAAAGCATTGCAAGGCCGCAGTGCAAAGAAGATCAGTGTCCACATAAATGTATGATCTGGAATACACGGTTTCCAGCCTACACCAAAATACTGCATGAATTTATTGAAACGGATAATGACCGTCTGACTGTACATTATCCAGCTTATTACACGGCTACTTAACGAATAAATGGACATGAAATATTGTTTGGAGTCTAATTATTTTGTCAGAAGACCATGGAGTGATTTGAAAGACATGAAATTAACACATCAAGTAGGATGCTGGGTCTCATTCACCAATAACGAGTGGATTATTTGTATTTCTACACAAGTTTTTACAAAACATTTATGTGTAATCCACAACAAGTGCGTACGAGCATGAATGTTTTCTTAACCTCGTTGTAATAACAAATTTATAGAGTATTCTAATAAACGACTGCATACCCGAGGTTAGTAATTTGCATAAAACATGCACAAATCATTTCTATTTTATCTTTACACGTTTATAAGCCAGCCAAGATCTGTTGCGTACATGTGGTTTCAGTTGTTCCAACTTTTTTCTATAAATGTAAAATAAATTTTAGTATGAAAGAACTTGATCAATCATGATTTATTCATGAAAGTGTTCATCTGCAGATTTCATGCACAAATTTGCACGCATACAGGGTTAGTGAATGAGACCCATTGTCTTCTTGTGACAAGTCAATATAGTTTGACAGACAATTTACAAAATGTTTATGCACAGAATATTGCCATCGTCCAATCAGAATATTCCAAAGAGCCGTCTAATAAGTTTAAATATAGGCTTTGCACTGCGCTTAACACTGGGTTACCATCTTTCTTTTAATCGTAGATTAAGGCCACTTTTAACTTTAGTTCAACAAAAAGGTGGGGTTGTAAAAAGGGGGTAAGCAATGTGTTTTTAACACCAAGTTAGCTTTTGCAATGCTAACATTAAGCTGCTGGGTTAAAGACATATTGTGAATTACTAACCTAGAAACCCAGCATCATAGAACAAATGTTAGAAATAACCCAAGGTTAACAATTTTAGTGTGAAAAGCCCATATATATAATAAAAAGGAAAGCTTTGAGTTAGCTAGCTTGTGTGCTACCTGTAGAACATTGCCTTGTGGCATCATTTTCAATATAAAAAGTGTGGTCACATTTGGCCATAATTTCGCGGGAATAAAAGATCTATTGTCAACAGTGTAGCGATGCACGAAGCACAGCTCACACATAAGTCACTATCGAAATAAGCAACTTTCTGGTGGTCAACACGGAGAATTCCCGTGAACAACCTGAGCCCGTTGGGAAATCTGTGCTGCGAAATTTTTCGCAAACAAAATTGCTGATTGCGTGGATTCCAATTGTAATGAAAGGATTTCGCACTTAAAAATTCGCCGAACAACAGTAGAGTGTGTGCAGAATTATTAGGCACGTTGATTTTCTGATCATATTTTATTCCCAGGCTCATTTTGCCAATTCCAAACCATATTAATCTTAATAACTACTATTAATTTTGTATTTAATCATTTATAAGTGATATATAATTGTTCATGAAGGCTGGAAATGAAAAACGCCTTATATTCAGGTGTGCAGAATTATTAGGCAAGTTTTCTTTTACAGATAAAATAAGCCAAAAAAGAGATTTAACTAAGACTGAAAAGTCAAAAATTATTAAATTCCCATGAATGCAATAGAATGCAATACTAATGCAATACTAGAGATTGCAGTTGAGGCATGACCATTGACAAATACAGGTGGAGAAGAAAAGACACACATTTAACAGCAAAATAATTAAAAATTAAGGAGAAGAATTAATTGTGAAACCATCAGGAACCTGTTAGTCTCCAGCGCCACCATTTTCCAGACCTGCAACCTACCTGGAGTCTCCAGAAGAGCAAGGTGTCAGGGTCTCAGAGACTTAGGTTAGGTAAAGAATCCTAAAAATGTACCCCCTCTTAATAAGAATCACAAGCTGAAGTGTTGTGAAATACATGAAGACTTTCATGTACAAGGCGCTGCTGATGATTTTTTATAGGCTTTATAGACCGACAGATTGAGAGTGACTCTTGAAGGACCAGCACCACATCTTCTTCTACCACTATTTGAAGAATTCATCTTCCAGAATCTGACAGTATGTTTTGGGAGTTAATTTTTAGAAATAAAAATAAACTCCCAAAACTTATTAAAATGTATTCTGGAAGATGAATTCTTCAAATAGTGGTAGAAGAGGATGTGGTGCTGGTCCTTCAAAAGTCACTCTCAATCCGTCAGTCTATAAAGCCTATAAAAAAACAGTCTTCATGTATTTCACAACACTTCAGCTTGTGATTCTTATTAAGAGGGGGTACATTTTTAGGATTCTTTACCTAACCTAAGTCTCTGAGACCCTAAGTCTCTGAGACTCCAGGTAGGTTGCAGGTCTGGAAAATGGTGGCGCTGAAGACTTAAGGGTCCCTGATGGTTTCACACTTAATTCTTCACCTTCATTCTTAATTCTTTTGCTGTTAACATGCGTATTTTCTTCTCCACCTGTTTTTGTCTGACCCTGCTGACCCAATGAGCATTAAACTGTCCAATGGTCATGCCTCAACTGCCATTTATAGTATTGCATTAGTATTGCATCCTTCTCAAGGGCATTTGATAATTTTTGACTTTTCAGTCTAGGTTAAATCTCTTTTTTGGCTTGTTTTATCTGTAAAAGAAAACGAGCCTAATAATTCTGCACACCTGAATTAAAGGCATTTTTCATTTCCAGCCTTCATGAACAGTTATATATCATTTATAAATGATTAAATAAAAACTAATAGTAGTTAATCATATAAATATGGTTTGGAATTGGCAAATTGTGCCTGGGAATAAAAAATTATCCGAAAATCAACGTGCCTAATAATTCTGCACACACTGTAAATGTGACCCCACCATAAAACTTGGTCTTTTGGCTTGTTAAATTTAAATCAGTGCAGACATGGAATCAATGAATCTAATTCATAATAAACCAAGCCTGGACATTTAATAGCAATATAAAACAGCAGCACTGATTCCACATCTGCATTTCAAAAGGCTTATAAGGAATTAAGGGTTTTTTGAGAGCTGTAGTAAATACAAATTCCATCTAGATGGTCTTAATTGGCCAGTGGGAGGGAAATAGAAGTGTTTAGCATTGGCTGCGAGAATAAAGGGGATGCTGCCAACCAGATTGTTTCCACGGGGATTGGCTCTCGACGGCCATGGGCCAAAGGTCGCTCACTCGCCGATCCATCTGCCAGGCGGCATCTGTGGACATTAGCCAATGATATCACAACACAAAAGGCAGAGCTCAACGGAAAGCTTAATTGCCAAGTATTAGGGTTAGAAAACAATTTTTAAAAAGGTTATAGGCGACTGAGAAGCTTTAAATTTGGACACAGATGAATATGATAGGATTTGACTCATTGTACCACACTTGTGTGCTTGATAGACTTACATTGCAGGGTTCCTGGGGAAAGTATGTCCTCGTCCATGTCGTCTAGGTCATCGGATAGCAGTAGGTGTTGGGTTGTAGCAGAGCGGATGCCCAGGAAAGCAGGGTCCAGGTTGAGGGCAGAGGCCAGAGACAACATGCCAGGGTTATTGACAATATTATAGCCGGTCAGAATCTCAATTTGCTGCCACCGATGGAGCTTTTCTCTCAGAGCAGTGGTTACTTCTCCCAGAGCCTGTCTGCAGAAGTGAAAGAGAAAGAGAGGTGAGGATTAGTTTGGTTGCTGTATACTCTTTAAAATAAATCAAATAAAAAGGTTCTTTATTGGCATTTATGGTTCCATGAAGAACCTTAAAATATCCATGGAACCTTTCCATTGCACAAAAGGAACAATGGGAAAAGGTTCTTCAGATTGATAAAAAGTGAATCACACTAAGGGGCCATTCACAAAGAACGCTTTTATATATTCACTGCGCTTCTTTTCCATTGTTTTTCTATGTAAACATGCGCTAGATGGACGTGTTTAACCATTGCACTTACATTTTTATCTCTGTTTTATTGGGTTAAATTAAAATATTCTGACTGCGTCTGACTAAGTTGGTAACCCCTATACCAACACTCAAAGAAACTGCAATATTTTAAACAAAATTTTATACCCTTACTCCTCTAATAAATTTAATACAATATACATGACTATATTAATAACACTATTCAATATGAATATACCACATTTATCCCAAAACTCTGTGGTTACTATTGTACACCACCATGGTATACTGTTACACAGTGTTACTACAGTATTACAGACATGTCAAATGTTTGTAAGGATTATGATTTTAAAAAACTTGTTCGTTCATGACACAATTTTTCTCCTGTTTTCCTTGTCGGGAATGTCGAAGCTGTTTCATCTGACTAGTTTAATCAAGTGATTTGTGTTTTGTGACAAAGATCTCACTGGATGTGACAGTGCTGTTTAATACGCACCTGCTCTGAACTTGCATTAAGCCCAAAGTACACGAGACGACACATGAGCAGCAGAACGTTTCATCTTTGTCCCGTGTCTGCGCCATTTCTCTCCAGAAGTTATGACAGATAACAATGTCTTCGTACTCTTTTAAACTAAAGTTGCAGCTATCTCTTAAAGGCGACTCACCTGGCTGACAGGATTTTGTGATCAACATCATCCAGTGAAGGGCTGTGGGCCAAGTGGAAAGTCCCAAAGAGAGTTCCTCTCTTCTTCTTGATCTTTTCTGCCTGTTATGGTGGTCACAACTTCACAGTTAACAAGCAATACCTGGATGCTAAGCTAGCTGAACAAGCAAACCAGATTTAAAATTCAGTTAAAGCTTGTCATTTTGTGAGAATGTGACCATCTTACCCCTTCTTTAGCTACTATGAGCTGTTTTTCCGCATTCTGTTTCTTAATGTTGTAGTACTGCACCTCCACCTCGTGTGTGAGCTGCAGCCACTTCTGCAGAGCTTCAGGAGGAGACGAGCCACTCCTGGACTCCAGCTCCCTCTCGGCCCTCTTTAGATCCCTTCGCACCTAAAACAAACACACACGCTCATGAATATTGGCTGCATTTCAGTGTTTTGATGAGGGAAACCTCTTCAGCAGTTCCCATGGTGATGGGACATCTGTAAGGCGAATTTATGGGAGACTGCAAGGGTTTCCAAACATTGCTGATGAGCGAATGATGAAAAGAGGCATAAACATGCCATTCTTTTACTAGGGTTTGGAAGATTGATAGAAAAAAGGAAAAAAAAAACACCCTCTTGAAATAAAATAAAAAAGATATACATTTCTGGGGAGGTACTACAATTATAATTGATAACTTTACAATTTCGACTTTTTAATAATAGCTTGTTTTATCATTTTATTTTATGGTTTATCTTATAAATATATTTTATTTATTTTACTTTTATAAATGCTATTTATTTAAATGAATTGTCATTTATAATATATATATATATATATATATATATATAATATAATATATATAGTTTTGATAAGAGTAAAAACCTTCTCATACCCGTTCCAGCTCCTGCTCTGCATATGTCTGTCTGCTCAGCTCGTTCTCAGTTCCCTCAGCTCGTTCTCGCAGTCTCTGCGCCTCCTGCTCGACTGCTTCACCCTCCCTTTTCATCTGCCGCTCAAGGTTGATCTTCTCCACCTGCACTGTGTGGTGCTCTTCCTGTGCGATCTGCAGCCTGAACACAAACACATTATCAATCTCAAGCTGCACCACTGCTGACTCCTTACTGAACAAACAGTTCATATACCGGTATATATATATACTGTATATATATATATATATATATATATATATATATATATATATATAATATCCCCTCAGTCACCAGCAGGTGGAGCTCTGGAGAACTGAGTCAACATGAAAAGGGAACTGGATCTGCAAGACTCTACCACACCTCTTCCTCCTCATGAAAAGACACTTGAACAAGATGTGGCCTGTTCGATGTGGTAATCATGTGGTAAAAACTCCTTACAGATTTACAGAGAAATGCATCCTGCCAGCTATATACGGGAATATCACTTAGAGATTCTGGGTCATGGAGGATGGCTGAATTTAGTTGTGTTAATGTGGCTAATGTGGTTCCATGTTTACAAGAGGTATTCGATTCCATTTAAAATAATTAAAATCAGTTTTGTTTGACATACGTATCTGTGATATTGGAAGCACATTATTTTACAGTCCTGTTCCCCATGTAGGCTATATAGTTTGTACTTATTATCGTTATTAAAATAACTGGGCTATAACAAGGTACTAACCCTGAACCTACTCCTAAACCTAACCTTAACCCATGTAGTTACCTTATATTACCAGTACTTTCTTAGATAGGTACACTGTAAGTACATGTTAGTGCACGTACTGTTAAATAAATGCAACCATGATATCACACAATGTGATCTTTCCTAAGCTTTCAGCTGAAGCACGTGGCAGCCTTCTCTCGCGCTGACGTAGTTCGGAACAGGAAGTAAGCTATAAATCAAACTGTCAATGATATGACAGTGGCCAAGGCAGAATGTTACACTCACTCATAACTGGGAGGGGAAGCAGAAGATAAATGAAAAGGAAGGAAATGAACAGCAGAGAACAAATTGAAAAGTTCATAAAGAAAAATAACTTAACAGACAAACAGATATAAGTATTATATATAAACAAACATACAGACAGACATTGACAAACATATAGATATAGACAAACATACAGGCATGGACGGACAGATAGATAGATAGATGGATGGATGGATGGATGGATGGATGGATGGATGGATGGATGGATGGATGGATGGATGGATGGATGGATGGATGGATAGATAGATAGATAGATAGTAGGGCTGGACGGTTTTGGCTAAAATCATAATCGCGATTAATCGAACAAGTTACCTCGATTACGATTATTGAACGATTATTTTAAAAAAAATCTTTCTCATGTGTCACTGGCAAGGCTTATACTGTAAATATGTTATTTTTAAATATACTGTTATTTTTTTGAATGAAAGAATGCATAATCCTATCTTTGTGATTCTAAAATAAGGAAACACACAGATAGCTTTTAATGCTTACTTAAATATTTCAAACAATTGAATCAAACAAAGCATACAATGCTTGAAATAAAAACATCTAATAAAAAAGTAATTAAGTTTTAATGTAAAAAGAAAGTTTCCTCAAAATGTAGAAAATAGTTTTTTTTGTAAACAAAATAAATTATTGTAAATATTGCCATCTTAAAAGCAAAATATAACTTGTATAAAACTAAAAAAACGAATCATTTTCATATTGTGTAGCATTTGTAAATGCTTGTGTTATGGAAACCTGCTTTGTGGAGTGGAGGCACGTGTTGCTGGGCGTTTGTCAGTCTCTCTCTTTTTTCGCGTGTTTCTTTGGTACAAGCGGCTCCTGTTGCTGAGTTGACTCAGTGTTTGAGTTCCCTTTCACACAGAGATTCCGGAAAATACACGGATAAAGTGGCCCGGGATTTGACCCGGGTTCGTTTGACTTTGGTTCATTCACACTGCCAGTGATTTTCCGGAATCAAGTTCACACAGACACACACAGACACACAGACGTTCACACAGACACACACAACCCGCAAAGACACGTGAGATGTCCCAGCGGCGTCTAGAGTTTGCTTATGAGCTGCGATTTCTCTCGAGAAACTACGCTTGTGCATTTTTTTCTCTGATTCGATCATAAACTAGCGCATTACGAACCGTTTCACGCTGGCGAACGATCCCGGCGTTGTGCCGAATTTTGACCCCCGCCAAATTACTACCCCCCTAGCATTGGTAGGTTTAGGATTAGTTGTGGGGGAGGGGTTAGGATTATGGGTGGGGTTAGGATTAGGCAATCAGGTACTGACTTCAACGAGGGGGGTAATAATTTGGCAGGGGGTCGAAATTCGGCACAGCACCTGCTTAGCGCCATCATTACGACACGGCATTGATTATGGCTTTTGTTAACACAGCGCGCGTTCCGGGACTGAACACGGCAATGTTACTATGTCCCCAACCTGGCATCAATCCCGGGTTGTGTTTGCGTTCACACAGATGTTTGTTATGGCAATTTTCCGGGATCAACGCGCTGTGTGAAAGGGGCTCATGTTGCTTCAATGTCGCAGACTGGACGGGGCGGAGTTACGTGACTACACACGCGGTAATATGTTTTAAGGGGAAAGTACATTAACACACAGTGGGCGGAAATATTAATAGGATTAAAAAACCGAAATAACCGACATGGTAAAATCACGTCGGTTATAGGCTCTGAATTTCGGTTTCGATTATTTTTCGATTAATCATCCAGCCCTACTAGATAGCTAGATGGATGGATAGATAAAGACAGAAAGACAGATAGATATAGACAGGCAGACAGACAGACAGACAGACAGATAGATCGATACAGACAGGCAGACAGACAGGCAGATATAGACAGACAGACAGATAGATACAGACAGGCAGACAGACAGACAGATAGATATAGACAGACAGACAGACAGACAGACAGAAAGATAGATAGACAGACAGGTAGAAACAGACAGGCAGACAGACAGGCAGATATAGACAGACAGATAGATAGATACAGACAGGCAGACAGACAGACAGGCAGATATAGACAGACAGACAGATAGATATAGACAGACAGACAGACAGATAGATAGATAGATATAGACAGACAGATAGATATAGACAGATAGATAGATATAGACAGACAGATAGATATAGACAGACAGATAGATATAGACAGACAGACAGACAGACAGATAGATAGATATAGACAGACAGATAGATAGATAGATACAGACAGGCAGACAGACGGATAGATATAGACAGGCAGACAGATAGATAGACAGACAGATAGATAGATATAGACAGACAGACAGACAGATAGATATAGACAGGCAGACAGATAGATAGACAGATAGATAGATATAGACAGACAGACAGACAGATAGATAGATATAGACAGACAGATAGATATAGACAGACAGACAGATAGATATAGACAGACAGATAGACAGACATATAGATAGATAGATAGATAGATACAGACAGACAGACAGATAGATATAGACAGGCAGACAGATAGATAGACAGACTGATAGATAGATATAGACAGACAGACAGACAGACAGACAGATAGATATAGACAGACAGATAGACAGACATATAGATAGATAGATAGATAGATAGATAGATAGATACAGACAGACAGACAGATAGATATAGACAGGCAGACAGATAGATAGACAGACCGATAGATAGATATAGACAGACAGACAGACAGACAGACAGACAGACAGATAGATATAGACAGACAGACAGATAGACAGACATATAGATAGATAGATAGATATAGACAGACAGACAGACAGACAGACAGATAGAAGGATATAGACGGACAGAAACTACAGTTGCATCACACAGGGACAGACATGGTGAGGATCAAAGTGTAAACGAGGTGTCCTGATCTCTGTTCCAAACAGGATTTAGAGTAAAGGACATAACAGAAATGCCACACACTCAAATCCATGGCTGCTGTTACACCAGCCATACTTACACAGTGACTTAATCACATTACACCCAACAAACATTCCTCCGCTACAGCTTTTTCCTTGAGTAAACTAATATAGATCACCAAACTGCATCTCTCTCCTTATAAGGCCATTGCTTTAAATTAATGCACCGTAAAGAAAGGATGTTTGAATCATGATCTTCTCCGAGACCTCTGACCTCTGAAAGAGGACAGAGACATGTTCTCTGTTCTGCCTCAGCGCAGCTGAACTGAGCATACAGCATGATAGTGTAATTGTCTGAAACACTCCAAGCTGGATTCAGCACAGCACTGCCCGTCCTTTTGCCATTTAAGGAATTTTAAAGGATGCTTGCATCACCCTGAAGAGTCTTTTGACCTGAACAAAGATAATAGGAAATGAAAACATTTCCAATAGATAGACAAATTCCTCTTTTTGTCTTTAAATAGCAAATTAGTGTAGATCTGACTGACATTGTTGCATTTTACATTCATTTCAGGTAACTTTAGATGTAATAAGCATGTATTCATAGGAGTGTCTGTCTCTTGTATGTTAACGTTAGTATTTCAATAAAGCATAAACTTTTCCTCGAGTATTATTTATCTAATTACGACTAGTTGCCATGGATAGAGCCCAATATATACCATTTTTGGTATATATACAAAAATGTCTGACAGAAGAATTCTGTGAAATACAAATTAGAATCAAATAATACAAATCAGAATCAAATATTACAGAGAGTAAACTAAAATAATGAAGTATAAAGTATTAAGTAATAAGCATTCATGCTCATTAACGCAACGGAAGGCTGCTGCTTACTAATGTAATATAAATCTCTGATGAATAATGCTATTAGAAAAGTGACGTAGCCTCCTTTGCTGTAAGCTAAATGTGATGAAAGATATTTCACATTCTCAAATCCTCTATCCTGAATCTTTGCAGTGTCTGGAACTGTCTAGCATTTCAAATAAAAATAAAAGTTTGAAGATACTAATAATATAACTTCTCCAAATTGAATAGCCAGACTAAACTGCACTTTGAATGAGTAATAAACTTTAAATGTTTATTCCAGGTTATTTTCAACCTGATGTGTGGCATGCTTTCAATTACCCCAGACCATAATTCATGTTCATCCCTCAGTGTGTATAAACAGATTTAGACATTTCTTAACGGTAACTACAGCAAACAGACTTAATCTTAAAAAAAAAAAGGTTTAAAACTAAATCACCCTGTTTTGAAAGTATACCTGCTAACTAAGCATGAGTTAACATGAGAGAGCTGACAACATCACTTAACAATCCTGTTTGTTCAAACTTACTTTCTTTAAATCTGTCATGACCAGCTAAAAAGTGAACTTTGGGTTTTTTCTTTTGCTTGGGGTATGATGTAACTATCCATGAAATGGATACACTGTTTACAATGCAGGAGTTCTTCAAACTCCATCTACAGGAATTACATTTTTAACTTACAACCAGATGTCCTCCACCTAGACAAGTAGTCCTGTATCATAAAAGATTTAGGAAACATCACATTTTTTCAACTGTGCTTCATGAAATATAAGCACCACATTTCCACTTTAAAACCTTTCCAGCCTGCTAGCTGCTATTTACTGTAAGTGTGTTTTCTGTTAATTTATACAAACTTAGTGCTTACTTCTGCTGCAGGTCCAGGAGGCTCTGCTCAGCTCTCTGGAGGCCTTCTAAATCCTTTATCATCTTGCCCATGTGCTCCTTAGTATTTCGGTTCTGTATGTAGGCGAACCAGCAGCCCCCCACTCCAATCACGATAGACACCACCACCATCAAGTCCTTTAAGTGACTGTCTCCCTCTGCCAAAAAGAACAAAAAACAACACTTGAGTAAAAATAAAAGGGAGAGTTCACCCCAGAATTACAATTAATCCAATATCTGGATTATATTAGCCTTTGGCATGTACACTACCGTTTAAAAGTTTGGGGTCAGTAAGATTTTTTTATGTTTATGAAAGAAGTCTCTTATGCTCATCAACGCTGCACTTATATGATCGAAAATACAGTATGACAGGATTATTGTGAAATATTATTACAATTTTAAAGAATTGCTGACTGTTTGAATATATATTTAAAATGTAATTTATTCCTGTGATGCAAAGCTGAATTTTCAGCATCATTATTCCAGTCTTCAGTGTCACATGATCCTTCAGAAATCATTCTAATATGCTGATTTGCTGCTGTCATGTATATGTTCGTTTCTGCATACGCGTTGTTGCGCTATTCTTGTCTTGATCTGTGTTTGCCTTTGAGGATTATCTATTAAAGACTACTTTGACATTCATCTTTATTGTCGTGTGCCTATCTACAACCACCAGTTGTGACAGAATACCCAACCTAAAATGGATTTTGCAGCTCCGATCACTGCTTTGCCTAGGAGTAGCCTGAGCTTAATGGACTATTCGATGGAGTTTTGCCGTCTTGCCGCCAATTCCACCTATGATGACGAGACGTTGAAATCGCTGTTATGGATCGGGGCAAACTACCATCATCCAATAGACCTCTGGAGAGTGTCTACCCCTATCCAGATTACAGCTAGACCCAGACTCACCCTGCACTGCAGAGATTTTGCAAGAGCCCCCCGCAGACGAGAGCTTCCGCCCGCCGCGATGAATGAGCCAGAGCCCAATGAAGTGAGGACAGCTCCGACCATCGCCCCGGAGCCGGAGCCCCAGAGTGAGTCTGACCAGGGGTGTGAGCCAGAAACATCTGTGGCAGAAAGGAAACGTGGGGGAATTGGACCAAGAGGACTGGCTGATAGAATGGGACACTGGGGTACTGCCTCCCACCCTATCCCACCCTGAATCATTTGTTTCTTCTTCATAACCGCTGGTTCAAGCCAGCATTGAGACTGCATTGTCAATCTGTATGGACTTTGAATGATTATTATTGATCCCATCCAGCTTCCCTTTCTCAGTCTCACCGCAGAGCTCACCCAGTCCTCAAGCCCCTCAGCTGGATCCCTGCAGCCCTTCGTCGTCCCCTGTGATGCCTTGTGTTGTTGTGAAGCCTCAGGTCGTGCAATCACCAGCTTCGCTGAAGCAAGAGGATCCCTTGGCTCCGCCTCTGGCTTCTGATCTCCTTGCTCCACCTCGGCCTGTCAACCTGTCGGCTCCACCAGAGACCCTCGGCCTTAAGGCCCCATCGGGTTCCCTCATACCACCGGCTCAACCTCGGTCAGTCATCACTCTGCCTGCTCCACGGACTTATGAGCCTTCTGCTGCGCTTCGACCCACCACCCCTACGGCTTTAGTGGGTTCCTCCTTCCCCCCTGGCTCCGCCTCTGTCCTCCGTCACACCAGCTCCGCCTCAGTCCTTGAGCACTCTAGCTCCACATCGGACGCTCGTCGCCACGCTCCGCCTTGGTCTCTAGTGCCAGCGGTGTCACTCAGTACGATCGGCTCTCCATCTGTGCCCAGCAATCCCCTAACAATGGCTCCATCTCCCCCGGTCGTCCCCCGCCAAGTTTAGATTATGGTTCCTCCCTCAGATCCTTGTCTCTCCTGTTTTGCCGGGAGGACGCATTCTTCCGGGAGGTGGCGTTATGTCATGTATATGTTCGTCTATGCATACGTGTGGTTGCGCTATTCCTGCCTTGCTCTGTGTTTAATCTAATTTTTGTTTATTTATTTCTATTCTTTATTTTATTTTTTCACCAGATGACTTGATTAGCTCTATTTGGAAAGAATTAATCGAGAAGGATTGGGGTGATTTTGGATTATCTATTTAAGACTTTACTTTGACATTCATCTTCATCTTCGTGTGCCTATCTACAACCACCAGTTGTGACAGATACTCAAGAAATATTTCGTATTATTATCAATTATTATCTTTTTTATTATTATAATTATTAAATTATTATCTTTGTTGAGCGATTCCGCTCAATAGCGCTCAAAGCATCACATTTAAAAAAATGTCAGTATTTTATGAAACTTATGAACGGTAGTGAATGAATGTACGTACATAGTGCTGTAATATAAACTAGCGTATCACATACTCTAAATAAAGTGATGTCATGTGAGAATTATAACTCTTTTTCAACACACATTCCATCTGTCACCCCAGCTGACCCCGACATGGCAAAAGCAAATTAATGTTTTCTTTCCAATCCTTATGTCTGCAATCTTCTCTTAACAACCATTTCCAATGTTGTTTTTCAGAGTGAAATAAAACAGTGAAAGTAGTCTATTTGACTGATGTGTTGACTACAACTGCAGCCCAACATATGTGAGGGTTGCAAAACACTGTGACACACACACATACCGCTTTTAGCAAGAAGTAGTACAGTAATACAAACAAGTAGTAATCTACTTAGAAAAAGTCCCAGAAGTGATAAAAAAAAAGCTCAGATTGGATCTAACCACGCAGATGCATGAATACACATCAGTAGTTCTCTGTCACATCTGTCTTATGCAACGTCTACATTTATCTGGATACATTTGAGAGCACATTTTTTTCTCTTTTTTCGCCCTCTGTTCAGAGATGGTGTATTTGTCCAGTGAAAACAGAGCTTTTTGAAGACACTTTCAAGTGGATATATTAAAAATACAGTTTTTGTATTGTAGTGTGGACTGAGAAAACTGAGGTATTCGAAAAGTTTAACATCTTTATTCATGAATCATGTGACGCATTTTGTACTCATAGATATCTATGGTTATACTGGCATTGTTGTGCCTGCTATTAATTTTCATAGTGTTGTTAACTATTATTTTATTTTTTACTTTGTACAGTTTTTAAACTACATCCCAGCAAAGATGATTTTTATTATATTTTATGCATGTGCAGTAAAATGATTTAAGCATTTTCCAGCATTTCAGTGTGGACAAGCAACTTTTATAAAACAATTGAAAACACCAGTGTGGACAGAGATCATTTTGAAGCGAAATGCTGTTTTCAAATGTATGTGGATTAATGTAGCCTTAATCTGTTTTGCATTGGAGTCCAGGAATGATAACAGTAAGTGAGTCCAGAGCGGTGTTTCACACAAAGGTGGCGGCATCAGCTGCGTAACGGGAGGATCTGGATGACTGGATTAGTGACTGCTATTTCCATCTACGATTTCGCTGCTCACATCCTGCTCAGGAACATGGCAGGTGACGGCACATCAAGAAGTGCCAATATATTTCTGAGGGCATGGTGTTGAATCCCTCAACCTTGAAGCTCCCTCATCTTAACCAGCTCGATTTGGGATCAGATTTGTAAGACTGGAGAAACTGGAAGAGACGGCAAATTAACATTTGAATTTCTCTCTTGTGCACCATTCGAGACGCAAATCTCACCTAAGCATTCCTAATCTACATCTTTTTTCCTTGAACCCCCATTCCCTGTTCGTTCTTTCTATCAAGCTGAGATCATCTGAAATTCACCCAAGAATATATATAGTTTAATGTGAATAATTATCATACAGTATCACACATGTTTGATATCATTTGAAATGTCTCAGTGCGACTGGTACAAAGGTCTCATTCCCAAAGAAGTAAACCAGAATAATAAGGTAATAAGGTATTTAAGAGTTTAGAAATGATTCACATAGATAGGAGGTGTATCTTCCAGGCAAATGGTCTCCTGCTCTCAGAAGGTGTAAACTCAAATCAAATTCCCATTGTTAGCAAATGGTTCCATGTAAATCAACTTCTGCCCCTAGTAATACTGGGACGGTGATTAATGTAAATTCCCACTGTTAACTCATGTTCACATTTGAAAAGAGCTTTCTGCCTTGGTCTTTCTATATAATGAAATGCAACAAGAGGCTAGACACGTAAGCAAAACACTTCGCATCATGTATTTTAGTATGTCAAGGTATTGCATCTTCTCTCTTTATTCTAGATCATTTGATGTTTGTAACTATTCTGTTTGAACTGATTATGCAATTGACGGGATATATTTACCTGACATAATAAATTGTAAACATTTGATTTTATTCTAATCGACTCTGACATTATTTTCAGTAAAGAGTTAAAAAGAACACACATAAACTTAAACTTAAACTGGCACATAAACTTCCGTCTTGGATTTACTTTTCATTAATTGCACTAGTGTTTAGATAAAAGAGCTCTTTGAGTGTATATAAAGGAGTGTTTTTTTTGCACACATAATCTTTGACCATTTCTAAGGACACTGGATGGCACAGCGTTCTCATTTCTTCATGTGTAAGTGCAGTGGCTGAAAACTGTACACAGACACAGATTTTCCATTAGTAATGCAACGCCATAAGACTGTATAGTAAGATTGTCTAAAACAGTGAAGAACCTTCTACTGCAGACAGTATAAACAGCAACCGGAGAGGCAAATAACTGCCATAGCTGAGATTATTATGAAACTCCAGAAGGAATATGGAACCAGGGGGGATCAACCAATCAGACGACAGACCAGGCAATTCACAGACGCACTGGTCTATATATACAGTGAATACACCAAGGTCCTTCAATTACTATGACTTTAGAATAACATCAAGGCTCCAGCAAATTTTTTACTCATTCGTTTTTTTTATTTTTTTTATTTACTTATTTTAATAATCATTTATTGAAATCGAATTTCTGTTTATTTATCTTAATCTTATTTTTATTATTATTACACCAGATGACTTGATTAGCTCTATTCGGAAAGAATTAATCATTCTAGAATGATTGGGATGATTTTGTAGGGGAGTGAATCTGCATAAAATATAATAAACTAATTACAAGCATACATAGACAATAGAACAAAGATACAAATGACATAAACAGTGCTTTCTGTTTTTCAGGTAAGTCTTATAGTATTCACATTCAGGTACAAAAATTGAATAATCAAATGTAAAATAACACTGCCTAGTCTTCACTGTATAAAAATAATTAATCTTTGTCAAAGCAGCAAATGAGATTTTGTCTTTGTATGTTGTTGTTAATTAACATTAATGAAACAGACGGCAGCAGGAAAATTGGGCTGCTGTCACTTTAAGACCGAATACACTGATCCAATATAATGATCCTCATCTGTTTTTTTCTCAATTGTTCACATTCACATAAGCCATAAGCAACTGTGTTCACTAGGATCCTTACCAAGACACGCATAATTTTGCGTGTATGTGTTCGTTTAAGCACAAAAAGATGATGTCTGCGTGGCTCTGTATGCACACAGAAAAGAGTTACAAATTGAGTTCTCTTTCGCATATTCTTGCACTTAAATGGTTGAAAATCGCTTGAATGTTTAAACTAACAGGACCTAAAACATATGCCAATAATAAAAGTTTGCTCTATGATGGTTAAACTTTGCCTGGTCCGTACGGATCAACTACGAACCCTATATTTGACAATATTGATGATATCAATGCTAAAACGATATATCGTGCAGCCCTAATAGCAACAAGCTAAAAACTACTAGTAACTGTTAATACGAGTAATAGTATAATAGTAACAAGCTAAAAAGTAACTGCATAGAAACTAGAGATGCACCGATTGATCGGCTGGTGATCGGAATCGGCCGATTTTCACGTGATCGGCCATGATCGGCGACCGGCCGGTCAGTCTGACAAGAGTCTGACATATGCCGATTTTTTTTGCCGGTCAAATGCACTCGGGCGCCGCATGATTAACATCGCGCAAAAATCAGCATCACACGTGCACACAGAACGCACATGTAGGAAACCTCGTGAATTATGGCCGTTTCACACCGCAAGCGTGAGTAGCGCAGGGTTTTTTTTCCCCCGGCGTGCATGTTAATCAATGAGTGCATTCACACCGAGAGCAGGAGCAGCGCGTGAGCGTTGAGCAGGAGCGTCGCGTGAACAGCAGTGAAGTGGGGTTTCGGCGCAGAGTCTATTTTTGCTGCGCTGCTCGCGCTCAATTAAAGTGATTGTTTAGCCTGGCTGGACATGTGGCAGACGAGAGAAGAACTGTTTGCGAAATAAAACTTGCCATTGATGTACAAGTGATTGCAATAGGCAGTGTGTGTGTGTGTGTGTGTGTGTGTGTGTGTGTGTGTGTGTGTGTGTGTGTGTTTTGAGAAACATCTTTATACTGCAAGGCTATATTTATTTTATTTTTATTTGCTATTTATATTATTTTATTGCCATTACTTGTTTTCATACAGAAGTTTAGTTTTGTAAATAAGTAAATATATCACTTTTTTTTTAGTTGAATATATGGAAATGAAAATGGTTCTTTCATACCATAACTCTGCATTTAGGCTATGTTTACACGGAAACGATCTGAAGAGAAAACGCAAAAGTGGCGTTGCGTTATCACTTTTTATTCTGCGTTTAGACGAGCGTTATCGGGGGAAATACGCATGCATATGATGACGCAAAAGTGTGTGAAATTCGATGTAGTATGCACTCCAGGCGGCTAGGTGACAATGTGAAGCACTGCGACACAACAACACCAATATCTGAGAATATTTTGTACAACTGCTGAAAAGACTCTTGTACGTTTATCAGAGCTGCTATGGCAACTTGAAGGTCCGACGTATGGAAATAATCCGACATGTTGGGGTTATTTTCCTGTAATGGCGCATGCCTGTGACGTAAACACGTACGCGACGAGAGCCACAGTGAGCAGATTTGCGTTTTTACTGTTTAGATGGGAACGCGACGGTGGATCGTTTTTAAGATTTCTACTCTGGAGGGTGGTTTCACTTTTTTGCGTTTTTAAGCCTCCAAAACGCCGTCGCCGTGTAAACGAAAGGCACATCCGATAAAATATTTTTACGTTTTCACCCAGAATCGTTCTCGTGTAAACAGGGCCTTATATATGTGTGAATTTCCCACACCAGGAGTAATAATTTATATAGTTTTATTTTATTTAATTTGTTCAAAAAATGTTCTATGTTCTATGTAAAATGTTCTATTAAAGAAAAGATAGAAAATAAATATTTGTGTTTGCTGTAAAGTGGTTAGAAAAATGAAATCGGAATCGGCTAAAATTGGTATCGGCAGGTCAAACTCATGAAAAATCGGAATCGGCTTAGAAAATTGTAATCGGTGCATCTCTAATAGAAACATATTGATAACCACCTACAACAGCCTTAAAAAAATCTTGATTTATCAGAAAGTATTAACCTATAGTTCAAATGCATGCCTGCATACGGAAAAAAGCACAGGCATTTTAAACTGCAGGCCACACAAAAGAAATCAATGATATCCTTCTTTGCTAGAGCACTGAGAAGCAATTTGGATCTTGTAGCCTTGTGTTTATCATGTTTCACCATGAGCCATATACCAACAGTGCATCAGTGCATGAAGACATTGTGTGAGCTGAAATTCCTGCAACAAATCATGCAGTCTTTGACAGCCTTTGGGATTATGATGGTGCTGTGTCTAATGTGCTGTGTAAAGTACTTTTCTTGCCAGCATCTTTGATACCTTTAACTCTGGCTGATGTTCTAGGTAGAGACAGTCACATGAACTATGAATCATATGATGAAATGCCATCGACCATTACATCCCCATCAATCTCTCAATCTCTCTCCCCTATTTATTGACAACATCCCTCTCTTTTCTGCTTCATCAGCTGTCTTTCACCAAAGATGACTACTGCTTGTATACGCGATTGCACTGTCTTTATAAAGTATCTTCTTATTAAACTGTCTGTACACTTACAAAGTTCTCAATGCTTCGGTTTGCAGGTAGAGACCCTCATTATGCTACCGTGTTAGTGTGGGGCTATTTTGAGCCTTGTTAGTGGTATTAACTAGCGATTTTTATTCGTACTTATTCGATGCCCCATACACTAGCGTTACAAGCTAATCTGTGGTCAAACTAAAACTAACATTAAAACTGGGTACATTCGATTATCATGAAAACGCATCCCAGAGAACGGTCGACTCGGTACCCATGTGTTATTTAGCCCTAGGTTCATTTTTGGCCGGAATTGTCCAATAAGTATCACACTATAATGGCTGACATTAAAGGAACATGCCTCTTCTGTCTGGGTTTTGTTATACAATATGTCTGGCTATTTTCAGACGGAGAATATATATGCTCACGAGAAAAGAACACAATTACAAACCTTTCCTTGATTTCAGCACATAATGAGCAAAGAAAATTGCAAATTGTACTTCATCCAGAAATAAGCAATCCAGAAAACCTTTTTTTCCTTGCAGAACATTTCCTTGCTAGTAGTTTTATAAAAATTCTAAAACGGAGAAGAATTAAGAAAACAGTTCCAACAAATTAGCAGAACTGGTCAACTGAATACCGCCCTTCAGTCCCCCTTAAATACAAAATATAGCCCAGAACAGCTATGAACAATATTGTCCAGAGACAGTAGTGATTCTACACTGAATATTTCTTTATTGATTGATGTTGCAAACCAGAGTTGTCAAAAAGTACCGACTTAGGTACCAAGTACCGTAGTTTTTTAAATTGTGACGCTTTGAGAGCTGTTGAGTGGAATCGTAAACACCTCTGATGGGCCACTGTGTTCACATGTTCACAAACTCTCATCGGATATGTCTGATTGGCTACAATGATCAGCGCACAGGAGTGTTTGAGAGCACACGGACATGTTTGAAAGTGTTTTTAAAAAATGGGAGCGGGAGTGTTTAAAAGCACAAGCGCTCCTGTGTGTATCTGTGTAAGCGCTCGGTGAAGAGTGTCATTGATTTATATTTATATGATATCCGATGAGCACGTGAATACAATGGGCAATCTGAGGTGTTTACATTTTTTTGTAATTTCAGTACCGACTTGGTACCGAAGTCGACAACTCTTTTGCAAACAACTCAGAAATTATTCATTTAAATGAACAGTTTAATTGAAATTAATCAAACTTACCAACTCTTGCCCATGAATCAGAATCAGAAGTGATTAATTCATATGGACATTTTTAACTGATTCACAGAAATGAATTGATCTTACCAACTCTTGCCAACAGAGACTCTATTAAAACATGTCAAACTCAAAAGTCATGAGACAAATTAAATATACAACCATAAATGTTTTGTGGATATTCAATAAGCCCAGTCTTAGTACATAGTGCTACTCACTTGGATTTCCAAAAAGCACTGTGTCCAGAGCCTTCAGCTGCAATTTCTGTGCATGACTGCGGTCTGGTATCTTCAGCACAGACAGAAGCAGGGTGGCATTTTTCACTGCAAGTCTGTGAATGAAACAGACACTGTGAGTCAGTAAGCGATCAGTGAATTAATTTAAACGTATAAAAGTATTATACAGATGACGGCTAACTGTAAGCTTTCCTACCTGGGCAAAGCTTTGCCACTGATGTCGTTCTTCCTGAAGGAATCGACATACTGAGGTAACTGCACACAGCGGATGAGCCAATCCTCTGTTTCTTCTACTGTCCAGTGATACACTAAAAACAAAAAAACAAGTGATGGTAGTGGTTTACAGTGCCAGAGGACACTGAGAAACAAACATGGAAGATCAGATGGAAGCTTAAACCCAAAGTATACTTCCGCGACTGTCTGCGCACTGTCTGTGTGGCGTAATTTTTGTCATTAGGAGGCCCAATTTTTGTGTATGTGCGGACGGTGTGCGTACACAGCGCCGCCGCTCCCATCACGTGCTGTGCGTAGGGCACCAAGTGCTGAGGGGGCACCAAAAATAGCCTGATGAAAAACCAATCATCATATCATAGTCATAATAATTATAATGCCGATTTTATTTCAGTATGGAAATATTATTAGGCACTTTTTAAGGATGTATATAACAAAACAGGCGGAACAAGTGTATTTAATTGCCTAACAAAGTAACGATGGTGCCACCGCCGCCTCAGTGGTCCGTTGAATTGCGCGTTAAAAAGTTCAAGTTAAACTGGCAATAAATGACAATTTGAATTATGCTTAGGCCACCAAAATGGCTAGCAGCGGCACTGTGTGTACAACAGTGACTCGAGTCCACTAGATAGTGCGCACGCGCTGAAGGCATCTTTCCGTGCTCACGGCCAAAGAAGCATACTTCGAAAAGCTTGTGTTTTCAGTTACACAAACATAATACTAACAAGTCTACATGTATGTAAATATGCAGTAGTTTAAATAGTTTATGATGTGGCTAACTGGAATGACTTTGAATGTGCTCTAAGATGGTTGACTGCTTCTCAGTGTCGAATCATTTATTTCAAATGAAAAAGAATCTGTGAAAACCTTCAGAGGCCTTCCAGGTGTTCCACATGTCCTCCACTGTGATCAGCAGATCTGCTCGATGGAAGCTGTTTTGTTTTCCCTTAGGATCATTGTACTTTAAGTCTTCCCTCAGAAACTGTTTAAGGAAACAAAGACTGGATTTTAGCATCAGGTGCAGTCGTTCTCGTCTGATATCATTTTCTGATGGGCTCACATGCAGCAGGTATATAATAATATAAACATGCACACTATAGTTAGGATTGTAAAAATAAATATGCTTAACTATAGGTTTAACTTAAGCTAAAGGAGAGGAGATAATGAAACAAAAATCCAGCACCCTGAAAATGTAATCTAAAATTAAGCAGTGGTTTTCCAATTACAGTCACAATCTATTCTGGACTTGATTATTTCGGTTTCTTTTTACAGCACTGTCTATTTGCATAATCCAACATTTGGCAAGAGGTTAGATGTAAAGCCACAGTAAACAGTTTATTTGGCATATCCAAATTTGAATAATTGTCTTGGTGTTTTTGTGATCCAGTAGTCTTACTGTAGAGCATCAGACAACCTAAAGTATGTAAATGCCGTCATTTTCACTGGTTCAGTCGCCTCATAATAACTCAGACTGTAGTAAAGGTTACACTCACAGGACTGTCTATGGCCTTGGACTGCCTATGGCTGCGGTCGGTCAGCAGTAATGCTGTTTACTCAGTGCTCAGATGTGGCATTCACATGAAAAAGGAACCGCTTTGTGTGATGCAAAGAGAATACAGAATGCTTTTTTATAGCCTAGGTTCGTAAACTATAATCATGGTTAATAATCACTTCTGAATACATGCAGAAATGTCATGTCCATTCAAAGCAGATCCAGAAGGGGATTTTGAATTTTCTTTTTTGTTTGTATCTTTGATAATCAGGTTGCATGACTATTGTAAAAATAATATTGTAAAGTGTTTAAATAAAACATTGTGACAGCAATAAGACATTGACTCGCCTAAATTTGGTCAGTCCAATCGACTTTTTTAGAATCCTCTTTTCAAAGATCATTTGCTTTAAATCACTCGCAGTTGCCAGTTTGCTAAATATACACGCACACACATTGGTACACCTATCGTTGAGCAAATTTACAGTACATGCGCTAACTAACAAAAATCAGTTTATTGAAATAACCTTATTTACTGGTTTACATACAAATCAATAACCTGTCAGTGCAAGTAAACCATGTTTACAAGACTGTATGTAAACAAATAAAAACAGGTTATTTCCCTGGTGGTGATGCCGAAAAGTATGTTTTAGAGTGTTCTATTTTTTATGTGAGTTGTGTGAATTATGAGGACATCGGCATAATGTAGGGGGTGTGGCCTGAAACTTGAATATACAAATACACACCACAATATAAGGATTCCATAATGTAGGTCAAAAAGCACACGCACGCACACGCGCACACGCACGCACACGCACACACACACGCACACACGCACACACACACACACACACACACACACACACACACACACACACACACACACACACACACACACACACACACACACACACACACACACACACACGCGCACACGCACACACACACACCCTTCTGGTTTGGGGTCTTTTAAGATCACAAATTTATTTATTTGATCAAAAATACATTAAAAGCTGTAGCTAATATTGTGAAATATACTTCAGAAATCATTGATTCTAAGATGATGATTTGCTGCTCAAGAAACATTTCATATTGAAAACGGTTGTACTGCTTAATATTTTGGTAGAAACTTTTGTTGTTGTATATTTTAGTTTTTATTTTATCTCTAAAAATTATGTAAAAATTAATAATTAAAAAGGATAATCTCGCAAAAAAGACATATTTCACATCTATTTATCTCCACCTCAGTGTATTTTATCATAAAAATGTTACAGCTGAATGCTACGACGACAGACGAAAAAACTCTATAACAACATGTGTAACTTGCGCTCCTCATCTCTGCAACACACTCAGACTTGTACCAGTACAGCTGTATACCGCATGCCATATGTTGTACTTCAGTGCACTGCTCTATTGTACAGTCAAGTCAAGTTTATAAAGCACTTTTTCAAAATACATATCTCAAAGCAGCTTGACAGAAATCTATGTCCAATGAACAAGCCAAAAGCGACTGTGTCCTTTCAAGCAAGCAAACTAAGCACTTGTCTGTACATTGGGCACCGTGCACAGAGCTGTGCACTCAATCTCTCAACACAGCAGACCACAAAAGCACACATGAATACTGCAGCCCTCACCCCATCGGTTTCTGTCACATCCACGCTGCCGTCTGCATCATCGTCCATGTCTTTATGAATGCTGCGGATGGCCTCAAAACTTAGCAGAGAGTTTTCGTCCTGGCAAAGTAGCTCATCAATACCACATAGTTCTGAGGAGAGAAAACAATATATGAGACAATATATATATGCGACAGAAACTCCACAACTCCTCTTATACAAAACAGACTGCCTATAAAGGTATCTAGCCATGTATCCATGTAATGTATTATTTATTTTACTCAATATATGTGTACTTTCATGCTTATAGAGTGCAACAGTGCCCGCCCCTTTTTTTTTCTCAGTGTCCTTGGTTCCGGAAGTATTTTTCCTATAGGAAGTCTTCATTAAAGAATTATAAGCTATAAACACACCAACCAGCTTGAAGGTGAATCACATTGCAAACTTTGATTCGAAGCAAAAAGAACAAAGGCATTATTGTGTACTAAATGGCTTTAAATAAGGAAAGAACTACCATCTCATGATGAATTGTGAATGACATAAAACTATTGATTTAAAGATGTTGATTATATATAGAAAGTATCTATAAATATTTAAGTGTAACGTGTGGTGGTAAGCCAACATGAAGAACACCAGGGGCCTCATTTATAAAACTTTGCGTAGGTTTTGCGTCAGAAGTGGCGTACGGATGAAACATAGGACGTGCGTACGCACAGAAATATTCGGATTTATAAAACCGTGCGCACGCACATCCTACGCATTTTTTCCTTAATAAATCCCAATCAATTCTAAATGTAGCGCAGCTTTTGCGGCTTCATGTCACGCCCATAGTTGCCCATAAATAGTCCGTGAAACGCCCACAAGTTAATATTCATAGATTGTGAAATTATGGCAAACATAGAGAGGAAATCAAAAAAACGTAACTTCACTCAATGTGAAGTAGAAGTTATCGTTGGCGAGGTGGAAAAGAGGAGAAAAATGTTGTTTGGAGGGCACAGTGTGGGCATTACTAATGCCAAAAAGGCACTTGAGTGGCAAAAGGTTGCAGACGCTGTAAATGCTGTAGCCTCACAACCTCGGACTGTGGCCGAAATAAAAAAGAAATGGTCAGACATCAAAGTCGAGGCAAAAAAGCGTCTAGCGCTCCATCGCCAGAGTGTGTCTGCCACGGGTGGGGGAAAGGGGACACCGGAGCTGACCCCTCTTGATGAGAGACTGTCGGCAATTATTGGGGAATCCCTATTCAGTGGAGTGGTGACTGAGGCGGAGGGGGACACTGACGCGCCAGATGCACCGGATGACACAGGTAAGTGAAATAAGTCAAAAGAATGCAGTCAAGTCACATGTATGTAGGCTACACGATTACAATTTATTCATATAGAACAATCTTTATTTTAGTCGCTGGGTGTTCTAGCTGGGCCAGTGCCAGTGGTTCAGAGGCTGCAGCTGAGCAGCCGTCTGTGCCCAGCGTCTCCACGGCAGGCGGCTCTCAACCCTCCAGCAGCGGGCGTGTCCTCACCGATGCAGTCCTTGAAATGCAGAGGGAAGTCATTAACTCAGTCAGACTGTCAGAGAGGTGGCAAGGGAGTTGGGTGAAATCAAGACTGTCCTAACTGAAATAAACAGCACAATGATTCATGAGTCATGGGTTGACCCAGGCCACCGAGCTACTACGTTAGTGAGCAACATGTCTGCATCACAAATAATTTGGACATTGATCGAATGGAAATGCTTTCGATTAATGAAAGCATTTTCATTCACATTCGGTGCCCTTATGGCAACATGAGTGCAGTCAATAGCACCGATAACATTTGGGAAACCGTACATAGCTGCAAATTAGGGCTGCAACAACTAATCGATAAAATCGATTATAATCGATTATGAAAATCGTTGTCAACGAATGTCATTATCGATTAGTTGGTCTGCTTACGTCACGGGGAGCGTTTACTGGTACGCACACACACGCAAGGTCTCTCTCCCTCAGGCGCTGTGCCGAGCGCGCGCGCTACACGGTTTGGAGCAGTCTCTTCTGTCTCGCATGCGCACTCTTGCTTGCGCGCTCTAGATTTCAGGAGTTTGAACTAATTCGCGGGCATCAGGGAGCCGCAATCAATATGCGGGAGACTCCCGGGACTTCCGGGATCTTGGGATGTCTGTATTTTGTCTCGAGCATCAGGTTGCGCAATCAGTTCGCTCGCAACGTAAGTGATGGATTAAAATAGCGCTACCGCAGAAATAGGTTAAATTAAAACGGTGTTTACAAAGCGAAGCACTAAATATAAAGGCAGTTAATAACAGCAGCAGTAAAATATTGTTTTTTAGTCACTGTACTCAGTGGTTTTCAGCGAATGCTTGTGCACTAATGCATAATTTCTCCTGTCCTTTCCTCAAGCCTGTTAGCTTGCTGGGTAACGTTACCTCCATTCCGTTCTCTTTTTATAGCATTTGTCTACTAAGTTTTAATTGTTTTTCAAACGCGATCTACTGCGGCTCTACGTTCACACAATTGTTTTCAGTCTTTCTATATTTATTTAATCAATTTATCCTTATATTATTCTTTTATATATTATATATAATATATATTATATTCTTTATCCTTATATATAATTAATTTTAAATAAAAATTAAATGAATTATATATTTTAGATGTTTTTAGTTTGTTTTTAGTTCAGATATTCACATCTGAACAACATGTCTGTGTAAATTTGTTTTAACAAAAATTGTGTTAAAACATAATATGTTGGATATCATTTTTTTAACAATAATCATGTTTGTCAACTTGCCATCAGCAATTATCATTAAAAACAATGCAAATATTGATATTAGTAAAACTCAATGTGTGGCTTTTGCACTTTTTAAAGTACACTTTTACACATAAATACCCTGATTTACGGTTTTATTTAGTTATAATTAAAAAAAAATCTAATTTAATTTCTATCCGATTAATCGAAAAAATAATCGTCAGATTAATCGATTATCAAAATAATCGTTAGTTGCAGCCCTACTGCAAATTGAGCTTTCTTGTTTGCCTGTTCACCCGCCGTGTATGGAAACTTTATGCACTCATGGGACAAAGCTATTATGCCTTTTAAAACGTCTGGCATTATCCGGCTAAGGGTCGGCTGAGATATGCCTGAGCTGTCAGCCAATTCCCTCTGAAAAGTGCCAGTCGCCAGGAATCCTAGTGTTGTTAGGACTTGAAGTGGGACTGGCACGGCATGGTTCCTCCGAGTGCTCCTCTGTAACGCGGGGGCCAAAAGACCGCAGAGGTCCAACAGGACAGCTCGAGGAAGTCGGAACCGGCTCATGAGCCACTCGTCCTCATTTGCCAGCAAATCTTCTTGCTGTCTGAAGATGCGTTCACTCCGAATCCTTCCATTTGCCACATCTTCTAAGAGCGCAAGATCAGCCATTGTGCGTCATTACGCATTGTGATGGGGCATTTTATTTCCATCCATTTAATTGCATCTGACAAGCTACAGATGTTGGTTATAATCTACTTGGAAATGGGAATTAGTTCAGCGCAAATGTAATTTCTTGCAGCTTTCTGAATGGTTGAGACATAGGCTACGTCATACGTTATTTTATCAAAAATAAAACAAACTAAAGGCATATGCATGAATACCATGATTCCGTAGCTGATGAAGACATTTTTAGTATGAAAACAACTTTCCCCAGAGGACAAATAATACAACTATTTATCTATCTGTCTATAAATCTATCTAGGCTATATATCTCCCTAATTATATATCTATCTGACTGACTATCTAATTGCATCTATATCTGCTCCGCCAGACGGACACATTGGCGAGAATATCAGTTTTGTACATTATTTTTCTGTTTCTGTTTCTGTCATCATTTTCTTTCTGTTTACCATCTTATTTATGAGGATGAATTGTATAACATGCCAATATTATTGCAGAACATATTTGACTTTTCTTTTTGGAAATATTAATTTGCATTTCTGTTTCAGATCGATCAAACGGGTGTTCGTGTAGGCTGTTGATTGTAAGACTTGCTTTGTGAAGTCTTCGTGTTAATTATGAGAGGCAGTATTGCCATTTATTTTACACAACGGTCTACAGTTTCACACACTTTCACGTGTTTCTTCCATCTGCCGACGGTGTCGCCATTTCTCATTTCACCCGTTTTTGTGCGTACGCCTGGGTCAGAGCTTGCGTGAAGGACCGCACATTTTCCCGTCAAGTTTGCTTTTTATAAATACCAATTATTGCGTAGAGAGCGGCGTACGCCTTCTTTTGTGCGTGCGCAACGTTTATAAATGAGGCCCCAGAATTCAGTCTAAATCATCTTTAATCCAACAACAGAAATACATAGGAGAATCTCAGGAGACACTTAACTCTTTCCACACGTAATGCTACTGATCACAGACAAAGAACTGAACCCAACAGGGAGTACTTATACACAGAGACAACAAGGCAACTATAACAAGATGACAGGTAAATCAGGTCAATCATTAACTCATGAGACACTAACGGAGAAAGCTAAACTGAAAGGATATACAGGAAACCAACAAAAACCACAATGAAACTAAACATAACTCAAGTGTGCAAGACTTTCCCGGGTCTGGAAAATGCCAAATCTCAGTGCGCGTAACACACTCTAAATCCACACCATCTCTAATACTGCTTCAGAGTGGTATTTGAGGTTAAGAGTAACCCATCATTCATAATGTTCAGGAACTCGCATGCCCTGAAATCGCATAATGTTGAGGAAAACTTGCCAGTGTAAGTTCAATTAATTAGAATATGACATAATTAGGTAGTAAAATGTAAAGGGCTGCACATTTTATTATTGCATGTTGTGAAATATTGCAAACGCTTTTTTATCACTTAATTAGAAGTACCACAATTAATAAATGCATCTTAGGAACTACTGAGCCTGTATTTAGAAGTTTATTTGAAAGTGGAAAACTACTGAAAATACAAATTTGTAAATAAAGCTCCCTCAAAATTGTATTTGCATTTTTACAACACTACGTTGTGTGTCCCATCGGGTTGCACACTTGGGCCAAATACAGGAAATACGTCATGTATGTTTGAAGACAAGTCATCAAGTCTACAGACCGCAAGTGTGGATATTGGGACAGGCCCTGACTCCATTACGTCATTCGCAGTGCTTCATGGGAGTGGGCGGGTGATAAAGAGTGCTTCTGGCATGATTTGCTTGTTTCAACTCTATGATTAGTGATTTTTTTGTGTGCATTTTCTTTGATTCTAATGAGTAATGTAGTTTTTCACCTAGAATTCGGCTGTTCAATTTAAAAAATTAAGTTGAAATAATGAACGGGATTTTTTATTTTCCGTAACCTGACCGTTGCACTCTATTACACTACAAGGCAGTTGAATGCTTGAATCTGATTGGTTGATGAACATTCTAAGGTGTGCAATTATTTTCAGGGAAAAGCACAGCTAAAGTAGTTCCAGGCAGGTCTTGACCGCATTACAGCTCCATATCAGATATCCTTTACCCAAATGATTTTAAGTTATTTAAAATGTCCTTACAGCTGACAACAGAAAACCCACAGCAACACTGACCAAGCAAGTAAATATTGTAAACAATATGATAAAAACGACCAATTATTTCCATGTGTTTTGCCACAAAATTATGTATATAAAGCATTACCACCTCAGGTGTGCATTATTTTTCAAATAATTCAGGACTCCTCGTCAAATATTCCTTACATAAAATATCAAACTGTTAGCTACGCAACGTGTTAAGGACAGATGCTACTGAAATTATTTGCAGGCAGTTCATTCACTGTATTTTGGAACACAGCTAACACACCGTCTCACTGCAATGCATTGTGGGTAAACTCGCTCATTTTAAGTGCATACAATTGCAAAAAATAAGTTGAATCCTTGTATCTATTATAATTGCACTAAAAGGCAAGTTAAAAGCCTTGCTCAAGAGCACATAAATGCCTGAGACAACAAAGGCCTATTCAAACACAAATGACCTTTTGATGAAAATTGACTTTGAAATGACGCAAACACAGCCACGTATAAGCCATAGAGTGACTTTTAAACTATTTTTAGATGGAGACACAGGACAGCTGCTGAGGTATTGTGGATATTGCTGTGATATGGTGAGTCCTAGTGAGTCCATGACTGTGTTCTTCCAGGCAAGCAGATCTGTTTTAATGCAAAGAAATGTTTAGTAAGATCTACACTGCTATTTTTGTCCCATTTCACAGCCTGCAAAACTGTCTGTACAAAACCACTAAACAAACATGCCACAACCGCGACTCTTCAAAAAACACTTGTCATCACACAACCGTGTATTTGCACTCACTGGGTTTCTGCATTATTTAGACACATGATGACTTTAAGAGAACCATTTAAAAAACGCTGACAACATATACAGTTAAACTTGCTAACTAAACTGAACTCAAGTGGTTATAACTCAACCTGGTACAAGTAATTTATGGGCACAGAAAAATATTTTTTTAATGTAATATGCACAACGGGCAGATATTGCCATTGGTTTAACTGAGAAAAAGGCATCTGACATTAAAAAAACAAGAAGATCTTAGGAATTTCCTCACATATTATCCCTCAATTCCTTGGATGCATTCCCTCCACCCGATTTACTTAAGATATCATCTTTGTTTGTTTGTGTTTATTATCAGTTAGCATTATCACTACTGCTTTCGTGAAGATTTAAAATCTCAACGTGTTAAAAGGAAATGGGTATATACTGTACAAGTATAGTTGTTTCTGCGTTAATGTTTGTCTGACATAGCCGGATACAGATGAGGTTCTGTTCTCATTTCTGTCATCACCAAACTCTTCTGTGGAACACAAAAGGTGAATTTCTGAAGTATTTTCTGTAGCTTATTTTGGGCCAACTTTAAGACACAAGCCTGGCTGTTCGCAGATGTTGCTAAACTCTTTTATTACACCATGTTGTCATGAACCTCGCAAATTTGAGCAAATCCAGAAACTATTTTTTTCTAAGAGGCAAACTACGGTGGCCAAGAGAGCTCAACGCACTGCAATTGAAGAAAACACATGCATATAGAAAAAACACCCGCAAATTAAGAAAACATCTTTATCAGTTTCACAACACACGTGTGCTCCAAATAGCCAACACAAGCAAACAAGTTTCACACAAAAAAAGTTCACAACATAACCAAATAGAGAAACACACGGCTAAAGTTCTCAACACAAGCAAATACAGAAACACACTGCAAGAGTTCTCAACACAAGCAAATACAGAAACACACTGCAAGAGTTCTCAACACAGGCAAAAACAGAAACACACAGCAAATAACACAGACCACAACGGAAATGTTTCCAGGGGACCCCAATAAGTGACGAATCATGCTGGGACGTGCTTACAGCTCAAAAGTCTACTTTATTTTATTTTAATGTATTTATTTTAACTTTTTTTTTGCAAAACATAGATGACATGCTTATGACATACAACTATGTATACAATATAAAAAATGTATTAACAATATGTTCTATGTCATGAGAATACAAATAAGAAAATAACAATGAGCTGAAAACTAAAATTACTAAATGAATTAATTAAAAAGATAGAGAAAACGAACATGAGGGAAAGTTATTAATCTATACATCAGTTACATTGTACAAATGTTGTCATTCCATGTTTAAATTTTCAAAAAGAAAAGTTCCATAAGAAATGTTAGGTAATATCTAAAGTTGAGACACTCACACACAGATATATAACGCATATAACGCATATTTTAAAAGCTTTTTGGTAAAAAATGTATATTTATTTGCAACCCTTATGTTAACAGCATTAATAAGATATTTCTGTCGTAAGAAAAGCTATTCAGCTGATGGACACCGTGCTGCGTTGTATTTATGTATTTATCTACATGTATTTATTATGTCTATGAAGCTCACGAGCCATAAGCACATCCCAGCCGGGTTCGTCACTTATTTGGTTCCCTGGAAACATTTCTGTTGTGATTTGCAGTTATTTGCGTTTCTATACTTGGTCGTTGTGAACTTTTGCAGGGCGTTTCTGTATTTGGTTGTGTTGTGAGTATTTGGATGAAGAGGTTTTCTTAATTTGCGGGTTTTCTTCTATTTTCATGTGTTTTCTTCAGTTGCACGCGTTGAGCGCTCTCAGCCACCGTAGCAAACACTATAACAACCTAACTTCTAAACAAACACAACCGCTTAGTCAATGACATCAAACATCAGTGTACAATTGTGCATTCAGCTATGGAAAGCCAATAGGGTAACAATTCTAGTAAAAAAACTAAAAACTATACTTTACTGTAGTGTAGTTTTAAACTATCCTTGCAATGACAAAAAAAACACACTTTCCCCCCTTATTTTGTTTTATTGCCTGTTTATCAATTTATAATGAAAGTCGAATGGGTTTGGAACAGTAAATAATGACAGAAGTTCAATATTTGGGTGACCTTTCCCTTAAACACCTAAGATATATTTAAGCAAGCTGCTGTTAGTATATGATAAAATACTACCCACAGAAACAATGAAAGTCTTTTAAGACAATCTAGAGTATGTCTTGGTAGGAGAATGAGGAAAACGGAGAGGCCTAGGATCAGGAGAGGAGGGAAAACATGAAACGAGGTGATGTTTGGTCTGCTTCACCGGACCTTTAAAAAGATCTGAGAGGACCGTCAGTGTTTGCAGAGCCTTGAGGATTTATAGAGCCGTTGTAAAAAGATCCTTCAGTATACACGGGTCAGGATCAAACTTACACAATGTACACTTGAGATTTGGATGCATATACAAAGCAGTGAAACAAACGATATTAACTTTCCAATGATAATGCTGAAAATTTTGTAGTTAATGTTGATTTTTAACTCTTGCTTGAGGGTGTCAATGATGGCCTTCTGGACAGCAGTCAGGTCGGCAGTCTTACCCATGATTGCGGTTTTGAGTAATGAAACAGGCTGGGAGTTTTTAAAAGCCTCAGGAATCTTTTGCAGGTGTTTAGAGTTAATTAGTTGATTCAGATGATTAGGTTAATAGCTCGTTTAGAGACCCTTTTCATGATATGCTAATTTTTTGAGATAGGAATTTTGGGTTATCATGAGCTGTATGCCAAAATCATCAGTATTAAAACAATAAAAGACCTGAAATATTTCAGTTGGTGTGCAATGAATCTAAAATATATGAAAGTTTAATTTTTATCATTACATTATGGAAAATAATGAACTTTATCACAATATGCTAATTTTTTGAGAAGGACCTGTATATAAATGTGATTGTTTCAATAGTATAGCCACAATACGTAGACAATAGGTGTGTTAAAACAAGTATACTACTACTACATAGAAATTTCATGTCGGTGCATTACTTGAGCAGACTTTGCTTTTCTGATGAGCATGAGTGGAGCATTATATTTTCGTCCAATTTGATCTTTCAGCCAAAAAAATAATTTTCGGCAACCGAAATTTTGGCGTATCCCTGGTATAATTTTAGTACGAAAAACTGCTTATACCTTTTCTGTGTAAAGTTATTGTAAGGATTTCCACTGAAGGCAGGCTTGTAGAACCCAAGTGCAGTTTATTGATAACATTAACAAAACAAGGCATGAAACATAAAACAAGACCAGGACATGACGCTTACCTACAGAGATTACAGTGAGACAACATTAGACCAAGTCATATGGCAAACATGAGGGCTTAAATACACACAAGACTAATGACTAGACACATGGCAGGATCACATGACTTTCAAGGGATCACATGACAGAAAAGGAAACATGACATGAACAAACCAAAACGTGACAGAGACAAGGCCAAAATCGTGACAGTTATATCCAATTTTGTCCCTGTGAACATAACACATAAACCCTAAAATGGCTGTAAAAATTATTTAAACAGGTTTACAGCTCAACATTTAATGTAGGTGCTTTTATAAAAATTATAAGCTTTACATTATCTGAGTTTCCATCCAAACATGAAGTGAATCTTTTCAAACCAAACAAATGTGAATTATGTGCGTTTTCATAAAGTTGTTCGAGCGGATGACAGTGGTATTGGTAACCTAGTAACCAACAGTAAATAAAACACCATCAGCGGAAACAGCCGATTAGTCACGTGGGTTTAATGTTCGCTACATCAGAATTTGTTCGGCAGATGCATTTTCATCTTCCATTATTTGCATTAACTCTTTTTCGCACAAGTCAAAAACCACCTTAAGTGAGCGTAAAAACTTTTTTGCGAATTAAATGCCGAAATTTGGCGTTTCCATCTCTCGTTTCTGATGTGATACTTCAAAATGCGCTTAAAAACAGGGAGATGGAATCATAGCTAATTATGCTTTCAAATCCTCCAAAAAAATTGTCCCATTCCCTTCCATTGTGTGATTCATTGTAACTTCTGGTAATCAACATTATGCAATAAACATGGTGGACAGAGCATAACTTGTATTAAACCTGGAATATCAAATATAAAGTTTAATTTTGCATTCCAATGAAACAATCTCCATAGTGGTCCACTTCACAGTTCTCAACCTCAAAGGGAGATAACACTGAAAATCTAATTATTCCCAACATTTCCTATAAAAGGAGAAATGTTTCGAGGAATGCATTCCACCAGGCACTGAGATCCTTCTGTAAAACGGTTGGATAAAGTCAACAAAGCCCTCGACCTGACATGTACAATTCAGAGCCTTTTCCAGATGCATACAAAGAGTTTCACCTGGTATATGTAGAGATGACCATTTTGAATGAACCCCAGTCAGGCAGAGGGCCTGGGAAAATGGATGGATGACCTCAGCCTGATTATGGCATTTATCCAAGTGACTCACGGTTAACTAATAACTAATCGATCAGGCTAGACTGAGTAAGAGTTTGGAAGAATTTATTAATGAAAGCGTCACCTTCATAAGTCTCATGATGATAAGATAATTTCCAAAGAATACTGTTGAATATATAAGAGTGTTCCTTTTTCTAATCTTTTCACCAGGTCTGCATTTTATTAATTTGAGTTTTGTGTGGATTATAACCATGGTGAATATGCGTCACAGAATGAGCGTCAGTCTGTTAAGTGGAAACTGAACATTAGTGTCAAAGCACAAGAGGAGACTTTGATGGACATCAAAACTTGCGAGGTTGTCGTACACCAGCAGTCTTGCCTCATGGGAGGCCTTTATGTCACTCTGTGCATTTGCTAAACTAAACCTGACAAATATTTCGGTCATGTCAGTTCTTTCAGTTCTTGGTCAACAAATGTAAGTGCAGCATTTGGATTGTGAAAGATAGGTTTGACATCATCTCCAATGAGGCTCTGATTAAACAAGGGAAGCACTTTATCTTTTCTAGCAGCACACGTAAGAACAGGGGATATCATGCACCCTTTCTCAGAGTGGGACATCTTCAGGTGATGATACACAGGGCAACTTTTTGAGCAATGTTTCTGGGCAATGTTGCCGTCGACGGGCAACCAGATGAGACTCAGGGTCCACGACCGATCTAAATTATCCAGATAGAAATTTATTGCCCATTCTCAATTGGAAAGTGCCCAAGGAACAATCGCTCGGCAAGATTGCCCAGCAACATTGCTTAAAAAGTTGCCCTGTGTATCATCACCTTTATTACTCTACAACAAACACTATGTTATTGGTATTGCGTAACACGTTAAATGCACATTATACGGACACATAAAACATGGGAAATAACGCTGAGTGATTCAACTGAATGGTGATTTCCTACCGGATAATCCATTTGGAGACTGCAGGTGGTCTGTCAGGCTGTGCTGATCTGCTGTACTCTTCCATAAGAAACCAAGCCATGCAATGTACAAACAGTGTCTGGAAAATCTCAATAGATCCATGCTAAACTTTAAACAGAGAGAGAGAGAGAGAGAGAGAGAGAGAGAGAGAGAGAGAGAGAGAGAGAGAGAGAGAGCATTTATAAGAACAGTAATCTACCGTTCAGGAATACATTATGAAATATTCTGACATAAAAATGAATGTTGGGTATTATAGCAAGTCGGTTTTAACATTTGTTCCTTTCACATTTCTTTTTTTAGGTTACTAGTATTTATTTTAATAGCTAGGTTATTTCACTAGTAATTATTAAGTTCCAGACAGTTCTTATTCAAATAGTGACTCAATTAGTCACAAACATTACTCTTTAGCTACTAATTACTGTCCCTTTAGTGACACGTACGCCTAACTATTCTACTGAATCTATGGTAATTGTAATTTTTATGTGTTTCAGATATCAGCTAGTCACTTCCAATTAGTATGTATTTCAAAAAGTAAGTTACCTGGTTGCTTTAACATTTTTCATTGAAATTAAAAATTTGAGTTAATTCAACTAAGGAGATTGGTTTACCAAATACAAACTCAAATGATTATGTTATCTGAACCACATTAAGTTGATTTGACAAAAGATAAAAAGTTGTAATAACAAATCATGAAAATAATTTGTATGCATGTCCCAGTTATTACTGGTAAAATTTCTGAATAATTATCATTTAATTACTAAGTAATAATAATTAACTATACTTACTATAGGGTTAGGAAGGGTCAGGATTAGGTCATGGTTTAGGGTTAGTTGCATGTAATTATGCACAATTTATAGTAATTACTAAAGTAACAACATGCAACATGTGTAACAAGTATGCTGTAAAATAAAGTGTTCACAAAACATTTTTTTGTTGCAATATATACTATTCTTATAGTTGTCAAATGTAATGACAATAGTAACAAATACACTCTAATAAATTTGTACAATTTGATACTAGTACCTATTTGAATATTTACAAGTAACAAGGAATAGGCTACATAGGCCTACTTATACCAGTAAACTGGAAGTGGAATAACTACCAATAATTGTAATACATTCTTTCAATAGAGAATAAAATATTGCCACTATAGTCGTCTAATGACATAGTTTAATGAAAAGCCACTAGTGAAACTGAAAAAAAGATAGTAGTAAGTGCTGGATTGTATCAGTAATTTTTAAAAAATGAGTACAAGTAACATAATCATATAAACTTGTTTGTTTAAACGTATGCTGCCATATGGCTAGAGTTATATTTGGAGCTACTGTAGGAAAAAGCCTCCAATAGCTGCACGCTTCAGTTATAGTGAAGCGTGGCATGTCACGTTAGATTTTATATATTTAGATAGCTTTTGACAAAGGCTCCACAAATTCATACTATAAAAAAATAGCGGCCAATGTGCCTCCTTGTGAATGATACGATCAAGTTCCGCCTTTGTGTAGCTATTTTGCCGATTGACTCATATCAGATGGCATATGAAATAAGCAAAAGTAACACACACGCTATTTCAAAGTTGTCTTCATGTTGCAAATGCACCCTACTTACACTCATCGTGTTATTGTTTTAAAAATATCAGATTACCTGTCAAAAGCCGAAGGTTGGAAACTGCAGGAGTCGCTTAATTGTGACAATTCAGATGTAATAGTTTCGTTTGGTCTGACTGAGATCCATTAGGTAACCGATATTTGTAGGATGTTGTTTTAACTCAGACGAGAAAATGTTGTCGGTTTAATGGTCCAATAAGTTTAAACAACACTTCAACGATGTTAGAGATTAATTTTCCACATCTTCCCCTCATGGTCTGCACCATAACATGCTGCTCCCTCTCAATAAAATAGTGTCAAAAAATATTTGTCCATCACTCCAATATCCGCTTCGAACAAAACGTCCAAAATGAAGAAAGAATTGTCCTCCAAATATATGACACAAAAGTGTGTCCCGGATATATAAAACAAATTTCGAGGTTTCAAAGTCCTATTTTCTGAGTTGTCCAAATCCACTCGGTTTTAGGAATCCGTTTGGTGTTGCTTTTGGAGGATGTTTAATGGTAGTGCAAATAGTTTCTTGGGATGGTCGGGTTTTGAGGTTTGGTCTCAAAAAGCAGAAAGACACAGCCATCTAGTGGTGTGATTCTCAACCATACAGCTAAAAATGAAGAAAGCACTCCCCGTTTTCTTGTATGTTTACCAATCCTATCTATCTATGAGATTCCATAGAATTTATTAAAGGCTATTAAAGGATATCACTGTAACTCATCCTCATGTCTTCCAACCTGTATGACTGACTTTTTTTGTGTTTGTAGCACAAAAGAAGACATTTTTCATAGCCTACAATTCAATTAATTTTCCATACAACGATAAAGTCAATGTTCCAAAAAAATATTCAAAGGCAAATTAAAGTGCTTTTTGTTCTTTTTGGAACTTCACTGTTAAAAATAAAGGTTCCATACGGTTATTTGATACTAAAGAAGATAGGCCTACTATATTTTCCCTGAGAACCTTAAAGTCAACTGTTCTTAAAATAACCCTTTTTTTCTCTCTGTGTAAAAAACATTTTTTTTAATCTAAAGAACTCTTTTCCACTATAGGCCTATAGAATTTGTGGAATGAAAAGGTTCCATTGACGTTAAAGGTTCTTCATGGAACCATGGGTGCCAATACATTTTTAAAGAGTGTTGCGTTACAGTCTCCATCCACTTTGATAGTATTCAAAACTTATATTTTTGTTCTCCACAAAAGAAGAAAGTCATACGGGTTTCTAACGACTTAATCTATTAAAATAAATAAAATAATAATAAATCAAACCAGAAATGTTCATTTTGGTTAAACTATTCCATTACATTAGTAGCCTAACAAAAATTTTTGCATAACACCCACGACTCTGTGTATGATTCAAGTCGATAGGCTATTCTCACGACTCCTCCTTGGGTCAGGTAGTTTCAACATGAGTCTGAGGTTGTGTGATGATACGGGATTTCCCTGTGATGCCTATGCACGATCAACGGAGCTGACAGTGCACGCGAACGAACTGCTTGATTATAGTGGGAGCGCGCGCGCGTGCAGTCACAGTGTAGACAGACTGTTACGCCCTCTTAAACACTGTCATAGCCACATTTACTTCGGTAAACTTCCTCAAATATGCCGTTAAGCCATTAACTTCCTCTCTAAGGGGTGAACACAACTCACGTCCAACAGACCTCAGCAACTAACTTCCTCAGCAGCGGGATTACGGTCCTCAAAGCATCTGATATGTTTGGTAAGACATATTTATTTAATAGTCATTAGTCCTGTGATAGCCTACATAGCGTAGCTTGTTAGACGACATCTTTATGTTTCAATTTCTGATTTCATTTATTAAAGAGAAATTACGCAGAGATTTATAATTCCGACCGTGTGATATTTTGCTAAATATCCTGTTCTCGCTTTCGACCGCGGCTCCATGATTAAGCAGTGGCTTGAGTGTTTTAAATCAGAGAGCAGGAATAGGGGCCGCCACTCCCATACAGTACCGTTTTATATGAATAATTATCAATTAAAATAAACGCTCATTAATATTAAAACTCGAGGTTCTTAGTTAATTTATAATGACGCCAAAGATAACATGCAGTGATGAGTTCATTTCATGGCACTTTTGAACACTTTGAATTAAATAAATGGTGAGTTGAAATTAGACTGTATAAAACAAGGTTAAAACTCTGAAAACACATAAAACAGAGTAGAAATGGCTAATTACTGTGACAACTTGGATGGAAACAAAGTTAAATAACAATGTTTTTAGTGTAGGCTACACTATATCAACTTTTATGAAAGACTTAGCCTATGTCAAAATTTGGTTGTGCATTTTGAAACAATATAGAGAATGAATGGGAAATTATGCAAATTTGGAGAAAAAAAGGCAGTTGGGTTTTCCAGAGGGAATGAGGAACTGAGAAACATCCTCATTTTAAGCAATCCAAAAGAGCCATGCAGAAGTTGGGATATTTATCTTTTTCAGAACCATATAACAGCTTGTATTGGAGAAGTCATATTGTGTTATTCGCATTTTTTACTAACCAACCACAGTCTATTTTCTAGTTTGTAAAGATAATAGGCCATCTGTGAGAGGATCGTCCACACTCATTCGTCAACCTACACCCAGTTGTAGGCCGTTATTGTTGACTTCTTAAATTGAAAGTACCGTTACCAAACAGCTGAATATCTTGAATGACACAAGGGGCTCACTTTCCTGTGGTGAGTCACTGGAAAGACAGTGACTTGCTGTGTCACAAGTTGTGGTTCCCATGATCATTTATTTTTTCTTATTTTCACATATTTAAGTGTGCAAATATAGAGGACTAAGTGAGCAATTACAGCCCATCTCACACTAACACTTTCAGGTTTAACTGAACTGAGGCTTATGATGAATGTTTCTAAATTCTAGATTTAGTATAGTGTGTGAAGGATGGATAAATGTAACTGACCACTTCTAGTTTTGATTCCCTTCTGCATACTTTGCAATCTAGTGCAAGTTCTCCTTTTGCTGCCAAAACTAGTAGCCATTAGGATTGCACTCTGCTGGCTTACACATGATTTGCGTAATTGGAGTTCGTTGATAAAGTATGATAAACTCACACACGATCATGTTCAGATTAGTGGTCAACCATTATGGGATTTTCCAATGGTTGAATCTTAAAATATTACATTTAGTCAGCTGCACTTCAATGTGAACATTGATGACTTGAGCAGTGCCGCAAATATGAGTTCAGCATAGTAAAACTCCAAAGGACACAGTAAAAAATGTCAATGGGATAGTCGCACTTGATTTACTCCATTTTCTATATCACTGAGGACTCACATGGGTATTGTGATATGACAATGCTATGTTGTAAGTGAAAGGACAGACTCCACCCAGACTGAGCTGTCAGTGCTGTTTCTATGAGCTCTTACTTTGCTAAACCACATTGGCTAACGCCTTGCAGAGAAGGGCAGGGCTCGGAGTATTTCTCTCTCTGAGCGTCTCTGGAGATTGGGCAGAGTCCGTCTCACTCCTTTCTCCTGGGGTCAAACATCTGCCAGACTCTTGGAATAAGTGAGAAAGAAAAGAGAGAACTGAGAGTTCTTAGTCGTAACTCCACAGCTCTCAGTTTCTTGTTGATGTGCGACAACACGAATCGTTTTCACATTTGCTACAAGCAAGATGGCCTGCATGTCATGATCAAACTACTGAGGAAACAGCTTAAAATGTAACAAATGTTGATTGATAACATGAAAGAACATGAAAACAGCTGTTGAACGATTTTAGAAAGTGGAGGTCAGTGTGAATTACTGTCAGCAATGCAGTGTAACGTGCAAAACTCATCAGTAAATCTACTTTCCGGCTCCTTTTTCCACAATAACAGCATGTTGCCCTTGCACAGAATTTCCCAAATGTTTAATAACTATAAACGTGTATTGAATCAGTCCCCTTCTCACATCAAATATCTTCTGCCTAAACTGAAACCTAATCACTCCTGTTTCAAAGTTTTCCAGCATGTAGAAAGCCATTTGAGTCATGACCCAAATTTGTCATATTTCCATGACCCGAATAGAGGGTAAAAAAAAATTGTTTTTGAGCATTTCTGAGGATATGAATGCGCATAATCCCCTCATTTACAAGTGGAAATTTATTTGTGTTATAATATATACACTGCTTATCGATAGAACTGCAAGGGGAAGGAACTGGAGGAGGCTGACCGTATATTCAAAACATTGTTTCATAAAGGCCCAAATGACCTCAACATGTGGAGCATTTGCATGAAGAAACAATTAGATGTTCTCTTAACCTTTTTCCTTTGTCCTTCTCTTTGCATGTGTAAATCTTTTTTTCCACCGATCCATTTATACATCCTCACTTTTTGAAATGTGCATGTTCACCCATCAAAGATCTAGGGGTGCACTGATATTTTATTTTGAAGTTGAATTATGGGTGAAACCTATATGTAGATCATTATTTTCATATAACATTTATATTATAACATTTCGCCTTAATAAATTATAAATAAAACACTTTAAAAACTAAAATAATAAAAAAAAAAAATTAAATGCAGTTTAAGTTCACTTAAAGGAATAGTGCACTTAAAATGAAAATTTTGGTAACCAGACAGTTGATGGGTACAACTGACTTCTATAGTAAGAAGAAAAAAAAGTCAATGGGGTTCATCAACTGTTTGGTTACCGACATTCTTCAAAATATCTTATTTTGTGTTCAGTAGAAGAAAGAAATTCATACAGGTTTGAAACAACTTGAAATTTCATTTTTAAGTGAACTATTTAAGGCCTGTTCACACCAAGATGAATGTGTGGTGCGATAAATGCAACGCATTTTTTTACAGAGGTCTTAATTTATTTTCCATTGCACTGCTGTTGGATAAAGCTATGACTTAGTGCTGCTCATAAACAGACTATTGCTAAGCGACAGTAAATAGAGGAAGAATGCAGTTATTTTAGTCAACTAAAACTAAAAAAAGAATGAAAAAAAATTCGTAACTTGAAATAAAATAATTACAAAAACACAACAGAATGAATAAAACTTTAACAAATTACAAGGGGATCTTTGTAGCGCTAAAATCCACTTTTCAGCGATGACTCGACTGCAAAAATGAAGATACATGTGTCAGTCTTGTATGAAAGAGAAAGATTCGGAGGAAATGACACCCAGCGTCGTGTTATAATGTGTTGCCGCCCTTAATCCGCACGCTGAACGTCATTGGACATTTGTTTTCCCAAAGCGCCATCGATAACTCAATGTGGAAACTATAATAGTATCATAAGCGGCTCTTGTGTGTCTGTTCTCTTTTATTTGGTGTTGTTTGATAAACACCATAGCGAATACAAAAGTCTGAATGGCTGTTTAAAAACATGTAAATATTGTTTCACTTCCTTTCTCTGGGGCAAATTTTTGTGCGGATCATTCGTGTTGGTGTAAACAGGCCTTTATGCATGACAACATTATAATGTACAGTATAAAAATTATTTGCAGAAGATTGCATCAAACAATGTTATACAATGGTCTGTCTGAATACTCGATTCTGATTGGCTGGAAAGTGTATTTCCAAATCAGTTTAATCACTGTTCTATACAAATGCGTTGCTTTCATACGAAGCACCCACACACACACACACACACACACACACACACACACACACACACGCACACACGCACACACGCACACACACACACAAACACACACACAAAGATTGCACTGTAACATCCAAGCCATCTATACATTTATTTATCCATTCCTGTATTAATCTGATCACCTGTCCTACCAACTCTGGCCATCTAAAGAGTGTTGTCATGATTTCCTCTAACAGAGATCATTGTCTCTTTCTCTGCAGACTGCTGAAGTCGAGTGGTCACCTTTTTTATCATGCAGAGCATCAAGTGTGTGGTGGTGGGGGATGGAGCCGTGGGAAAAACCTGCTTGCTCATCTCATACACGACTGGCGCGTTCCCCAAAGAGTACATTCCCACCGTGTTCGACAACTATAGCTCCCAAGTCGGTGTGGACGGCCGCACCGTCAGCCTCAATCTGTGGGACACAGCGGGCCAGGAGGAGTATGACCGTCTTCGCACGCTGTCCTACCCTCAGACCAATGTCTTCATCATCTGCTTCTCCATCTCCAGCCCCCCGTCCTATGAGAACGTCAAGCACAAGTGGCATCCGGAGGTGACGCACCACTGTCCCAGCACACCCATCCTGCTGGTGGGGACCAAGAGCGATCTTCGCAATGACGCGGAAGTGCTGAAGAAGCTAAAGGAGCAGAACCAGGCGCCCATCTCGCACCAGCAGGGCCAGGCTCTGGCTCGCCAAATCCACGCCGCCAAGTACCTGGAGTGCTCAGCACTCAGCCAGGACGGCATCAAGGACGTGTTTGCAGACGCAGTGCGTGCCTTCCTCAGTCCTCAGCCTGTGTCTACCAAGAAGCCCTGTATACTCCTCTGAAAATACAGAGGATAGAGGTATTTTAATTGAATTACACACAGGAATGCATAGAAATGGTGGGAATGTTAATGAATGTTTGGAGTAACAGGTTTTCAGTGAACGGTGACCAAGAAACAGCCTTAATCTGTGAAATTAGAGAAATACAAGATCAAGAAAAATATCAAGTTTTACACTGTATTGAGATCCGTACTTTTTTCATAAATGTTTTTATTTTTGCTTGTTAGCAAATACTTGTTTTATGTGGAGAGTTTTATGTGTATTTTTGGGGTGGGAATTCATAAGACCACTAAACAGTTTGATACCATCTCATGGTATCTCAGGAATACATAAAATACATGAAGTAAACACTTAAATATATTTCAGTGAAAAGGGGTTTTTGTTCATTTTTAGTGTTTGGAGACTTGGAGAATATTGGTTAATGAAGGGTTTTTTTTCCTTTTACTATTTACAAAACACAATCTGAGAATATATATATATATAGCACTTATTATATTTTTTACAGCCCAAGGCATTTGTTCTGTGATTGGGTTTTCCTTGAGGACAGGCCTTTTGTATAAATAGTGACATTATCTATGATATTGAATCAGCCATTCACACAGAATGCGTTCTTGCTTTTAAAAACGCGAGCCACAGCTGAATTTGAAAGAAAGCAGGATCACGCTTTTAAAAGTTGAACTTCCTATCTTTAAAACACGGCGCTTGAGTGTGAAGACGCTGTAACAGCAGCAACAATAGAGTGCACCAGACCCACCCATTTTTTTATGATGTATTTTTCCCATATGGATTTTAAAAAAGTATTCATTAAAAAGTAATAAGCCACGAACCAAACCAATTAGCAACAAGGTGAATCACAACATTACAAACTTTCAGAGTTTTTATACGTTTTTAAAAATCAGGACAAGACAAAAGGCAATTAACGACTTTAATGAGGGAAAGAACTACAATCCCATGAAGCATTGCAAATGTTGGAATCGAATTAAAAACTTCAGACTAACATAAAACATCTGATATAAAGATATTGATTGAGTCTATAGAAACAACATTTTGTATTTATTGAAAAATATGCATACATGTACTAATATTTAAGTAGTTTGAGAGCGTACAAGGAAGATTGACACTATCCTGTCATTCGCAGTTCTTCATGGCAGTGGGCAGGTGCAAAATTTATGCAATTTACTTGCCCAGATTCTCTGATTGGTGGAGATTTCTTTGCATGTCTAATGCACGCTGATGGCACCTCGTAGCTCAGTCGGTCTGCCTTTAATGTTTTTTAAGTGATAGTTCAAAATCAATTCCTCTATGGAGAAAATCAATGGGATGTTTCCTTCCGGAGCCCGACTGTTGCACTCTATTCAAACGCGTTCTGTGTGAAGCGGTTCCTTAGACATACCTGATTTTCATGTGTGTGATGAGGATGTTGCCTGGCAGCTTGACGGCTTTACTTCCTTGTGCTGGGGAAACTGTCTGGCAGACCCTTCGGGTCCCAGCATGCTCTGCGCCACAGTCAACTCTTCATTCTTTTCTTCCTCGGCGCTCCAGGGTGGGGCTTCAGAACCTTTTTAGAAAACAAGGCACTTTCTTCACTTGGTCACTGATTCGGGAACAGCTAGTGTCGATTTAAATAGCACAATCCTAAATGAGCCATTAATGTAAAGGAAGGAAGCTTTCAGTTGGCCCAAGATTCAGTTCAAGGCTCAGGGATTCATCAACAAGCTCTGAATGAGAATAACTTTACCTTAATTTGTGTGGTTCAGATGAATGTATAACTTTACAGTGCCTTCCTATAATGCTTATTTTGAGCTTAAATGTAAGCAGATAAGACTGTTGTGTGTCGGATATAAAAGCCAAGGGCAAAATTATACAATACAATAAAAATGCTATTTTTAATGATGTTTCCATTTTTTTTCTGTTATGTTTAGCCCATTAGCATTAGATCAAATGTTAGCAGAAAGTCAAGAAGATAATGTTGTGGCTCATTGAGGACACATGCTGCTTTCTGAAGAACTATGCTGAAGTGCTTGAGTCTCCTTAAAAAATTCACAGCAAATGGACAAACACTTCATTGTGCATGAATCAAATGATGATGTTTAAGTCATAACATGTGTTGCTCAATCTGTATGTGTGCTTATGGCCATTCATGTATGAGAAATCCCAGTCATGTGAAAGCAATATAAGCATTGAATAATTAAGCTGATAGTTTTGTGGATGCACAGGTCGGTCAGCCTGATGGAACAGGACCTGGTGGAGACCCTCGCTGATAAACTGCATCATGTCCCATTAAAGAAATACAAATGCATCTGCATCTCTGACCGTGACTTTGTTTGGCTGGCGTGACGTTGACATTCCTCCTGAAAACAGAGGAAATCATTTGCACTTCTATCTACTTCACGAATCCAAAATCTCCACATATTGCTTCAAGCTCTCGAATCACTCGAGATTGATTTATTTTTCTCCAGTTTTTAACATAACATTTTATTATTTGTCTTATTTGCATTTTTGTATCACTAAACCAAACATCCTTTAAATATTCAAATGTTGCCTGTTGTTTCCCCAAGCCAATTTTACATAAAATATTTATCAATTTGTAATTTATATAAATGAATTACATTTTGGTTCACAATGTGTTTTAATTAAAATTTGTATCCTAATAAAATTCAAACAGCTTTATTTTAACATCCTACTACAGTTCTGAATTGTAGTCATTTCAAGCAATGTTAGGTTTGTAATAAAGTTCCTCTACAATTTTAATGCCAGTTTTGTCATATGCAGGCTTGTTGTCTATACACTATACCATTCAAAAGTTTGGGGTCAGTAATGTTTTTTATTTTTTTTAAAGAAGTCTCTTATGTTCACCAAGGCTACATTTATTTGATCAAAAACACAGCAAAATGTTATTTATTTATTCCTGTGATGCAAAGCTGAATTTTCAGCATCATTACTCCAGTCTTCAGTGTCACATGATTTCCTTCAGAAATCATTCTAATATGCTGATTTGCTGCTCAAGAAACATTTAATATTATCATCAATGTTGAAAACAGTTGTGCTGCTTATATACACTTTTTTTCAGGACTCTTAATAAATAGAAATCTTTTATAATATTATACATGTTTTTACTGTCACTTTTCATCAATTTAATGCATCCTTGCTTAATAAAAGTTGAATAGAAAAATCTGATCCCAAACTTTTGAATGGTCTTTAAAGATAGTACTATTATAATTTATTTACATTAACATTATATATACAGTATATAAAAAAAAACATCATATTGATTTCTACAGATTAAAAGAGGAAGCAGGTATAGTGTATTTAAATACAGTGTGCAAGATCATTTCCCTATCTGACTTTGATAGAGAACATATAGAGGCAAAATAGAGTGAACTTGAGATCTGGTCTCTCTCGCTCGCTCGCTCCCTCCCTCCCTCCCTCACTCTGACTCACTCTCACTCACTCTCACTCACTCTCACTCACTCTCTCTCACTCACTCTCACTCACTCTCACTCACTCTCACTCACTCTCACTCACTCTCACTCACTCACTCTCACTCACTCTCACTCACTCTCACTCACTCTCACTCACTCTCACTCACTCACACTCACTCACACTCACTCACTCTCACTCACTCACTCTCACTCACTCAAACTCACTCACTCACTCACTCACTCACTCACTCACTCACTCTCACTCACTCTGACTCACTCACACTCACTCTCACTCACTCTCACTCACTCACTCACTCTCTCATTCACTCTCTCTCACTCACTCACTCACTCTCACTCTCACTCACTCACTCTCACTCACTCTCACTCACTCACTCACTCACTCACTCTCTCTCATTCACTCTCTCTCACTCACTCACACTCACTCTCACTCACACTCACTCACTCTCACTCACTCTCACTCACTCACTCACTCACTCACTCTCACTCACTCTCACTCACTCTCACTCACTCACTCTCACTCACTCTCACTCACTCTCACTCTCTCTCACTCACTCTCACTCACTCTCACTCACTCTCACTCACTCACTCACTCACACACACACTCACTCACACACACTCAACTGCCTGAAGCTTTTGCAGTAGGTAGTGATTACAGCAGAGTTGTTCAGACTCACTCTCACTCACACTCACTCACTCTCACTCACTCTCACTCACTCACTCACTCTCACTCACTCTCACTCACTCTCACTCACTCTCACTCACTCTCACTCACTCTCACTCACTCACTCTCACTCACTCTCACTCACTCTCACTCACTCTCACTCTCTCTCACTCACTCTCACTCACTCACTCTCACTCACACACACTCAACTGCCTGAAGCTTTTGCAGTAGGTAGTGATTACAGCAGAGTTGTTCAGACAACTCAAAGTTCACTGGAAGGGATTTCAAATACAGTTTAACGTACATACTCTTTCCTTTATAATATATAACTGGGCCAAACCTGTCTAAGAAATAAAATATAAGTCTTTTCGGCAAACAACAGATTTTGTAAAAAGTAAATTTGACCAAAAATGACAATTCTATCATCATTTATTCACCCTCATGTAGTTCCTAACCTGTATGACTCATTTCTTAAGTGGAACACAAAAGATATTTTTTATTTTCTTCCATACAATAAAAGTAAAAAAACTACACTTAATAAAATTGGCGTATAAACAACAATTTTCAACAATTGACTTCAAAACGATTTTCAAAGAAAGGCGAGTGATACATTGAATTCAATATGTCATTTTGTAGTAGAAAGACTGAAATAGTATTTTATTGTAAACCGTTTTTTTTACAACTTGGTACAATATTTTTTTTCAGTACGCCTTTGGACCCCATTGACTTTCATTGTATTGATACAAAAACTGTCTTTCAAAATATATTTTGTGTTCCACTGAAAATAAGAAATTCATACAGGCTAGGAATGACATGAGGTTGAGGAAATGATGGGAAAGTTTTCATTTCGGGTCAACTATCCTTTTAATCATCTTCACTCAAATCATCTTGAGCTGTTGAACCAACTTAATTAAATTAAGGAAAACTTTTCCACGAAATTGAATAACACTTTTCCAACAAAATCTAATTTGTTTGAAATGATTTGTTGTAATCTTGCCAGATGAACTTAAATTCATTTAGTCAAGACTACTAAAATAATTGTGTCATTCCTACTAGATAAAGTTTTGTCAAGTTAACTAGATTTCATTTTTGTCCTGCCTAAAATCACCAACATTATAATTTTAGCTAATTTGACTCTACAGTTATTTCCAATGACAGAAGATAAAAGCATTCAATTTATTTAAAACAACCTTTTACATTGTAATATTAGATATGACCTATGCAGGTCTGAGAGTGAGATTTAATGTATATGTAGTGTATACTGAGTGCCACAATACACAATCGGCACTCTTCTGCAGAATGGTAACCACAAAATTCAAAAACATTACAGAAAGTCCTCATAACTAATATAACTGAACATTAAATACGAACATTAACTAAAAACATCTTTCCATTTTCTGAAAAACACATAAAGTAACACTTTAATCCCTAAATTTACCCTCCTAATGCAGTCCCTTGCAAAGCATGCTGGGAACTACTGATCCACTGCCCAGTTAGTTGTCAACAAAAATGATTCATGTAGTTTTCAAACAAATTAATTAAGTAAACTTCAGTTTTATAAATATTAGGTTGATTGAACACAATTAAATTAAGCTGTGACAAAATATTAAACAATCGTGTTACTTTTACTTATTTTAATTCATTAAATTTAACAAGAGGGGAATTTTTTTTTTTTTGAGTGTTCTTCAAGATTCTGTTTAAACTAACTTCTTAAAAATGTCAGAACTGGCCAGTGAATGGAGCATCAGGAATGCAGCAGAAGGGATTTCCTTTAGTGCTCTTCAGCTTGCAAACTTCCTTGATCTGTGAGTAAATAAACAACACTCCAAATTTGGCATCAGAAAGATGTTCAGTTTTAACTCTTTGTTCTCACTCTTTATCGGTGCCTTTCCCTACATAAGCAGAATTTGCCCACTCTCTGCTGCCTAACCGCTCTTATTTGACTGTGAAATTAGCTCCTGGTACCCGTGTTTGTTTTCTAGGTGCTAACAGGGACTCTTTTGTCAGTTTAGCTTCATTTCATTTGTTTGCTCGTTCCTGTGTAAAGTTTTGACTCAAGCCTTACTGACAGCTACGCTGTTATATCAAAGACTATAGAGACTTTGGCTATATGATGAGAATCTTCTTCTGACATATCTGAAATTATTTTGAAATGAAGTGAAAAAAAATACACACTTGTGAAGAACATTTATTTTCAACACAATTGCAATCTAACCTCTAAACTCAAAGGCTATGTATCAAAATTATTATAAAAAAATTATGGTAAAACTTTACAATAAGGTCTCATTTGTTAACATTACGTGAGCTTAGAATTATATGGTTCTATCTCCACTTTTGGTCGAAATTGAGTTTTTGACAATCTTATCCATTAGGTGTTTATTAATGCCTGTGTGGTGTTATTTTTGTAAAAAAAAACATATTTTGTTAGTAGTTATTAATAAAATAAAAAGGTTCCATCTCACAAAACAGCAGGGATTTAAAAACTTTGATGCTCAATACGTCAGAACTACCCTAAACGGAGATAGAACTGTATAATTCTAAGCTCACGATTAGTCAGTGTATTAACTAACATGAACTAACAGTGAGCAAATAAAAAAAAAAACATTTATTAAGCTTGATTAATATTAGTTACTAATAATAATACAGTAAGTCATCGTTTGTTCATTTGAATTCACAGTGCATTAACTAATGTTAAGAAATATAATTTTCTATTGTAAAAATGTAGTAGTAAATGTTGAAATTAACATTGACTACTATAAATCCGGTAGAAGTATTGTACATTGTTGGTTCATGTTAACTAATGTAGTTATCTAATGCTAACAAATGCAACATTACGTTATTAAGCTATAAGCTTAAGCTATAATTATCAAATCGATTAATCACATCTAACATAAAAGCTTGTAAATATATATACATATATAGCCTACATATTAGTGATGCGCAGATCGGGCGGGACAAGTAGCCTAATAAAAATAACATTCTGATTAATTTCGGGTGGATTTGATAATTCATTATTAAAGAAAATATTAGCTACATTCTCTAAAATATGAGCATGTCTAAAGTGTATAGGCCCTAATTTATTTCCGTCAGGCCGACATGCACTAATCTGCACTCATACGCTCCGCTTTAACAGAAATGGAGCAGGTCCGAGAGGGAAGTAAAAAAGAAGAATTAAAAACAAAACAAAAGGAAGGAAAGAAAGAAAAGGACCGTATGTGAGCGTTTTAGCTAAGTGGTTATCGAGGATTGATCAAGTGCTGGGTATGAAATATGCAACGGCTATAATTTAATGTCGCTCGCATTAAATTCAAGTCACTGACGTTTGCCTACAGAACAACCTCTGGCTCTGCTCCCTTTTATCTAAACTCATTACTTCAGACTTATGTGCCATCCAGAAACTTGCGCTCTGCAAGCGAATGTCGCCTTGTGGTGCCATCTCAAAGAGGTGCAAAATGTCTTTCTCTGACCTTTACCATGACTGTCCCCCGCTGGTGCTGATCTGCCTAACTCAACCAGAGCGGCTGAGTGTGAAGCCACTTTCAACAAACTGCTGATTTATAGCGGCAGCACTTGATCCAGTAATAACACTTTCTCTTCTATTCTATTTTTATTTCTCTAAAAAAAAGAGAGAAAAAAAAGGGACTGCGTTAGATTAAACTGAGAGGGGTCATAGCACTTACATATTGGTTAGTTTAACTGCTTCTATTGTTCTCATTTGTAAGTCGCTTTGGATAGGAGCGTCTGCTAATTGAATATATGTAAATGCTATAAAGTGTTTGTGTGCGCGCGTGTGTTCGCCTGTTCGGGAAGTTGCAGTGACAGAAACAGAGGCATTACTCTCTTGAAACTTAAACTGGAATGTAAGGTCATGCCATTAAGAAAATGAAATCCTGTCAGACAAATTTTGTTTTAAAGAAATGTATATTTAAAAGCAGCGCTCATTCATCAGTGGATTCCCAGACAGCAACATAGTGTCGGCCCAGGTACGGGCCACATCTGGTACACGTGGATTCCACTCGACACTATGTTGCTGTCTGGGTTATGTTACCATTAGAGATGCGCGCATAACCGTCTCAGAGTCTGCTGTTAAAGGTGACGATCATCCATTTATCGTCACGCGTAACAACACATAAGAATAATTGTAATTTGACTATCGGGTGCGGATACTTAAATCAGAGAAAATGATTGGTGCGGGTGGGTGGCAGTGGATGATTTGTTTTTGGCTGCGGATTCGGGTGACGTTGGAGCTAATCCGCGCATCTCTAATATATATATATGTATATATACACATTTTTATACATATAGCCTACACACACATATTATATATTTACTAACTTTTACGTTAGATGTGATTAATCGCGATTATCGAGTAATAGGAATGTAGCCTACTATTTTCAGAAATGGTCCACTTCTTTTTCAGCGAAATATTTATTTGACACCGATTGAAAAACAGTATTTAGGTACATCGTAAAAAGCATTGCTATATGAAATCATGTTCACAACATCATAACTCTATCACTGGTGATCTAGGAAATGTGGATAAAACGTCATATTGCGCTTTACCAGTTTTAACGTTCAGCTAAGCCATTGAATGGCAACATCATATTTGACATGTTTACTAAGGGCACAGGTCGTTCATGATCAAGAACTGCACTGAAGAAATATGAACAAACATGTAATGCTCTTTAGCCATTAAAGACACGAAATGCTGTGCAAAAGGCAGTTCACAATGACTTTTCACATGATTTTCACTACCGTCACAAAGGAAGAGCGAGACGCATGGTGTGACTGAACTGAATGCATTTGATGCGGCACTTTTGAAACAGCAGCTGCAAAAGCCACCTGACACGACATCAAAGTCTCCAGAGCTCAATTACCTTTACATTTGCAAATATCTCATAAATAACATGCATTTTAAACGTTACAATGTTTGATCCTGACAACCAATTAGTAAGAGACAGACATGACACTTCACATTTTGGTTTATGAGGAGATTTGAAAGTAATGACAGTACTATAGATAATAGATAGATGACTAAAAGATTTTGAGGGCATAATCAGCTGTTCCAGTTAAAAATTTTAATATAGTACAAAAACTGACAATAATCTGATCAAACATATTCAATTAAATTAAACACTGTATCTAGAGATGTAAACAGTCGTACATGCTTCGATCAGTCAGTCTCACCCTAGTGTCTCAAGTTTCAAGAAGATGATGCAAGTATTCAGTTCCTGTGTCAGAAGCGCTTTCCCTCTGGAGGTGTTGCAACCATCACCTCCTTACCTCCAAAGTCCCAGTAGGCAGTCATGTGGAAGGCCATGTTGGACAGCACCACCAGATACTCACAGCCAGCAAAGAATGAGTAAACTGCCACAGAGAGACAACAGGAAAATACTGAAGCGCTAAACTTGAATCTAACTGAAATAACAAAATAAATAATGATTTAAATAATATTCTGTGTAATATTTGGTTTCAATACATTAAAGGGATAATTCACCCAAAAATGAAAATTCTGTCAGTATTTACTCACCCTCATGTTGTTCAACCCCGTAAGACCTTCGTTCATCTTCGGAACACGAATTAAGATGTGTTTGATTAAATCTGAGAGCTGGATCACTCCTCCATAGGCTTCTAAGGGATTTAAACTTGTTCCCCGAAAAGTTATTGAAGACATCGTTAAAATAGTCCAAGTGACTACAGTGGCTCAATCTTAAAGCTGCTGTCGACAACATTTTATTTTTATCATATTCAGTGAAATCGACACTATAATCCGACAGAAGAACATAAATAAAGTGGTTTAGAAAAAAAACCGAGCTTCTAACTCCACCTGTGTTATTTGTTTTGCAAAAATCCACCGCTCCCGGATCATCGGGTCCAATTAGCGCAGGGGTGTGTGAGATCTGACTGTCAATCACAGGTCGTGCACACGCCACCCTTCGCGCACATTACAATCACATGCACACGCCTGAAGTTCGCGCAGTAAGGAAGAGTAATGGCGGAAAAGATTCCAATTCCTCGGTTAACCTCAAGAGCTAGGAGGTGAAAAACAACACAGGAAAAGAGATCATCTGCTGAAAAGAAAGAAGTAAAGAAAGAAAGCGACCGTGCCCGTAAATAAACCAGGATCAACATCGGATCAGCATTTGAAAGGTAGAGAGATTTACGTGATTTAATTGGGTTCAAACTGGATGCAGAGCTTGCAACATTTCTTCTCGACAGGTAATTGTGCTTTATCAACCAGTTACTTTATTTCTTAGTGTTATGTTAGTAATCTAAGTATGTTTGCCCAAATGTGTTGGTATGGATAGCTAACGTTAGCACTTGTTGGGCAGGTTCGCTAGCTTTGTTCGCACTGAAATCCGTGTGAACGTAATGTTAGGTGGATAAACATGTCCAGATGAAGGGATAAAGTTCGGCTTTTTGGAAGAATCAATGCTACTCTATCTTTCTTACGAGAGTAAGAACAGTAGTAAAGCTACTGTTATTGTATGTGCTATCTGACAAGCGACAAATACTCCATGGTGTTGATGGATGCTAATGAGACGGTTGCGTTCACAGAAAATCTGTTGCACACGCACTGACAAGCACGAACTCGGTGGGAGGGTATTCGTTGATAGCGGGGGAGGGACATGAGAGTTGTAAACATTCAAAATTTTGCCTAAGTCCACTCAATCTACCAGACTTGCCGACTGCAGCTTTAAATTTTTCAAGCGACGTGAATACTTTTTGTGGGCAAAAAACCCAAAAATAACGACTTTATTTCAACTATTCATTTCCTTCTCTCTGGGCCTTGAGTCAGTTCACTAGTGTAATAGCATAAGCTTCTGTGTTGTACGTCACACGCATCAAACACATGACCAGCGTCGGCCAATAGTGAGCCTGCGTGTGACGTAGCTCTACGCAATCACACTACGCTAACTGACTAGAGGCCCACAGAGAAGGAAATGAATAGTTGAAATAAAGTTATTTTTGCTTGTTTTTCCGCACAAAAAGTATTCTCGTCACTTGATAAACTTAAGATTGAGCCACTATAGTCACTTGGACCATTTTAACAATGTCTTTAATAACTTTTCGGGGAACAAGTTTCAATCCCTTAGAAGGATTGACACCACTGATTGAGGAGGAGTGATTCAGCTCTCAGATTTCATCAAAAATATCTTAATTTGTGTTCTGACGATGAACGAAGGTGATACGGGGTTGGAACAACATGAGGGTGACTAAATACTGACAGAATTTTCATTTTTGGGTGAACTATCCCTTTAAAAAACAACATTAAAAATTCAAATCAATGATTTAAAATGTTACAATTCAGTTTAGACGTCTGAACATTATAAAGTACAATATGAAAAACTTACATTCATTTTGAGATTTGCTAAGGATTACAATGTTATTAAACTATTAGTGTTTTTAAAGATTAACTTAAAAGTAGATGATCTAAATGTAAAAAAAAAGGGTCCCACTTTATATTAAGTGGCTTTAAGTACTATGTACTTACATTGAAACTAATAATTTGATACAATGGACTTATTGTGTACATACATGTTTTTACGTTGTACTTATATTTTGAATATACCTGCATGTAATTACATTTGTAATTACACTGTTGACACCTTAACCCACCCTTAAACCGACCCATACCACACACACCTGACCCTAACCTTACCCGTATCACACCTCAATAGCAGCAAATGTGGTTTACAATACAACATGAACACAATAAGTACATTGTACATATTTTTCAATGTAAGTACAACATAATTAAAGCAACTTAATATAAAGTGGGACCAAACAGAGAAGGAAAAAAGCATGCACAATTAAATATCATCCAATACGGTCTCATACAGATAAATAAATACAATCTCTAATATGAAATGGTGACTGATTTGGTAGAGATTTATCATGAATTCCTGTTTTAAAGTACATTTCTACAGCTTTACAGTCTGTGTCATTTTATGTAAAAGATCAACATAAAGTGTCAATAAGAGTATTTTTATTTATTTATTGTTTATTCACAAAATGTATAAAAATGACTTAAATTTATACAAAAAAAATCTATTTCAAATAAATGCTATTTTTTAAAGTTTCTATTAATCAAAAAAAAATTCATGCTTACATAAAAATATTAAGGAGCACTGTTTTCAACATTGATAATAAGAAGTAATGTTTCTTGAGCAGCAAATCAGCATTTTAGAATAATTTCTGAAGGATCATGTGACACTGAATACTGGAGTAACGATGATGAAAATTCAGCTTTGCATCAAAGGAATAAATTACATTTGAAAATATAAAGCTATTTTAAATGGCATTAATATTTCACAATATTAATGTTTTCACTGTATATTTGAACAAATTTAAAAACATCTTAGCAACCCCAAACTTTTAAAAAGCAGTATATATATTTTTTTTTTATTTTTTTTTTTATTTATATATTACAGAAAAATAATAGCATACTGGTTTGGTAATTAAATAATAATTAAATAATCACAATTATAATTTTTGTGTAAACTATCCAACTAGTCAAACAAAAGAAATGAATTATCATTGGAAAGAATTTGTGAGTTCATGTTAAGCATGTGAAATCCCCAAAACGGAACAATTGCAGAGAGGAACATGGGTGGGGTGAATGACAGAACGGTCGAGATGTTGCACTCACTTCCTGCTTCACAGTACTTGTTGTGTCGCCTGTAGAAATAGACAGCCAACAGACAGAAGCAACAGTTGAAGAGGAAGAGGCGGCGCTTCTGGCGGTATGACTTCATCTCCTGATGACAAAGAGGGTTAGGGCAGATGGAGTGAAGAAAGACAGAAGAAGAAGAAGACAACGGCATCAGTTCTCTTCTGCAACGTGATGTGGTGCAAGCAGGTGGGACGAGGTTCTGTGAGAGCACAGAGTACTGCAACCACTTCCCCCGAAACACACTAACACTGCTGCACTTTCACAGCTATAGAAATAAAAAGATACACTGTGGTCCCTGACACATTACCTCCCACGATTCTCAGCCAGCAGCACATGCAACACCTTTTATTAGAGCTGTGCTTGTGGTGTCAAGATCACTGACGTGATATCTGAATAATTAGTGAGTATATATATATAAATATATATATATATATATACTGTATATATCAGCTGAATGTTAAACGGATATGCTCATTTCATCCAATCAGTTTGTGTGTGTGTGGATTGTTTAACAGCTAAACTTAAGCTGCATCCGAAACCGCATAGGAAGAGTGACTACATTTGACTTATTATCATTTGACAACCGTTAAAAAAAAAGTATGTTTTATATAGTTTGAACATACTACTGAATGTACTCACTGTAATTTTTCCATGGCATCATTTGCGTCGCTTCACTGCCATTCGCAAATCCTCTCCCATGGCCTCATGGGATTGTAAAGTGTCCTTCAGAATCTCACAGAAGTACTTTTCGCCTACTGTTTTATGAATAATGTGAATTCGGACGTACTACACTTTTCACATACTGTGTTTCGCCTACTGTATAGTAGGGGAGTATGTATATTCAGACACAGGCATAGTGTTCTGTAAGAGCATTTATATGACGAAAAATAAATAATGTAAACACCTAATTCACATTACAATTATCCTAACATATTTCCAACATGGACTTGCAATATAATTGTTGTATGAGCTTATGAGATGGTTTATATCGCCCTCTGCTGATATGTTTATGACAGATGTTGGCAAATATGTAGAGAATATAGGAAACGCATTACCTCTGCACTAAGCGAATACTTCGCAATCAACGACCACAGCTTGCAGGTGCACAACATGTGTAGCAGAGAACTGCCAATAAACATGATGAAGCCGCTCTTATGGACATCTGTGGATTGACATACACACAGCATTACAAACCACATTTATTTTGTAGGTAGCATTAATATAATAAAGTTGGGTTACACTTTATTTTAATGTGTCACTGTTACAGTGTAATTATATATTTAAGTACAGTGTAATATTAATTAACTACATGTACTTACTATAGAGTTAGGGTACGATTAGGATTTGGTTGAGGGTTAGTTCCATGTAATTATGCATCATTTACTGTTATTACTATGGTAAGTACATGTAACATATGTAACAAGGACACTGAAATAAAGTGTTACCTAAAGTTGATGTATTTGATATAATAAAGTTCATATTTCACACCAAAATCATCTAACCAAAATAATAATAAAAAAAATCTAAAAATATGTTTTGCATGAAAAAAGATTAAGCCTGTTTTTGCATTGTGACATTTTCTTGACATTTCTGCATATTGAAAATATTTTTTTTATAAAAAAAATAATGAATTGCTGTAGTTTAACTGTTTGCAACATTAATAATTAGAAAAAGCATCAAATCTTGAGCATCAAATCAGCATATTAGATTGATTTCTTTGAAAAACAAATACAGTTATGAAGTATACTTAAAACTGTGCTTTAGAAATATACTTTTAAAACTAAATTATATCATGATTTTTTGCATTAAAATACTGAGATATTTTTGGACTACAATACACACAAAAAACATTGAAAGAAAAAATAATTTATATTCTGCATGAACAATAGAATTTTTCTTACGGGTCTCACTAAATATAATTTCTTATTCTTTCCTTTAGATTTAGGGGGGGGGAAACATTTCTTAAGAGTTTTAGCTCTGTCATACTCTCACTAAACAATTATAACACAGGTAAAAACGTGTAGCGTTTAAAAGCACTTTTGCAACTCCAACCATTTATAAATATACCACAATTTACTAAACAATCGTGAGCTTAGAATTATACAGTTCTATCTCCGTTTAGGGTAGTTCTGAGATATTGAGCATCAAAGTTTTTAAATCCCTGCTGTTTTGAGAGATGGAACTTTTTTATTTTATTAATAAGTAATAACAAAATATATTTTTTTACAAAAATAACACCACACAGGCATTAATAAACACCTAATGGATAAAATTATGTCAAAAACTCAATTTTGACCAAAAGTGGAGATAGAACCCTATCATTCTAAGCTCACACAATAACAAAATAACAAGCACATTTTGTGGACCCAGCAGACGCTGTCAGCATCCCTGCATCTGTGTGTGTGTGTTGAAACAGGACTCAGGGCTTCAGTCCAAAACTGCACTTACTGTAGGTCTCGGTGGAGGAGACGTAGGTGAGCAGAAGCAGCCCTACATTTTCACTTAAAGCTAAGAGGAATGTGAGGACACTCAAAAGCTGCTCCGTCAGCCTCCTGGAAAAGCGTCTGCGGTAAAAGCTGAAATATGCTGCCGCTACCAGGAAGCGTGGGGCAGAATGAAGGCCGATGCTGAAACGCCAGATGTAGCGCTCTGGTGTCAGACTGATGGCGGCGCTGATGGACGGGAGGTAGTTAGCAACCTGTGAAGGATTTTTGACAACACTTTACATTACAATAACTAATATATATATATATATATATATATATACATTTATAAATGTTTTTGAAAGAAGTCTCTTATGCTCATCAAGCATGCATATACTTGATCAAAAATACAGAAAAAACAGTAACATTGATAAATATTATTGCAATTTCAAATAATGGTTTTCTATTTTAATATACTTTAACATATAATTGATTTCTGTGATGCATATGCGTCACATGACCCTTCAGAAATCATTCAAATATGCTGTTTTGATACTCAGTTATTATAATGTTGGACACAGTTATGCTGCTTAATATATATATATATATATATATATATATATATATATATATATTTAAAGTTAAAAAGATTTCTATTTTAAATAAATGCTGTTCTTTTTTTAACAATAAATTAATCTAAAATCCTGGAAAAAAAATCATAGGTTAAAAATATTAAACAGCACAACTGTTTCCAACAATTATAATAGATCAGCAATCATATAGGCTATTAGAATGATTTCTGAAGGATCATGTGAGACTGGAGTAATGATGCTGAAAATTCAGCTTTGCATCACAGAAATAAGTTATATTTTAAAATATATTAAAATCTAAACCCATTATTCTAAATTTTAATAATATTTCACAATATAACAGTTTTTTAATGTATTTTTGACCAAATAAATGCAGGCTTAGGGAGTACAAGATACTTTACTCTTTTTTTTTTTTTTAAATAGTAATGTTTCCAAATTCTGACCAGTAAGTTTGGGCCAATTTAAAACTTTTTTCTTCAGCAACAAATATTAATATTAGGATGACAATATTAGAAAAGTTTAATATACGGTCTGACTGAGGAGGTGATTTTAGGGGAAAGGAGCGCTAATGTAAAGTCAGTATGTAGGTCTAGCAGTGACGGACTGCTTCTCACCTTGCAGTGTGTGTAAGTAGAGTCATTGTAATGGTAGAGTAGAGCCAGCACGACGCATGCGATGAGGCCGAGCAGCGGCAGACACACTGTGATCACCGCTAACCGGGTGAAAGGCACGCGGAGGAGAGGCTTGTCTCGATCCACAGATCCGTACGGGACCTGTTGCATCTTCCCTTCCCTTTAACCAATTACAGCTCCAGATGTGTCAACAGCTACAAACCGATGATATGCAGTCCATTGCGAGTACACTGACGTGTTAACAGCGTCTCTAAACTGATAATGTATGATAGTCAGTCCGAACTGAAGTTGCGGATTTAAAGAGGCTGAGGATGAGTTTGGTTAACCTTACATGCTTAAAGTTAAGCGAGCGTTCGCTCACCTCCGGCTCTTTGTCGTTCGGTTTAATAGCAGACGACCTCTAAGTGAAGCGACATTCAATCCTGTAACGATACTTACGATAGCCGATAATCATTTAATTAGACCAAACGGTTGTTTAAGTCTAGCTTCTCTGACTGCTATTCTGGATATGTAATGTACTTCGCGAACACTTCCGGTTCCGCGTAGCCAATAAATTTCAAAATCAAAGTCGTTATGCTGCACAATTTCCCCTCCAGATATTCAATTTATATTTTAAAACGGACACACATTTTACATATTAAAAAAATGACAGCAATTCGCAAATATATTACTGTATTATTTTTCAAATGCTGCTTTTGTCATTTTAAAATCTGAACACTGTATGTATGATATTAATTTCTAGACCCCATCCAATGTAAAAATGACTTTTATTCCAACATATTTCACTGACCACATATATTTAGGGAATGTAGACCATTCCTTTGGGAAAAATTATCATTACATTGGCTACATTATTTGTCATAGAACTGTATACAATGAAGCACTGACCCATCCATGTCATATATATATATATATATATATATATATATATATATAATGCTTGCACCAAACCGAGGAAAAAAAATCATGTAACATGAACTTAAACAAACCACACTGACAAATTTAAGAAACTGTATTGCTAATAGACATCCAATCACATTGCTTCCAGTCAGTGCATCCGTCAAGTCACGGGACTGTTTTTCAACCTGGTGCTTCACTGTATATTTAAAAATGGCCCCCTTGATGTGTGTTAAATACAATCCAATAATTTTCTTTTGAAGAAAAACAAAACATGAGGACTCATCCACTGCCCTTTCTTTGAAATGACAAAAAAAACAAAAAAATTACGATCGGCACTCTCTTTTTCCAAATAGCACCCTCAGAGTCCGTTCCTGGGGAGAGGACTTAGGAGAACATCGGCAAAGTTTGTAGACGGGCAAGAGGTGGGAGTGTGGGAATGTTTAGGTATACATGTCAGGGTCTCTTGGCCCAGTCTATTAGAGATGTTCTCCAACTCTCTTCCACAGCACTCATCATTTCTCCCATTCCCACACTTCCTACAGTAGGAGTCAGTCAGGAGTCACTGTCCGAGCCGTTGCTGCTGTCTCGACTGATCTCGATCTGCAGCGAGGGAAGGTTGTCCAGCCGGCTTTTCTTCATCTTGTTGGACTGCTGCTCCTTTTGCTTGATCATTGCTCCCCACACCTTCTGCAGCTGAGTGTCATCCTCTTCGTTGGCATCTTCATCTCCGTCAGATTCCTTGTCATCTCGACGCCTTATTCCTCTTGAGGACGTTGCTCGAGAAGAAGCCTTGTCATCGTCTCCACTGTCCTTGTGAGACGGGCCGAGACGACTCCACAAGCCCCCTGAAAACACAAATACTATTAGTTAGTATCATAAAATAATGTATAGAGAACCAGAAGAGCGGCGACTGCACGTGTACCTGTTTTCTTGTCTTTCGAGGACTCTGAGAAGAGGCTACGGCTCTCGTGTTTAGCTACACCGAGGCGGCTGCGCACGTCGGTCAAAGGCTCTCTCCGAGATACTGCGTTTCTAGAGATGACGGGAGAGACGGAGCGACGTCTCTCCGGAGAGTGGGGTCTCTTTCCTAATCTCTGTCTCACATCTATGAAGAGTAAAACAGATGCATCCTTTCATTGCCCGTATATTTGCTCGGATCAAAATTGTCAAACTTATAAAGCAATGCTGTGGAATTCAATTCATCTAATCCAAATAAAACTAATTGCTTGTGTCCATAAAGAACTAATCTCAAAATAAAATATAATTACTAATCTCAAAATATTTTACCCTTATTTGCTGTTGACTGTGCAGGCAAGTAAAATAATCTAAGAACATTATATTCAATATATACATATGCACTGAAATTGATTTATGTAATAATATATAAGCGCATCTGAATTATAGGTTGATCAATATTGGATTTTATGTTTTTAAATATGTCATATTATTTGCCATTTTTTTATTCATGATTAATAACTAGTCTAAAATTGAGTACCCCCTAGAAAACAGTAAAAAACAACAACAAATAGATGTGTACATTTAAGATAGGCTACTTAATTTATTATTCCGATATCCAAATATGATACCAAATCACACAGAAAAAAGGACTTTTATTTGTGACGTGCTGTCTTTGCATTTGAACATTGCACATTTTAAACAGGACACGCATTAGCTGAAGAAACGTTAGCCTATTGTTTGTATTGGCTTATATATTTATAGACAATGAATAGACAGGAGTCCTGTCACATGACCAATAACAGCAAAACGAATCACTTATTCTAAAAAGAATATCAAGTATAAGTTTAGAGGAATCCGAAATATGGGGCTGTTAACAGTAAAAACATCTGTCTTTTAACGAATTTTAAAAACACGGATGGATAATACAAAATGCGTTCTGACATTTTGACAGAAAAAAACACAACCTAAAACAAAATTTAAACTTAGCCCGTCAATTTACAATTATCTTCTCTCTCTGTGCGCGCGGCCTGTGTTTGTGAGAGAGAGCTATCGCAGCACTGATACAACGGTACTTTTTAATCCATAAGTAACTAATGCGCCAGTTTTCATACAAAATAATTATGTAACATAATTAGATACTTTAGTTATTATTAACACAATAACATAACACATGCAGACTACGTTTCTCAACACTGAGAATGAATAAATAAACTTCAGACTCACGCTTCTCAGTAATCCACAAATTACAAAACTTTCATAATCACTAAACCATAGCGATTTTAATTTTATTTAGATTTATTGTTCATTTAGATTTAAAATGCATACTTAAGCATTTTATAATTTGTATTGGCTGAAAGATGTTTTCCTCTTATCTGAGTGACCATGAATGACGGAGTATTTTAATCCATGCGATCACTCCCGTGTGATCATCGAATCCAGATTAAGTTAACTAAAAACAATATTTCAACTTTCCACATCCACCCCAGCCCGTTTACCTTCAGGAGTCAGAAGTACCGTGACTACTGTAGCCTACTGTCCTCGCTCATGAACTCAGTCAGAGGCGGCCGCGGGAGTGGAAGCGTGATCGAGCGGGCTGCCGATTTTCAGTCTCTTTTTAATGATAGGCCTTACGCATCTGTCAATCATCCCCGCTTGCAATTTGGGGAATGAACCCACCGCTATGATTGGTCGAACTCTGCTTCTTTTGCTATTGCTTGATTTGCTGCGTTTTTTCTTTGAACATGCAATAAGTTAAAACAATAATTAAAGACTTTTGTTTTCACCATTTAAGATATTTAGGCCGTATATTAGATAAAAGTGAATTTATCACTTTTAAAGCATTCGTGGGAAACCTGTAGTACAGTGGTTCTCAATTAGGGGGCCTCAGCAAACTGCAGAATGACAATATATATATATATATATATATATATATATATATATATATATATCTATATATATCTATATATCTATATATTTGATATTGATATATATATTGATATATAATATAAATCTCAAAACAAAACATTAAATTAAGATTTGTGTGTTTTTATCTCTCAGTAACTAACCAGTCTTGCCGGTTGTAGCCACTGGGGGGCGTGATCTCTGTTGAGAGAGTCCCTGCCTTTTCTCCTCCAATAACTGCCTCACATCGGTCACTTTATCTGATGTAGATTTGGATGAGCCTCCTCCTCCTGCTGCTCCTGCTCCTCCTTCACCAACACTACCACCAATGCGACTCCTAACACTGGTACTTGTTTCGGTCCGTATGGAGTTCCTAGGAAAGTGGAAGGGACAAAATGTGCAATTACTATCAAGACAATCAAACTCATCATGAAAACATTTCAGCAGAAAAGGCAACATTTTACATCCAAAGGATAAATCTACCAGGGGTAAAACTCAAATCCCCGAATGTAGCAATAGCTAGATCATTTGGACTTACCGGAGACTGCGAAGGTTGGTTTCAACCTCGTCGGCATACATGGTCATCTTCATGCTCTTTTTAGGAGAAGGCGTTGAGATCATTTTCAGTTCCAGATCGTAGTCCATCTCATCTGAATCTGAAGATGCAGGCGACGGGCTTCCTAAGCGACTACGCACGCCTCCTTCCACAGGCCGTTGTCCCCGTTCCCGGTCTCCCCGATCTTTGTACTCCACCACTCTATCATCAGCATCCATGTCTTCCTCTCCATCCTCATCCTCTTCTTCCTCTTCCACTATAGGCTCTTCTGGCAGATTCACCAGGTCAGCTGATAAAAGAGAAAGAGCTCAAATTACAGACCAAAGAAAAATCATAATACAGGGATGTTTATCGTTTAAGAGATTCACCAGAGTGTCGATGAGTGTAAGGCGGGGTGTGTCCCATACTGTCTCCAATCAGAGGCTTTTTGGTCTTCAGAATGTCACGGTGGATTCTCCGTGTGTGATACCTCCGCTTCCTAAAGAAATGGACACAATTCCAGAAAATTAATAAGTAACCCCAAGAAGAATTTGGACTTCAACCATTTAGTTAAAAGCAAATTGCAAAAATGGCTCAGAAAAGTGAAGTTACACTACCGTTTGAAAGTTTGGGATCAGTTTTTCATATGTTTTTGAAAGAAGTCTCTTATGTTCAAGTCAGCATTTATTTGATAAAAAATACAGCAAAATTGTGAAATACAAATTACAATAAAAAAATAAACTGTTTCCCATTTGAATATTTATTTGAAGTTTGAATTTTTAGTATCATTATTCCAGGCTTTAGTGTCACATGATCCTTCAGAAATCATTCTAATATGATGATATGCAGCTCAAGAAACATTTCATATTATCAATGCTGAAAACAGTTGTGCTGCTTAATAGTTTTGTGGAATTTACATTTTTTACAGGATTCTTTGGTGAACAGAAGGTTCAGCATTGATTTGACATTATAAATGTCTTTACTGTAACTTTTGATCAATTTAATATTTCCTTGATAAATAAAAGTATGTATATATTAAAAAAAAAATCTTCTTACCAAGAGTTACTTAAGATGCCTTTCATGCCGCCATAGTTTGGATTCCCATATTTCATGTAGTACCGGCTTCTCCTAGCTGCACCCAACTCCTTTTTGTCATCTGAAGAAAAGTAACAGTTAAGAGTGTTAACATGCAGAGATCTTTTTCACTGTTGTGAAAAAGATGTGTCTTTTTCCTGTTCGAACTCGTTCATCAAAATGAACAAATCTTTTTCGTTGAATGAACAAAATGACTCGAAAAAAGATTCGTTCATTTTGATGAACGAGTTCAAACAGGAGAGTCACGAACGTGCATCACAGAACAGAGCAAGGCGAGCATTTGTGCTTATAAAACTTAAACTTTTTTATTTATTATTATTGAAATGACCGATCGTTTCGCTAGATAAGACCCTTATGCATCGTCTGGTGTCGTTTAAAGCCATTTGAAGCTGCGCTGAAACTGTCATTTGGACCTTGGACCGTTTGGTACCCAATGAAGTCAATTATTACTCTAGTTTTAATGTTGCCATTGAGTAAATTCGTAATTATAAATAATTATTCGTAATTATTCATAAATTCGAGTCATAAACCGCTCCGAGTATTAAGTCACAGGTTTCGATCTCTTACAAATTACAGTAGTTATGGCATGAATGTAGCATAAGCTCATTGATTTGGTTCAGGATGAACTGTAAAAGGTGGCTGCGATGATTGGACGAACATTTTATGGTCCTACGCCTTCCACAGACGTTATATACACATGTAAATACAATTAGCTTAATGATTGCTATCAGGATGTGAATAGACTTTCAACTAGCATAACAAAAAATGTTTCTGGATCAAATCTCAAAACCTGACTTTAATGTATAGGCTATGAACTGTGTTTACATTTCATTTTTATAAAACGTTTTACATGCGTTCGGCCAGTCAACGTACACTTACGTCACTGGCAGTACATATTGTGCTGGGTTAGACCCTACTCTCAAAAGGCGTTCCTAGAACTAAACTCGTTCCCAGTTCCTGCGTTTAGAACACGCCAAAAAGCAGGTACATCCAGCATTAGTTATAGGAACTATGAAAAGGTTCCTCGGGTGCGAAAGCCCCTCTCGACTAATGAAGAGCTCTTAACACAATTCCTTCTATTGTAGGTGACACTTAAGTATGTTTCTCACCTTGGGTGGCGAAGCGCAAGAGCAGCTTGTTGCCTTTGAAGGGCTTGGTTGTAGGCCGCAGATCATTCCGGAGGAGAGATTCTCGCTCTCCTTGGGACAGCAGGCTTGCCTATGATCAAAAGATGTAATATAAGGTACAACCCCCCCAAAAAAACACAAAATATGAAAATGACAATTAAGAATCTGACTAAAAGATGTGACCAGTTTACCTCTGCAGTGTCCTGTGTTTTCTTTTCTGTCTCTTCCTCAATGTCGCTAGCTTTACCCTCGCTGCCATCACTGCTCCTGCTCTTATCCACTTTCACCACCTCATCTTCATCATCTACCTCTCCTTCCTCCTCATCATCCTCCTCCTCGTCATCAGAGCCACGGCTTCGCCGAGCTGTTCAGCAACGGTGTGACAGTTTTGTTTCGCAAAACTTGGAACATAGATGAAGGTGACAATGAAATAACAGGACAGACAAACCTTTCTCCGGCTGGACTGGAAGTTCAGAGGGTTTCGAGCTGTCTGTGTTTGTGACCTCTTCTTTGTCTGGCATCCGACTCAAGTTAATGAGAGCTCTGGTTGAAGTGATGTCATCTAGCCACACCACGTTGCCTGGAAACAGTGTTATTTGACTATGAGCACCACAATCCAGCCTTAAACAAAACTTTACCTGTTTTCAATTCAGATTTGAATGCATTCAACATGTATAATAATGACAGCGGGGAAATAATATCCATGTGGCTATACTTACAGGAAGTGTCATCTATCCACTCGATGTGGGCAGGTGGATACTCTTTAAAGTAGCCAAAAACATCCTGAGTGCTCATATCATCAACTCCAGTCATGTATAGGGCTTCCAGGCGCACATTTGGGATCGCTAAAGAGAGAGTACACAGTCCACAAGAGCTTAAAGTTTACTAAAAATGAGGGAGAGTAAATGATGAGTGAATGTTCATGTCGATCCAAACCTGTATGACTTTATTTTACTGTGGAATACAAAAAATGTTTTTAAGAACGTTCACACTGCTCTTTTCCATACAATGGAAATACAGAGTGGTAAAGTGGTAAAAAGTGGTTCATACAACGTGTGCACGATATTTTAAGCCACTCATTTTGGTACTTTTGACTCACAAGCTATTTGAGAGGTGGCTTTATGTGCATACCACTTATATAGATCTGTGTGTATATATATATATATATATATATATATATATAATTAACAACCATGATTTTTTTTTAAGTGTTTCGGATCAAGTTTAAAAAAAAATAAAGTATTAATAATTCTCAACTTGCGCACACTGATTTGATTGGACTACATTGGAAGACATCACATCCAGTCGCATACGGTCTATTTGCAGAAGTTCAGATATTTTAACGGATCCAAAGCTTAAATCGGATCCGAATTTTCCGCATGCACATATGATCGGAACTTCCCGCAGCTCCTGTACTATTCTCCACTGGAAATGAATGACTTCCGGATCGACGGCTGTCGTTTGTCGTGTGCAGTGAAAAGGGGGCTTTACAGTTAACGACAGAACCGAAAAAAGTTTTGCGCCGAGGAAGCATCACACATTAAACAGCACACGCATCCGTCAAAGCACCTGACAGACAAGCCACGTTAAAAATTACGCTTATATGCATTAGCTTAAAGGTGCTCTAAGCGATGTCGGGTGACGTCAATTCTTGTTGACGTTTAATGTATTGTCAAACAAAACTGAGGCTAGCTAGACCCTCCCTCCTCCTCATCTGGGCACTAACCCCCCAAATCCTTCTTGTCGGTTATTGGCTGGAACAGTTTATGGTATGTTTCGTGGTGCGGGTTAGCCCAGTTTGTTTTTGTTGCCGTTTGTGGAGCCTGGGGTGTCTGCAGAGACCGCGTTTTTTTACAGTGTGTTCAGGGGACAGGCAGCTGGCGGATAGTGAGGAGATGTTTGCTGCATGTGTCAAAAAATGTTTTGGCCTAGAAAACGCGTGACATCGCTTAGAGCACATTTAAAATAAAGAATTCTCATGTTCTGGGTAGCTTGGATCACGCACCTATCCCACAGCTCAATATGTTTCCCCCACTATTTTAGATGTATTTTGTCCATGGGAATGCGTTATTCAGTGCTGTAATTTGTTGAAGTTTTCAGTGCACGGTGGGCAGATGCGACTAATCGAAAATGACATTCATTGTTGATGATTTTCATTATTGTTTATTATTGATTAGTTGTTGCAGATTTATTTTACAAGGTCAAAAAAAGAAAAAGAAGAAACGTGCACATAAGATTTGTTTACAATAAGAACAATATTATGCCTTTAGTAAATGGATAGGACGACATTTAATTTCATGTCACCTTTATATCAATTGTTGTGCTACAGCTGTAAGATCTCTTACCCTTTTTCAACACATCCCGGTCCAGAACAACGTTCTTCTGCGCCAGATTTTCCTCTGCGCTAAAATGAAATCTTCTTGCTCGCTTCTCCTTCTTCTCAATGGCCTCCTGAACACGTACAAATGTGTTGAACAACAGGTAACTTACATTACTAGGCCGGCTAATATATTCACACATTCAGCTGGCACTTACCTTAGACGTGACATCGATTCCAGTGATAAAGGTCCCAGCCTTATTTTCATAGCGTCGGCTGGTGTCCTGTGGAAACAGTTGATCATACAAAGATGCATGTGAGCAGCAAATCCAGCAGAATGTCTGCTTCACTTCAGTTTTTGATTCAAGATGGTCACTTTAATCTGCAATACGTGTTTGATTGTAACGTTAATGTCATATACCATCAGAATAATTGACCAGTAGAGACACAACAGTGCGCCAAATTAATTCTGATAACGTTCGTCTTAGGAAACTTGGGCTAGAGATTCACATTACTTTCACAAGATCATACGAAAACATAATCAACACACATACTAACGCTATATTTATGCAAATGTTATAACCCACCATAAACCCATTACCATAACCTTTTCAGAAGCAGGCTAAGTGCTGCGACGAACCCTCGCTCTGAACTAAACACCGCATTGGCCCCACCAACGGCCGGATCCTGTACTACGCGAGGCCGTGGTTTGTAAGAGGCCTACGCTACCGAATAACTCACCGGCAAAAGCTCCTTTAAACTTCGGCGAACAGGAATGGACTCAAGCTCTCCCTCCTCCACTTCCATGGGCTCCGCTTCCCGGCCATCTCGATCCGAGTCTGATTCCGAGTCGGACTCTGAACGATCGGACGCGCTTTCGGACTTCACTGACACCCGCAGGCTGCGCACCGCCGCCATCATCAGTCTTTAAACGAGCTAACGGCTAACTCTGAACCATAGGCTCTGAACGGTGTCTCGCGCTAACTGTGCTAAATGCGCTTGAGCCTCGCGACACACACACACACACACACTGCCCAAGAGACGGTTGCTGCCAGATTGTGACCCGCCCTCTTTTACTAAAGCAGATTATACATTCCCTAACATTCATATTTAGGATACAATGAATGTGTATGCGATACACCGGAAAAGCATCCTAGGATTAAAGAGTGGAATCGGTATAATTATATTTCCAGTCTGCTTGTAAATGGTAATTTATCAGTTAAAGTAAATTACATTACATTTAGTGTTCATTAGAATTAATTTACAGGCAGCCTTGCTTATGTATTAAAAGTGCATTCATAATAAGCTTTTCTGTCACATACTCACACATTGTTCATAGAATTATTTCTGGGGCCAATAGGATCCGATATAATAATCAGGTAAATGAATAAATCAGGTAAAATAAGCCATAAAAATAATCAATCCACAAACCATGCTTTTCGTTATGCAACACGTTTTTTTTCACTTTCTTTAATGGACAAACAGTAGCACCAAAAAGTATTTGGATACTTTAAAAAAGTTTGTATTTACAGAAGACTAGGAAAGCGTCAGGCCCAGACGGCATCTCATCTGCTTGTTTAAAAGCCTGCGCTGACCAACTGGCCCCGGTCTTCACACAGATCTTCAATAGATCATTGGAGCAGTGTGAAGTTCCCTGCTGCTTCAAACGCTCCACTATCATTCCTGGCCCCAAAAAAACCCAAATCACTGGACTTAATGACTAGAGACCTGTCGCTCTCACGTCTGTGGTCATGAAGTCGTGCTGGCCCACCTGAAGGACATCACCGGACCCCCGCTGGATCCCTTTCAGTTTGCTTACAGAGCAAACAGGTCTGTGGATGATGCAGTCAACATGGGACTGCATTATATCCTGCAACATCTCGACAGACCAGGGACTTATGCAAGGATCCTCTTTGTGGACTTCAGTTCGGCCTTCAATACCATCATGCCTGGTCTTCTCACAGCCAAACTGACCCAGCTCTCCATGCCATCCTCGATCTCTCAGTGGATCACCAGCTTCCTGACGGACCGGCAGCAGCGAGTGAGACTGGGGAAACACACATCCAGGACTCTCACCACCAGCACTGCGTTCTCTCCCTACTGCTCTTCTCCCTGTACACTAATGACTGCACTTCTAAAGACCACACTGTCAAGCTCCTGAAATTTGCAGACGACACCACTGTCATCGGTCTCATCCAAAACGGTGACGAGTCTGAACAGCTGGCTGTCTGATGCAGTTATAACAACCTTGAGCTGAACACGCTCAAAACAGTGGAGATGATCGTGGACTTCAGGAGGAACAGCCCAGCACTCCCCAAACTCACCATCATGAACAGCAGTGTGGAAGCAGTGGAGTCATTCAGGTTCCTGGGCACTATCATCTCTCAGGACCTGAAGTGGGACAATCACATTGACTCCACTGTGAAAAAGGCCCAGCAGAGACTGTACTTCCTTCGCCAGCTGAGGAAGTTCAACTTGCAACAGGATCTGCTGATTCAGTTCTACTCAGCCGTTATTGAGTCTGTTTTATGCACTTCCATCACTGTCTGGTTTGGTTCAGCTACCAAATCAGACATCAGGAGACTACAACGGACAGTCCGGACTGCGGAGAGGATTATTGGTGCCCCCTGCCATCCCTCCAGGACCTGTACTCTTCCAGACTGAGGAAGAGAGCAGGTAAAATCATCACAGACTCCACTCACCCTGGACACCACCTGTTTGAACTGTTACCGTCAAGACGGAGACTCAGATCACTGGCCACTAGAACATCTCGGCACAGGAACAGTTTCTTCCCACAGGCCATCTCCCTCCTGAACAGTTAATATATCTCCCAAGGCAGATGCCTGTAAGTGCAATACTCCCACTGTTTAGTGCAATATCTTAAAAATTCAGGTGATATTTATATTGATATTTATTCATACTACACAAAATACTGTAAATGATCATAATCTGTAAATGTTTATTCTGACAAAACCCAACTGTGACCATATAATTTTATAGTATTTTCATATTTTTTATAATTTTATTTGTAGAATTTGTATTATTATTTGTATTACTATTACTTGTTGTATCTGTATTTGTATGTGTGCACTGGAAGCTTCAGTACCAAGGAAAATTCCTTGTGTGTGCAAGCAAACTTGGCAATAAAGCTCTTTCTGATTCTGATTTATAATTATAAATAATTTGAATAAAGCATTATATATTCAGGGATTTTGAAACTGGGATCCATCATGAGCCACAAGAGGGTTCTATTGTTTGCATCATTTGTTTACATCTTATTATTATTACCACCTTATTTAATGACATTCATACAGTTTTATATGTGGCTTAAGCATCCACATTTTTTTTGGGGCCACTGCATGTCACTACTGTCATAGATCACTGTTCATCAGATTTTAAGTCCCTGCCGTACATATTGTTGAAAAAAGAGGTAAGAGGCCCAGTGCATTATAATGATACAGTCAGGGGAGCGAGAGAAGCTTACAGCCCGGCTCACAAATAGAACAGAGGCTACAATATAATCAACACCTGAACACCATTGCAAAAAAAATATTTTATTTAACAAAATCAACATTTCCCTACAGAAACCTGGTAACACTTTACAATAAGGTTTCATTAGTTAACAATGTAGGCTATTAACTAACAATGAGCAATACATTTGTTACAGTATTTGTTAACTAAGATTAATAAATGCTGTAGAAGTATCATTTTTAGTTCATCTTAACCAAAGTGGTGAACTAATTTACTATTATTGTAAAGTGTAACCAGAAACCTTTACACGTGTAGCAGTACAATCATAGAGAAATAAATTAACACTGCTCGTTTTAAGCAAGGAAACAAAAAAATAATTTGACTTAAAAACAGAATGGAAGAGTCTTTCTTAAATTGTCACATGTAACACATCTGAGCTATTTGTGACAATAAAGATGTATTCTTCTGCATTTCCTTCCATGAATATACACAATAAATATACACATAAGAGCAATCAGTGATTTTCTAATATGTACACATAGGCATCAGTCATGGAAGTATACCCATTTAAGAATAAGAGGTTAGTACACTACAAGTTTTTTTAATAATATAAATTATAAAACAACTCTTCAGGAGACACAGTACATCTCCAAACAATTTTATGAGGAAGGCAATGCAGGGCTAACATTTTATTTCTCAATGACAAGTGACTGATTTGGTAATGGAATGAATGTGTACAGTGAATATCTGCTGTGGTCAGTTTAATCAAACTACTGTATATCCAGTCTGGGCAGTCATTCATACTGGGTTCTCGAAATACTGTGGAGTGATTCAGGTGCTGGGAATTTTGTTATATAAAAAAAAAACTGTCATTTTATTATTATTATTATTATTGAGTGAGAATAGTTACTATTATTGAACTACTAATCCAGTTTGTATAAGTTTGTACTTTATTAACTCTTTTACAGTGAAAGACTTCCTCAAAATGTGCAAAATCAATAAATGTGCCAGGTCAGCAGCAGATGACAAGCTGCAGATATAAGTAAGATATAAGAGGAGATAAGTGCTTCTTCATGTGATGTTCAGAGTGGAGCACAGGCTTTGAGTGATGTGTCCTTCCCTCATTTCCATCCTTCTTTCCGACAGTGTCTGATCTCCGGCGCTGATCTATTGCTTTTCTAATGAAATGGTGAGTTTATGGTGTTAGTAAATACCAAATAAGAAACATAGTTTTGACAATAACATGACATAGAATTATGACTTATGAGAGTAATTTTATACTGGCCATTACAGATATACTATAAATAATCATTATCCACTAGATTATACATTTTCGGTCACACTCTTTTTGAACCCATCAGTAAAATATTGTAAAGAGGGGGTATTTTTAATGTGACTGATATCACAAGACTTTCTGTGGCAAGAGCTCTTTTAACCAAGTTCTGTGTAGTGGGTTCTTGTTTTTTTCTTTTTATTCTTTAAGCATTTTCTTTTACCATTTCCAGTGCTGTAATTATGAGAAATCTACTTTTTTTATTAACATAAACTGGGTGTATTGATAAATTTACCACAATTAGTTTAATATTTTAATATATTAAACATCATTTATTCATTTAAATACTTTCAAGTCACACTAAAGCCCTCTTGAGATTTTGCTGAGCACCCCTAGTGGGCCGAGAGCATTTAATGAGAACCATTAAAGAGAACCAATGATTTAATGAATAATATTCAATGAATTATTCCACTGGAATCCAATAGGAGTCATCCCCCAAATTTTACTTCACTTCAGACAAAAAAAAAAAACATGTTAAATAAAACCATTTTTCTGTAAAGTTTTTTTATTTCAAATTTGGAAATCATAGGGGAAAAAATCAAAACTGGGTCCAGGGACCAAAAGTTCAGAGAAAAAGTTTACATTATTATTATTTTTGTATCTGAAAGAAAATTACATTTAAACTAAAATCTAAATTATTTTTTTAGCATTTAGATTTCCGAAAAATAAGGTTTACAAATTTACAAATAGTAATATAGATAATGCTATAACATTTTTTGTTATTTTGTTATTTTGAACTCAACACAACCTCACTTCAAAACCAGACACTGCAAAAACTGCACTAAATATTTGTGTGAGAGATTACAGTATTCTTTCTTTTATCTTAATGGATAAAATATCCATATTCCATGTTTAAAGAAAATTGTTAGAAACATTCAATTATCATTCACTGTTATGAAATATACCGAAAATTATAGAATGACCAGTCTTTATACAAAATAAGCACAAATTTATACAAAAAAAAAACCTTTAAATGCAGCCACTTGATGTACTCTTCCTGCAGGATTATGGGCCAGCGCAAACCCTCTTTTGACGTTACAAAAGTACTGTAAGGATTTACTAAAGACACAGTGAAAAATTAGCACTGAAAAGGCATGGACTGGGTTATTTTTGCTGCTGGCCTTATTACATTTGCATTTGTATGGGTTTCCATGTCAGATGCAAAAATTATGGGAAGAGAGTATTTAAATAAATCAAGTATGGTGATTTACTAAGGTTTGTGCTCGTCAATGTACTGGTGTTTGCACTGTTATTTAACACCCAATAAAAGCATGTCTTAAACCAGACACTAGTTTGCACTGTTCTTGGTAGATTGTGTTTGTCATTATGAAAATGATCCGGCTGGCGGCTGCATCTGTGTTCTTTAATTTGCGTGTCGTCAGTAGATCGCGTGCAGAAAATTTCACTCCCATCTGTGCTTTTATGGGATTGCACTCTCACGCTAATTTGCCCTGTTTAGTAAATCTGTCCCTACATGTGTTAATGACTGTAATTTCAAAAGTAACATACATACTCACAATGGTTCTGGTTGTCTTTGACATTCTCTTTGCTAATGTCCCTGTGAATTAGAGTTCAAAGTTACCTTTCAGTGGTAAAACCTCTCACAGTAAAACACACAACCAAATGGAAAAACACTACAGAGGATGACAAACAATGAAAGAGCAACACTAAAGTCATAAAATAATAAAGTCTTACAGCAGCGGACTGGCTCAATCTGTCAAAGCGAAACTTCAGATTGGATCTGGGTGAAGTCTTGTTCTTAAAATCTTTTAGTAGGGAGATATGCAGAAAATGATACATTAAGCTGTGAATATTAAATTCAGAGTTTGAATATGTGAAAAGAGTCTGGGATACCTGTTGGACTGCGGCACATAATGACCGGCGTTCCTGCACCCTGCCCTTCTGTGCTCACAGAGCCAAATACAGGCGAGAGACTGGGAGATATCTGGAGGCTGCTCTGAACACGACACAACACACAAAGTCGGCATCAAGCGAAAGTTGCCATAATCTTTTTTTCTTATTGTGACATACTATATATCTGAGTGAAACAGATTGTCGAAGTAGAACATCGTTGTGGTTTGCTATTGCTGTGATGTCATGTGAGTGACAGGTTGTCTCGCCGTCGCAACAGTGAACACATCATCAAAAAAGAGATGTCGTTGCAAGAGGGAGGGGAAGTTATTTTGAATAAAGATTACCAGGGCACATCAATTATGTGCACGGACAAATTATTTATAATAAATCCTGCAATATTCCATAAAAAATAAGAATTGTCGATTTTGATTTCATGGTGACTTTCACATACTGAACATGTTAGTCTGCCTGAAGACACATTTACTTACAGGCTCTTTCTCCTCCATAGTCTCCGGGTCTCCTGCAGCACTACTGAAGCTGCTGGTGCTAGAGGAGGAATGAGAAATATCTGGTTTTCCACCGGCCTCTTTCAGCTTGAGAGGCGGCCTGTAAAAACGGAGAGACAAAATAAACAAAGTATTATTACCTATTAAGAGTATGAATTTACTGAATACCAGTGGTGAAATTTACCTCTCATTGTTCAGGATCTCTGGAGAGCTAGGATTGGACGACGTCTCTGATCTCACTTCCTGTGAGAGATGTCCGCTATCTAGACTTTTCTGATCACACAGGACACTAAAATGACAGAAAAACATAATTTGATCATTCAGAGCAGGGGTTTTCAAATGGGGGCCCCGGGGTGGATCTTAACCAGGGGACCGGGGCCCAGAAGGGGGTCTCAAGATGACTTAACAATTATAAAAAAAAATAATAAAAAAAAACAAGCATTCAAATAAGTTTACAAAAAAAACAACAACTAAAAATCAAGATATTTCTTAGTATTTGGTTATTTTTATAATGAATATACATATTTCTGGTTATTCCAATCTCTAAAATATTTTATTGGGTAGAAATTGTGAGGGGGGCTTCAAATATGGGGGCTGGGAACTGTCAACAGGGACTGTAATGACATCACATTCTAAATACATAGACATTAATACGGAGTTGGTCTCCTATTTGCATCTATAACAGCTTCCACTCTTCTGTGAAGGCTTTCCACAAGATTCTGCATTTCTGTGGGACTTTTTGCCCATTAATCCGGTACACTAGAGGCATCGATGATGGACGAGGAGGCCTGGCTCGTAATCTCCGTTCCAGTTCATCCCAAAGGTGTTCAGTGGGGTAGAGGTCGAGGCTCTGTGCGGGCCAGTCAATTTCTTCCACACCAAATAAACCAATGTCTTTATTGACCTTGCTTTGTGCACTGGGGCACCGTCACGCTGGAATAGAAAAAGCCTTTCCCAAACTGTTCCCACAAAGTTGCAAGCATAGCATTGTCCAAAAAGTTTACCCGTCACTGGAAGTAAAGGGCCTATAGTCCAACCCCAGAAGAACATCACTCCTCCACTTTACAGTTGGCACAATGCAGTCAGCCAGGAAACGTTCTCCAGGCCTTCGCCAAACACGGACTCGCCCATCAGATTGCAAAACAGAGAAGTACGATTCATCACTCCACAGAACATGTTTCACTGCTCCAGAGTCCGGTGGCGGCATGTTTTACGTCACTCCATCCGACACTTGGGATTGTACTTGGTGATGTGAGGCTTTCATGAAGCTGCTCGGCCATGGAAACCCATTCCATGAAGCTCCCGCCGCACAGTTTTTGTGCTGATATTAATGCAACTCTTCAGCTAATATGAAATCAGTAGAACTTTGAGTGCTGAGGTGCATGGTGTGTGAAAGTCATCAGTGACACCGCTCTGTGACGTCACATGGTCTTTTGCTTCATGGCTGAGTTGCTGCTGTTTCTAAACACTTCCACTATTCACTTACAATTGACTGTGGGATATCTAGCAGGGATTAATTTCACGAACTGACTTATTGCAAAGGTGGCACCCTATCACAGTACCACTCTTGAATTCCCTGAGCTCTTTAGAACTACCCATTTTTTCACAAATGTTTGTAAATGCAGATTGCATGGCTAGATGCTTGATATTATACCCCTGTGGTAGTTTGTCTGATTGAAACCCCTAAATTCAATAATTAAGAGATGTGTCCCGATACTTTTGTCCATATAGAACTTTTTGTCTGTATAAATTTAAACTGTTTAATTTTATTGTTTTTATGACATCATCTTTATAATAAAATATAATACACAGCAATATGTATACATAGAAATATTTAGCATCATCAAATTTGAAAACCCTGTGGCACATGCTAACACTGACTAGCTATATATCAAGAGATATTTTGGCTTATGTAATTCTTCAACTATCATATAGACCCCTTTAACGCGCCGACGTCACAATTATGTCACGGCGTTAGCTGGAGGCAAAACAAAGTGAAAACTGGAGCCGGCCAATACAAACCAGCACAGATTCGGCTACATAATAAGGGTCTTAAATTATTATTATTTTTATTAAATGCCATCTTGTTGTGTTTCTGGGTGCAAGAATCACCTACAGGATCCAATTTGAAATTTTATCGCATAATGTTTTCTAAATTATTGTGGTTATTTGTGAATCATCTATGATTGAATACATTGTTGTGATTGATTGTGATAGACTTTTTGAAGAACCTGGTAAGAAAGAATAATCAAATACATAGTTAATTAATATAATTTTCTTACATAAAAAATATTTTTATTTCTAGAAAATATTCACATCAGTAAAATTGCACTGTAATGTCACTCTTTACATTGTCGTCTTCTGGCCATGGCACTGGGCAGGACCACGCAATGTAACGTTGCCACAAGTCAAGACCATTCATCACATAGTTATAGGCATCTAAAGATGTATATGCCCTCAGTTTGTCTTTACGCTGGGTTTCTCTATCAGGTGTAGAAGACAGGCCACTCAACCGAGGTAACGTTAATCCTGTCAGATCGTCCATCCATTGACTGAGCGTGTACGGGTTGGCCAATCTGGTTCCGTCCGTTAAAATTTACTTTTGCATATAACAATCGCGGTCCTGGACAGTGAGTTACCTTGCACATTAAGATAAAATCTGATTTTCTCCCGTCATTGTTAAAAAACAAGCTAACAAAACTTGCAAAGTAGCGTTAGTGAAGCGGCCAGAGGGATCGTTCGTTCTGCCTCCCACCTAGGCTCCGCCCACATAAAAACGTCATCATGTTTACCAACTGAAAAGGGATCTATTTGAGCCTGATTTATATGTATACTGATTACAGATCTGTAAGTGTTTATTTTTTGTGTATTTGTCAGACCTGCGTGTGTGGCGCTCTGGCTGTCCATCCATACTGGTGTGCAGCCGTGGGAACAGCCCTGAGCGTCTCTTCACCGGGCTCTTCAGAGGAGACTTAGCAGCCTCAGTATTGCTGTGGATCAGGCCGACCCCGCTCAGGCTGGTGGGAACGCCCCCTCCCGCTGAAGAACAGCGGCCATGTTTCTGGGAGCCCACCATTGTCTCCATAGAGTGACTGCGCACGCGCATCGCCCGCTGAGACAGACGAAAAGACGTCAAAGGGATAGTTTACCCATGTGAATATGACGGTTGATCTTTTTGACTTTACCTTAATAGACTCCAGTATTCCTCCATGTCCTCCGTTCTCCATCCTCTCTTCATCTGCGCTGAGCGGATGACCCAACATTGCCTGTGTGCGCTTGTGTAACTCATTATGAAGGTTATCTAGCAGTTCTGTTCGTGTTCTTTCCTATCACGCAAACACAAACCATTACACAAATTAACTATTGAGATTGACTTTTTTACATTTGAGGTCCCAGAGGCCCTTATTATGAACACTACTGTTCAAATGTTTGGGGTCAGTAAGATTAGATTTGTTTTTTTTAAAGAAATTAATACTTTTATTCAGCAAGGACTGTTACTGTAAAGATATTTATAAGGTTACAAAAGATTTATATATCAAATAAATGCTGTTGTTTTGAACTTTGTATTCATCAAATAATTAAAAATCACTAATTCCATACAAATATTAATCAGCACATCTGTTTTCAACAAAGATAATAATAAGAAATGTTTCTTGAGTAGAAAAACAGCATTAGAATGATTTCTGAAGGATCATGTGAGACTGAAGACTGGAGTAATGATGCTGAAAATTCAGCTTTGCCATCACATGAATAAATTACATTTTAAAATATATTGAAAAATAGAAAAGTTATTTTGAATTGTAAAAATATTTCAGAATAAGAATGTTTTTACTGTATTTTTGATCAAACAAATGCCTTGGTGAGCATAAGAGACTTTCAAAAACATTAATAGATATTGACTCCAAACCTTTGAACGGCAGCGTACATGTAAACAAAATGAATTGCTTATTTTCCCTTTTGATTCTTGTGATATGTAAAAAATCATTGTATTTATTCATGTTTGAAATTTAAAGTCTCTATGACCCAAAATGTAACACTTTTAAAGGTCGTTTGAGAGAGTTATCATGTTTGGTTTATAATCAGTTCTTATAGGATTAGGAAAGGAAAAGAAGAATCAAGTTGTTTAAGTTTTTTTTTTCTCAAGCTATTAAAAGGGCCTTTGGGTCTCTGAGACCCCCAATACAACATCATGTTTAAATAGTCAGAGATTGTGGCAAAGCAGAAACATATGAATAGCAAAGGCCTGATACGTACATCAAGACTGTAATGCGGTAATAAAGGATGCTCTATTGTTTCCTCACCTCAAGCTTGGCAAATCGGTTTGACCTGTAGCACGCCAACTCTGCATTGATCAGCTTGGTCAGCAGAAACTCTCTGAATTCTGGACCCTAAGAGAGAATAGAATGACACCGCAAATGTAACAAAGATGAAAGAACTGCCTTAAAAGACAATGACGTGACAAAATCCTGCCTGCAATAACCAAATGTGTACTTCAGATAAACAATAATCTGACAGCAAACTGTCTGCCCTAATCAGTATTTGCTTTGCTTTCCCATAAAAATATTACATCATCCACAGAACAAGATCAATATAGTTGAGAGGCAAAAAGGCACAGAGAAAATACTTGGATTTATGCTTAAAAAATACAAAAAGCCTTATGCAACTTCCTTCAAGTAAACTGATATTGTTTTAAAGATGTTTATATATTATAAATAGTAAACAAGATAAAAAATACTGATTAAATGATTTAGTGTGGCAGATGTAGTGCTAATTCACCTTTTTGAAGATGGGCGGATTGGGAAGCGGAGGGCCAAAATGTGGCACATCATCACGTGCTGTGACAGACACCTGCACCATATAAATACAATTCAACATTCACTATAATAATTCAGTACAATAATGTTCCATTTTTTAACATTAGTTAAAAACATTAGTTAACATGAACTAACAATGGACAGTTGTATTTTTTAGCTAACATTAACAAAGATAAAAGGGTTAGTTCACCTAAAAATGAAAACTCTTTTATTAATTACTCACCCTCATGTCAGTTCAAACCCGTAAGACTTTCGTTCATCTTCGATAGACAAATAAAGATATTTGAAAGAAATCTGAGAGATTTCTTTTTCCATTGACAGTCTACGCAACTACCAATTTGACACCTTAAAAAGGTCATAAAGAGATCGTAAAACAAATTTTTCTGAAGAGACGATCGCTTTATGTGATGAACAGATTTAAATGAGGCTTTTGTTCACATATACATGAACTCCCACATCAGTTATGATAAACTCAACAACCAATGAGGTTCATTCTCATGTTACGCAGCACGTTTGAGCTTCAGCAAGAACCAATGAGGTTTATTCTCACACGTTAAGCAGGTTCAGTTAGGCTTCTGCTTATGTATGATGATCAATGTTTATATATGAATAAAAGTCTAAAAAAAGCCTTAATTAAATCTGTACTTCATATAAAGCGATCGAGTCTCCTCAGAAAATTTGGACTAAACCCCTCCATTCATATGGATTAGTTTTATGATCTCTTTATTAACTTTTTGAAGTGTCAAAGTGGTAGTTGCGTAGCTGTCAATGCAGGGACAGAAAGCTCTCAGATTTCATTAAAAAGATCTTCATTTGTTTTTTGCAGATGAACGAAAGTCCTATGGGTTTGGAACGACATAAGGGTGAGTAATTGATGACAATTTTTTGTTGAACTATCCCTTTAATAATACTGTAAAAAATGAATTGCTTCTTTGTTAGTTAAGTAAGGGATAATGTACATCCAGCCGGTGGTTCTCTCAAAATAGCCCTCGACAGGGTGATGAGGACCCCGACGTGAAGCGCAGGAGTCTTGATCAGCCTGAAGGGGCTTATTTTAAGAGAACCACCGGCTAGATGTACATTATACCGCTTATTACACGGCTACTTGCAGCATAAGTAAATAATTAGACACGAAATATTGATCTGAGTTGAAAAATTTTATTAGATGTTTAAACGCAAATCTTCCGCAGTTGCTCTCGTTCAACAGCCCTGCAAGTTCAAACTAGACAGGCATTTAATAGATACAGTATACAGTCATACCACTTATTACACAGCATTTCGCCACATAAATATTTATTGGGAAGAGATATATTGATTTCAGATTAAACTGTTGGATTATGAGATACAAACAGGTACGAATTTAAAACAGTGTAGCCTACAAAAACAATAGTCACAAAATGGCAGCAGCTGCATATGAAACAAGAGAGAGCAGGTTCACGATACTGGATGGCATAATTAAATAATTGATTTGACTGAGTTTTAGTACTTTATTAGCTCACCAAATACAAAACTTCCACCAAGAAAAACCGTTCCTAGCAGGCATATAGCACTGCTGACTTCAGTAACCCGGATGAGCCTGCATTATCTGTTTTGAGCGGTTGTTATCTGGGAATAATTTACAGCTGGATGGTGCAATTGACCAATCAGAATCAAGTTTTCCAAAGAGCCGTGTAATAATTTTAGTTAATGCATTATGGGATCTTATTGTAAAGTGAGAACCCAGAAATTCTGATGACAAACCTTGTATGTGGTGTCGTCTGTTCCAGGGTTTTCCACTTGAACCAGAATGTAGGCATGGAGGAAATTGGAAGCAATCATGTCAGGCACAAACGGTGTGCCCTCCTCTTGAAAAACTGCAGCGACAATGTCATTCCCAATGTGCCGCTTCCTTTGGAGCTGTGTGTAGGAAAAAGAAACGTATAATAACTTGCACGCTGTCTCTAGGACAGCTTACTGATTGTCCCTAGATTTCAATCACAATTATAATCAGAAGCACCTGCTGCATGTCTCCCTCTGTAAAGGGGAGTTTGGTGGAGATGTGAAACATGAGTTCCTGCCCTCTGAACACAGTGTAGACCGACTGAGACCCTGTCTGACCATGAGACACATCCAAACCTCCTCGAAACCTGAATATATGTCACAGAGTGAAAACTGAGGAAGGCTATTAAAAGTACAAGTATTTGTGATGCAGCGAAATCACATGTTGTCCTTTGCAGGGCATTTAAATATTCACACATCCTAACTTTTTCAGTCTTTCTTGAATGTTTTCTTTTACCCTTTAAAGTCCTGCAGCTCTACACAATCTCCCAGCACTCGGAGGAACTCCATGAAGGCTGGAGTCTCCTCACTGTTCCCAAACAACTCCTCTTCTGAGGTCTGCAGGCAGCAGAGAGTCAGAAGACATCAGTGAACGGCAAACGATGAAGGCAACAGCAGGAAGCAAAGGTAGAGTGGAAAGATAACAGGAAATAATAGATAAAATACTTCACATTATGGCAACCACAACAATGGTTTTATTGCTTTGGTGATTCAGATTGAAGGAGCTTGATAAGAAAGCTGTTGAAGTGTCCTTGAGAACCTCAGCCTGACCAGGTACCAGACCATTTTATATATATATATATATATATATTCACATTTATAATGGTCAGTGAACTGCACCGAAACAACAATAATTTCCTCACCTGCCCAAACTTTTGGTAGACGACACCAAACTTAAAGGTATTGTTTAACTCATGGTCATCATAATTCACTATTAATTGAGAGCCCTGCAAAAAAATAAACAAGAATAAACAAAGATAAATTTCAAGCAGTTAATATGCTCCTCATCAATACAGCTTTGACCGGCTCCTGAAGTTTAATTTCACTAAGACTCCAATGCAAAACATGGTTTTTATCTCTTAAACCATCTCATTAGTATTTGCTTTATTAAACAATCTGCTGAAACTGTTACAATCTATTGCAAAAAAACATTCTGGCAATTTTAAAATGTGTAATAGGTTTTTATCTGACAAATTAATATTTAGCCAGAAGCAATATTGTGTTTATGAAATATTTCATGAAACAAATAGGGATAAACATCATGTAATTATAAAAAGTAAATATATATATATATGTATATATACGTATATACAGTATACAGTACCTGCCAAAACATTATTTCTTTTAATGTTTTTTAAAGAAGTCTCTTATGTACACAAAGGCTGCATTTATTTCATCAAAAATTCAAAAACAGTAATATTGTGTTTATAACAAATCTGGACAGTTGGTGGCGCTAGAGGGATTGAGTTAGAGACTCTAAATTTGCTGTGGTTAATGTTCAGACTCCATCCGTGTTGCAAATTTCACCATTTTCCCGCAAGCAGTTCTATGCGCTGGAATAGACTTCAAGAGCAGAAGAAGTAGAAGTAGAAGAAGAAGAAGAAGAAGAAGAAGAAGAAGAAGTAGAAGAAGAAGAAGTAGAAGAAGTAGAAGAAGTAGAAGAAGAAGAAGAAGAAGAAGAAGAAGAGGAAGGAGGAATAATAATAACAACACTAATGGCTACAATGGGTGCCTACACACCTCTGGTGCGTGGCCCCTAATTTTAGTACAATATCAGTAATAAAACATAATATTAAACTTGCACTCACCTTTGGGTACAGTACAGGACTAAATCTCAGACCTACAATGTCTTCACACAGTAGCTATAGAGGGGAAACAATGACATCATAAAAACACTAACTTAGTCAAGCCACTTAGTCTATAGTTGGACTATTACGGTTCAGTAATTTAATTCTTCAAAGAGGTCATATAATTTTATAAATATTGTATTGTATTTAATTTATAGTGTTACTATTTTGTGACAAACACACTTATAAAAAAACACTCAAAAAAGCATATAATGTTGTTTTCCAGAAATATTTTCCACCCTCTGTCTGAATCTTACAAACAAATGGTCTGCTTTTTTTGTTGATGTATCTGTAAGAAATGCCACATTTGCATTCAAAATGAGAAACACATTTTCTCAGACACGGCTTGTGGATTTACTGTCATATCCAATATATATATATATCTTTTTTAATATAATATACTTTGACCTCTTCCATCCTTCAATAACAGCATCATTGCAAAGATGCATTTCATAGAGACAGATTCACAAAACAATGGACCCTTTAACATTTCTGGGGTTCTCAGAAGCGGACGTCGGCATAACTGGGTAAAATTCTATAGAGGTGAAAAGGTAAAATTTTAGTAATTTTGTAATTGCTCTAATAGCAAAAGAAAAAAGCTGTATTGGCATTTCCATGACTTTCCAAAAGAGGGAAAACATCGAGAGATTGATTACAGCAGTCAGAAGAGAGAAAGATGTCAAATTTGCCGTCACTCCCTCAGCCGCTGTGTTAGAAACACCCTCGCAGCAGCATTGATTCATTTTTGTCATTTACCGCCATGGTCACATAACACAAAGTATAGCGTTATAAATGAGTGTTTTAAAACAAAAAAAAATCTATAGTTTTGCGATGTTGATAACATCACAGTCTGTGAAAAAGGTCCATGGGGGGAGCAAAATTTTTTTTTTCAGTGCACATAGACATCAAACTAACCCTTTAAAGGACAGAGGAGATACTGTTTACAATTTAGCAGTGAAGTTAATCAATAAGACTTTAGGGTCAGGGTGATCTGAAGTGGATAAAACATGTGAGCCAACAGTGCAGGGCACAATCATTACCTTTGCTAACTGAGGGACACTGGGGAGCTCAGTCAAACCCACCAAACAGATCCTGTCATAGACTGTCTTCGATGAAGCCCTAAACGAGGCAGAAATTGATAGAAAAATGCAATCAAACGTTTCGAAATGTGCCAATCATGTAATTACAGAGTGTTTGAAAGGGATGTTATTACCTGAGAATGATGTGCAGGTACTCTTGCTCCTTCACCTCCTCGTGTCTGAGGGACAGTACGAGGTTGCCATGGTTACTGGCCGTGCAGTAGAAGTTCAGATGTTCCTGAGACCGCCAGATAAGAGAAAGCGGTTTAATTGTGAACCAATTCACTGCCAACATGAACACCGACTGACGATTATCACAGCTCTGACATTGAATGATCCGTTTAAAACCATCTCGCACAAATATTTGCCAAAAGCCTTTGTCTGATGGTCCATTTAAGTATAACACCACTATATTGATGTGAGTTCTCACCCTGCCAATAAAGTGCTTGCGGTACGCACGAATGGCGAAGTTACTCTCCAGTGCGTAGCCAAACTCTCCTGAATTCCTTCCTTCTCCATCTTCGTCATCACAGAAGCCATTCATCCAATTGGAAATGGCGGCAGGTGCGTCAGGATCTTCAATCCAGTAACCACCGAACTCAGGCAGGATGACCTGAGGGTATGGCTTACCCCGCTGTAACACCTTGGAAAGAGAAATCAAACAAATAGAAAGAGACTGACGTCTGATACACACTCCACAGACCTTACATAAAGTGCTTTTAGAAACATTTATTAGAAACAGGTGACTTAAAATGCTGTACCTCCTCTATCCGTGGGTATGGGATGTAATCATCCTGAAGGGGTAATAGTAATATAAATATAAGATAACGCTATAAATGGACATCTTAACAGTGCTTTGGAAAGACTCTTTGTGCCATGACAGGAAGCGTGATATGAGGCATAGGTTTAGCTCATGCAACCCCATTATATGAGAAATGACATGCAGTCCACACAATGCTTCACAGTCATGCTTGCAACAAACTTTTTTTTTTTGGCTGTCTGAACGATCTGAATGAACATGCATTTGAGGATAGGATTGTATCTTCAGTGGTTGTCTTTGTTGTTATTTTGCCTGTAAGCCAAAGCCATTTAAAAAACGCTAAATCCAGCATTTGATTGTAAACTATATCTATAAAATGGGAAAGTGTAATAAAAGTGCTTATACTTAGCATTTCCTAATGTAATTTATATATGTATATATATATAATACATTATAAGCATTATAATTAAAAAAAAAAAAATTTGAAATTGAAATTGCTTTAATTTCAGTTAATCTGCAACATTTCTTCTTCATTTAACCTCATACTATTTCTGTTTTATTTTATTTTTCAAAATCCTTAATCTTATTTTGTCTATCTTTAAATTTGATTACTGTGGCGTGCAGGACGGTGGAGGCTGGTGGCGTGATTGCTGATGATCATCAGATCGAGCGACCGGCCTCGCGCCATTCTCTCACGGCCCTCGGCCTCGTCCTGCACGCCACAATTGCATACATGGGTGAAGAATGCCAACCTCATGCATTGAAAATACAACAGTTCTGAAACACAGACAAGCACTGAGCTGAGGTGTAATCTTGTATTTTTTTCACACCCTGACCTTTACTCTTTGTGGCCTCATTTCCTCCACCTCAGAAACCTGCTAAGGGGTCAGGGTCAAAAGGTTGCAGTGTTAGCAACTGACAGTGGAGGAGTGGTGAGCATGAGAGGCACAGAATGCATCAAAGACTCTGTTCACTCAGCGGCCATTTTGTAACCTCTCCGGGGCAGCTATTTCGGACATTCAAGACCAAGCCCTATCTACTTTAATGGGGAAATCCTGAAATATTTATATCATATATAAATCATACTATCAAAAGGATTCAACTTCTCACCTCCATCTTTTCCAGCACGTCAAAAAACTGAGTAGACTGTTGAAAAAGAAACAGAGGTCAATCTTTAGGCTAACATATAACATGCCAAGTATTTCACTTCATATTACAGGTCAACAAAAAGTTTGTAGCTGCTGATTTCACAGTATTTAAATTGATCTGACCAAGTTAATCTGACAAAGTGTTATAAACATGCGTACATTCATTTTTTTAAATCTAAAATTTAATCTAATTTAAAAAAAATCAAAAAGAATTTTTTTTGAGGTTCCTCAGGGTTCTGTATTGGGACCCGTAATGTTATATATATCCAGTAGGAAATAGTCTAGTTGTTTTTGTGTGGCAAGTTGGAACATGTAATTTATGTTCACATCAGAACATAACTAAAATGAATCTCACTATACATGTGACTATTGTAATATAGACGAGTTTACTCTTCCTTTCTTCCACCTTTGAGGAACATATAGACTACCTAGGGGATGATGTCTGAAGTCATGGTCTACTGGGTAAGTAGGGTACATCACCAGCTACAGGTTTATGCTGGGGTCTTATCTTCGGGAGAGAGGGAGTAAAGATGGTTTTATCTGCCTAAACCAAATGAGTCAATAATTTCTGCTTTATAATGAACTATTTATGAAATGTTATGCTTGACTCCATGCCTTTTTGCAGCTGTAAGCTCTCTGAGCAAATCCCCTTTCAGTGCTGAATCATAACAGGCCCTGAGAGCAGACGTGCCGCTTACCTTCATGGCGGGAGGGGCGGTTCTGGGGGGAGAGGGGGGGCAGTCTTCCAGGGGCACATTGGAGATGGTCAGAAACTCCTGCTTCCTGCAACACAGTGACATCATCACCGCCATTACACACTTTTAAAATAACATTAAAAGGTCAAATATACAGTCACTAATGAATGAAAATACATATACATTATTTCAATTTACAAATCTTAAAGGTGCACTCATTCTTTTTGTTATTATAATGATTCTTTTTTTGGTGGGATAATTTAACCATGACTGAAAATGATTGCCTTTACATGATGCTGTATAATAGCCCAATTGGCTAGCGAAACATAAACAAATAATACTGAGTGCACCTTTAAAAGCTGACTATTGAATTCTGTAGGGTGGTCTGCAGTGTCATCTTCTCACAGACAGGATCCTCACTAAAAGCCCATTGCCTCGTTCTCCTTTTACTCTTTGGGAATGTACCTCTCTGATTTGACCATCACATGATGATTTCAAGATCATCAATAAAAAATGGGCCAAAGATGGGCAATTTGTTCTTTAAATGAGCTCTCTGGATTGGAGGCTGACAGGTAGAGGATCTAGGCACTCCTGTTCAAGATTAATTTTCCTTTGCGCTCCACCTTCCTCGTCATAAGTGAGGTACGGATAGAGAAGCAGACAGAAAGGGGGAGCAAGGGGAGGATGGAGAGAGAAATGAACAAGGCTCTAAAAATACCCAACCAATCCTTCATAAGCTCTCTGTAAATAGATCCCATAAATCCATCAATATATTCGTATTAGGCCTGAAAGTGACATATCGCTCATTATGCTTGACGAGGTATTTCTCTCACATACTCAACATTCCCAAAACTAGCCAAATTAATCCAGTCTGCATGTACATAAAAATGTCTAGTTTAGCTCATATTTGTTCCAAAAATCACAAGAAGATATACTGAATAATTGGCACCAAATGAAATAAACACATCCTGACCAGGAGAATTATCTTCACACCTCTGGAAGGATGCGAACAGCTTATTGTCTGTCATTTTAGTCAACATGAAAACACCTTTCTTTGACAACTCAGCAAGAGTGATTAGGTAATTTCATAATTTCACAAAATATACTTTTGTAGAATAAAATAATCAGTGTAATATCAAGTTTAGCACTATATGTCACCAGCCAAAACAAATCTGTCTGTCTATCTTTTTGACAGTCTTTATCTCTCCATCACAGAAGGGCACATTTCCTCTCATAAATATTCATTAATCAATCTGCTGGTAAATTAATTCTGATTCTGAAATCAAGATTTTAAAAGTTAGGTTGAATGATAATGTTATAAGTAAATACTTTAAAATCAATCATGGACAGTACTGGAGCAAAATATGACTTCTATACAACGCTGAACAATTTGCTTCCATTAATCACCATTACCAATTATTACTATTAGTTATATTTTTTATAAAATCATTAAGCTATTCAAAATTCCCTTGTTTTTGGTCAGAGAGCATTACAAATCACTAAGCACAATTAGCTTATAAAGTGTGCAGGACATGTAGGCCTAAAATTAATTGAGCTCAAGTTCTCCAAAATATTCAGTTTCAATTTCAAGCCAAACTTTGTGTTACAGAATCCTAAAACTGATCTGTGAACCATAGTGTTGATTCGACTACAAACTTATATAATAATGCATATAAATGTTCTGACCTCTCTCTCTCTCACACACACACACACACACACACACACACACACACACACACACACACACACACACACACACACACACACACACACACACACACACACACACACACACACACACACACACACACACACACACACACACACACACACACACACACACACACACACACACACACACACACACGCGTTTGACCCTCTCCTCCACATAGGCTACAGACATATACAACCTCAAATGACATTCACCCACCACTGGCTGTCCGTCTCCTTCAGTCTCTGTCTCTCACACCGTTTGCGTGAGCGGTGGAGGAGTCCGATAAGAGCAACAGCAGCACGGACACCTGCTCTCCGACAGCGCACCCTGGACCTGAACTCAGACATGGCCAAACCTCAGGGTCAGTCTCAGTCTCCTGTCACATCACACAGACACCAGCTACGGCTGAATCTGCATCGTCACAATCTCCAAAGATGAAGTGCTGTCCTCGCCAGCACAGACTGTATGTGTGCATCCTTCACTGTGAATACCTCTCATTCTCTCTCTCTCTCTCTCTCTCTCTCTCTCTCACCCGCCCTCTCAAATGGCATTTCACTTTGACACCTTATTCTCGATTAAGGAGCTTTGATTGCTTAACCTCTGCTTTCTATGAAGACATTTCCACTATTTACCACTCTTTTTCTCACTACACACACACACACACACACACACACACACACACACACACACACACACACACACACACACACACACACACACACACACACACACACACACACACACACACACACACACACACACACACACACACACACACACACACACACACACACACACATATACACTATACTTGTATAACTGTTTTTTCCTTTTTTCTGTTTGTCACTTTGTATTATATATGTCTAGAAAGCTCACAGTTTTGAATTATTGCTATTCAAGCTCTTTTCCTTCATTCGATACAGCGATTACATGGTGTGTGTGTGTGTGTGTGTGTGTGTTTGTGTATTTTGTTACTGCCCTGTAGGCACATTTTTATCTGTGAAGAGACTCTCAATCTCTTTAATGTTGAGTTAACCTTTCTCAGTATCTGAAAAGACACTAAATCCTGAACAAAATACCAATTACATTCATGTTGTCCTAGATAAGAATTCTAACTTAAAGTCCCCCTGTGGTGAAAATCAAGTTTTTATATGTTGTTTATATGTCTATGTGGTGTTTTTAATATGCTTTAAGACAAACCATGTGCAAATTCATAAGTCAACACCATTGCTGAGTATTTTATCTTTGAAACTGCGGTGAACCAAAGAGTCTCAAAAACGCAGTTTGAAATTTCTGGTGTTTCTGACATCACAAACTACCAAGATTGTAGCCAATCACGTCACGAGGGGGCGGGCTTTAGCATATCAATTACAGCAAACTAGCAAGGGGGGTCTGGCCAGGTTATCCTGGTATATTTTTCTGTTAATATAGAAAATCGGGTTGATTTAGCAATATAGATATATATTACGATACTACGATGAACTATAACTTTCTCCACTGACGTTCTGAGTTGTTCAAAGCATTTCTGATGATTGTTAGAAGGCAGACTGAGATGGCGAACGGGAACATGGTTTTTGTAACATTAGCAACACATTATTAGCTGTTTGATAACATAGTTAACCAAAAGGCTAATCATATTAATTACCGTTATGTGTCCGACGTTGTAAAGAGCCATACTATACCATTGTGCAGCGTTTACCTCAGTAAGTTGGCTGAGTGAATCTCTGAGCTGGTGTGAGTGACGGGAGGTGGGGCTAATTAGCATATTCATAGATCCACGTATACTAAATGAAGCAAGGGTGTAGAGTTGCATTCAAGCTATTTTAAGGCACGAAGAATTTTTTTCACAAGAAATATGTCATTTTGGCGATCAAAAATGGGTTTTAAGGGATACAATTATTGACTACCGGGTGACTTTAAGGAATCTATATTATAATTCATAAAAGAGTGATGTTTGATATATGTTTCTATTATATTTTGAAGCTGTGATGTCTTTACAGAAACTCTACAGAAGGATTTTTGAGGGCTGTTTATACTCACTGCAATTATAAGCCAATTTTTCAGCATTTAATTTCACCTGCTGTGGAAATCCGCTCCTACTTGTTACAATTTCGAGCAACAAGAGAAAGTGTGTGTGTGAGCAAAACGGTTTCCGTAACACAAAGAGCATTAAATGCTTTGGGGGATTTGCTATAGCTGAAAGAAATCGCTCTATGATGAGACATTCAGACTCATCAAGAGCTGTGTGTCACAGATTAATGGCTGCCAGACAAATATTTCAGTAAAACAAGTGTAAAAATATATAGTGTGCAATATAATGAGCAATACAGGCTCATTCCAAAAACAGTCATGAAACACAACTGATTCTTGATGTGCACTGGATGATTTGAGCACTTTGGCTCATGAGATGTGGTAAAATGATACTGAATCATACTGAGGGTGCTATTCTTTAAAAACAGGAGATTTCAGTTGTATCGTGTAAGCCGCCAGACAGCGCTAAAGTGACAAAGAGCGGTTCTCACAGGAGTTACGCACTGTAACACACTGTAATGTGTGAGATAAGGAATGTTAGGTGGGAGTGGAGATGATATTTTCACGTGAGCAAATCATAAAATGCGGCAATTTTAAGGTGTGGGTGTCACCAGGATGTATACGATTGCAGATACATTAAACAACTATAATTTTAAGCAAAATAAGCTTTTTCTTTTTTGTTTTTTTTTACAATTGCCGAGACACATTTCTCAATACTTAGATCTCTTTTCCAAATCTCTTCACACAGTTCTCCTAACCAAATTTCAGTTTTGCACAGCACTAACATGGACTACAACTACTAAACACTTCATTCATGACTCAAATCAACTTTTTCTTCCATAACACCAGCAAAGGTTGTCAACCAACAAACCCCCTTTGTCACTAAAACAATGGCCTTAAAAACACTACCAACAGGCAGCATTATAAGTTTGCTTTTGTAAAATTTCTTTACAAAACAAGAATGACACACTCTGCTGTCTATAATTGACTGACATAATGACATTAAAAGACTATTTGATTTTTGAGTTTTTGCAATGGTGAAAATAATTCACTAACAGGGTTGTTAGCAAAATGATGGACACAGCTAAATATGCTTTTAAAGCTACAATATGTAATTTTTTTCACCAATAGGGGTCGCTAACTTCTTAAAATAAAAAAGGCGTAGGTTGATGATGGAACTTGTCATGCTGATGGATCTAATAATGTTTATGGATGAGTGAATACACTGATGTGTTTAACATGACAGTGATATGAAGCAGGGAGCGATTGCTCACGAGAGACAGATATAGAGTCCCGCGGATATAAAGGAATAAGGACATTTCATTATCACTTGGTCTACACTATCACACTAAACAGCATTTGAGTGTGTTGAAAGTTATAATGTTATTCTATGTGTTAGTTTGTCTGTATGAGACTAGCAGTAAGCTAGATCAACATTAGAATAACACACTGATCATATTCTAACATTTCAACATGTTGAGCTATATAACATTGATTAGTTTTATGTACATTTGCTCACCTGCCTAATAAAGTACATGCAAGAGTGGTGTCTCTGTCAAGTCAAAGTTTGTCACGGATGCGGAGCTCTCGGCATCTCGAAAACGCTGATATTGATCCTCGTTTTAGTTCTCCTTTTGTCCCAAAGTCTGCTTGCTATGGTCCATAATGTTCGAACAAAACAACAACAGCGTGAGCGTGCCGCTAGACATAGTGTAGTTGTCCACGTCTGTCGCCATGGTTACTATGGCAGTACGAGCGGAAACCAGGGAAAACGCGGATATTACGTCATTGACTGGAGACAAGTGAACAGGGACAAGCCATTTTTTTAAATTGGAATTTCTCTGAAATTAAAAATCTTTGGGAACTTTTGGAACATTGTAAGTAGACAACTGCAGGAAATATATCAAACTGTGCAAGTGATTTTTGGATATTTTATTACAAAAATCTTACACATTGTAGCTTTAAATCATGCTTTTGGGCATCAAATAAAATATTTTTACTAAAATGTATTAAATATCAAAATGATCATGTTCAGTTATTGTCATACTAAGTTTATTTTATGTCAGATAGTAATTTATAATTCACAGATCCAAAAAAGGGATTTGTCTTGAACGTTTAAAAAAATTAATGTAACACCAAGGTATACCACACTTACAGAAAGTGCAAGATACATATTAGAAATTAGGCACATTCACAACTGCATCAGATAAATATTAGCCTGCACTTTTCAAATATTTACAAAATGTTAAGGTGAATTATTTTGTAATATTTTTGTAATACGAAATGTGTGAGGAAGTGGACTGTATCTTTCCATCATCAGAGTTGTTACCACAATTGAAAATACATAAGATGTGCAATGATAACTGACAGCTAATGGACATGAAGATGCACAATCAGAGCCGCATGCTTAGTATTCAAGTCCACAGATCTGCCGGGCCATCGAGGGTCATTTGTTTTGTGTGGATTCATACATGCATTACATTCATTAAAATGATTCATTTTACCATGGTGAATAAGCCGCCTACTCTTTTATACTGTTAATTCGGACTTACTTCTTTTGTCACATACTGTTTTCGCCTACTATACAGTAGTATAGTATGGGATTTCGGATGCAGCCCATGTCTGATTTTCCTGTGTTGAGTTCATCATTAGTTGTCAAGATTTCTAGTTCACACCTGTCCGCTGTTCCCGTTAATCATCATTCCCTGTGTATTTAAGCCTTCTGCTCATTATCTCTCGTTGACTTATCTCTTAGTTTGTTTGTGTAGTTTTCGTTCCTGGTTTTTATTAAAGATATTTCTTAGTTCCCTGACACAGACAGAGTACAAGAGCACTTTATCCTAAAACGTGACAACAGCAACTGAGATTTGAGTGGGTAAATATCTGAAGTCTACAGGTTTCTGTCTGCCCTTCTCTTCTCAGCAGGGATGCCACACAGACTGGCATTGGCTTCATATGTAGTTCATGCATGCCCCCCCCCCCTCTCCTTTTCATGTTTTTTTTTCATTAAAACCCCAGAACATGCTGCTCTAGCACAAGCACAGAAGCTGAATGTATAAGGTTGGTGCAGACGTCTCTCTCTGTGTTGCCTTTGACGTGTTTTGTAAGCATTTGCCCTCTATTATGACACTGTGTACCAAAACACATTTATTATATCAGCTTGGTAGCAAACGGCATCTTGTTCCCAGAGGCCAGATGAAGTTTGATATTTCATACATCACATCAGATAAAGCTTAATGCATCTCTTTGTCCCTTCATGATAATTATAAATGGACAAAGAAATATAGGGCTAAGTTTTATTAATACTTGGGTCCACACCAAGGGACGATAATGTTGAAGTTGGATGGATTCTGATTAACTGTCAATGTTTATTTTTTATCATTCATCAATCATTACTGGGAATTTGTGCAAAGGATTGTAACTGAATGGGGGACTCAAGGGATACATCTGATGAGGCATCCTTCAAAATAAGCCGAGTGAAGGATGCGAAAGGAAGGCTGACTTCCAAGGATCCTTCAAATGGAGACAGCCTTCAACAGAGCTTAATATGTGGGAGCCGAGATTGAATATCTATTCTCTGTTTAGTAACAAGTCTTTATGCCGTCAGCCTCCTCTAACACTGTCTGCATGCGTTAAAGACAAAAATTAGTAATATACCTGACTAGTGGGTTGTTGTACGACAACGAACCACTGTACTTAATACTTAAGGCTTTTTGGAAAGCACAACCCCTTTGGTACGTGCTGTTCCACCACTCCTCCATCTGTTCACTCACTCTCCTCCTGACCTTTTCTCTGGACTTTACCTCTGTCTTTTTATCTGCTCTTTCCGTCTCTGTTGCACCGTGTCTGTCCCCCACTGCGCTGATGTACACTGTCCTGCTTTGATCTGAAACATTTCAAAATAAGGTGCATCTGTTGACTTCTGTCAAAAATGAGTTGCAGTCATCTCAACTGCGAGAAGTGGAAGGACGAGAGAGAGAGAGAGAGAGAGATGGATGGATGGATGGAAAGAGAGCAACAAGAAGGCATAAAAACAGAGGACAGCAAATCAAGAGGTAAAATAAGAAAGAAAATGATATGCGCCAATATCCACCGACACAGTACTGCTGCGAACACAATAGCTTCTAATTGAAATGCTGTTCATTTACATCAGCTGTCTGTGCCAGAGAGGCTGGGACGCTACACTGCACATCCTTCTGTCAGGAAGTGCACAATGTGTGTTCTGATTAACACGCCACTCAATTTAATGGTACTACGACACACAAAGAGTTAGAATAGAATCATAGACAGCTGTTGAAATGCCTTCAGAAGCTCAGGCCAATGCAAGCCACTGTCTGCACATGTACAAATACTAAAGACTGGGTTATGAATATAAATGGAGGAAACCTTTTAGATGTAGCAAATCTAGAGTATAATTTTTTTTTACATGTCTTATCATAATGAAATGTTTAAATTTGTTCCTATAAAATTGCATTCAACCCAGGATAAAGTACGCGCGTCCTGATTTGCAGAGTAAGACGCTTTCCTGGCTCCAGATTTTTTATTGATCCTGGAACAATATTCCTGTCCGATACTAACCATTTCCCTAACCTCCCAAAACCTAACCCTACCCATAAGTTATCCCTTCCTTATGTAGAAGCAGCTAACCCTGCTTGTGAGCCAAAACTTGACATAAACTGTAAACTTGTCCCTCAAATTTGATTGGTTGATTGGGATGTTGTTCCAGGATCAACAAAGAAGTTGATCCAGTCACATGTTAAACTTCAGGTTCTGCCTACAGTTCAGTATAATATGAATGTAAGGCCCTCTAGTGGTGATATTTCGACAATATATGGTGCTGTAAAAAACATAATGTATAAATTATTTTATAGTATTTATTTTCATTCTATATAAACAGACCATGCTCATTGTAGCCAACAGGTATTTACATGACCAAGAAAGATCTGATCAGTCAAATAACGTGGTTGGACATTGGCTCTCTACAGGCTGTGCTGCATGCCATGTGAAACCTCTAATATCATGCAATCCGCCGGGGTTCACATTTGACTGCTTTGAAATAAAGAGCACTGTTAAGTCAAGGAAAGTCTGTTCACATGACGGCCAAATTTGCAACACCTCAGGGTGGGTATTTCAGGCATCCAAGACCAACTCCTATACTTGAATGGGGATATCCTGAAATCTCAAAAAATGCTTACACACCGACATGTTTCAAATCAGAAACAAAATCTGACATAAACTGTCTAATAAATGCTCTTTCTCTCATTCATAAGTAATAGGAGTGCATCGTCTAAAAAGTATTTGGTTATCTGCAGTTCCTCTACTTGTGTCTTCACAAATTCAGCTTAAAAACAAAACAGTCTAAAGTCTCATACAAGTAATGAAAGTGAAAGTTGCATTAGTATGCAGAGCAGGGTTCAGTTTGAGATAAGTCTAATTCCTTTTTTTAAATAACAGTTTTGCAACATGACAATGAGATTTCTCAGCAGCAGCTGCTGTCTTTAGCCTAACTGCCTCCATCAGAAATGAGCTTCAATCATCTATTATGCCATGTGAAACTGAGGTGTAGAGGGAATGAAATTTAACTAGATCACAATCACACACACACACACACACACACACAAACACACACACACACACACACTCACACTCACACACACACACACACACACACACACACACACACACACACACACACACACACACACACACACACACACACACACACACACACACACCATGCTGGCAAACATACAGGCACACTTAGTGTTGTATTATTTTTAAAGGTTATGAAAAAGAACAAAATCTGAACCAAATCTCAACAATTTATTTCAGTAGAAAATCAAGTTCTTTGCTATAAGTGGTGCAGTTGTGTAACTGTTCCCTATGAAAGGATCTCAATCTTCCAGCTACACATTTATTTTTTATCAGACAAGCACGGCTCCTGTAGGAGATGGAGGGATAGAGAGAGGAAGTGGAGGAATGAGCAGTGATGTGGAAGAGGCTCTGTCTACTCTACTGAGGACCAGCAGTCAAAGGATAAATACAAAGTGTCAAGTGCACTAAAAGTGAGGATGAAATCTGGTTGAATATAAGAAGCTAGTGAAAAAGTAGAAGCTCACTTTAAGTAGAGAACAGACTAAAATACAAAGAAATGAAAAAAAGTTACATTTTTATATGAAGCTTGTAATGCATTTTAAAACACTAAAATACCCCTGATATTCAGTTAGTTCCTGTAATCACTGCATTCATTACAGCGTAATATTTACCTATTACCTAGGTATATCTTTAGAAAGTAAAAGTTAGATTAGTTTAATGAATCAAGTTTAATGAATAATGCAATCAAGATCAAAATGTATGCCTTTTAAATTTGTATAGGCTAATGCATTATACGCTTTAAAGGTGTAATCATGAAATACAAAGTGCTGTCAACTCTAAATGGCGCAAAGTGATGGGTCTTTAACTCAATCTGCTTGCAATCACATCATTCTCAATATGACCAAAGAGCTCGCTGCTCAACCTTCAAATTAGAGACCGACCGATATGAATTTTTGGGGGTATTAGGGAGTAAAAAAGGCCCGATATCGATATATCGGCTGATATTATTTGTGTGTATATGATAATACAGTAGCAATATTATTTATGTGTATATTATAGTACATTACCAGTCAAAAGTTTGGTAACACTTTCCCATTCGTGTGTAGGCCTACAATTTTTTTACTGGTACTATACACTTTATACATAAACAGAATATATATACTGTATATATATAAACTCGACTGCAGCAGAGAAAGGGATTTCAAAAAATCTAAAAATTCATGTCTGGACTGGAAGTAGCCGCGAGATAAAGTAGTATGCAAGCTATGTAAGATACAGTTAGCATACCATTCGACCACTAGCAACATGAGGTCACATCTCGAAAAAGTCGCAACCTTAAATTGTGTGCACAAAACTCTTGATCAGCACTCAACATCTGTTTATTGTTGTTCTTCATTTAAACCGTTATGCGCAGAGGGCGTGAGGGCGAGAGAGAGAAAGAGTGCCTGCGAGTGAGCGAGCGAGCCCTAGTGAGCTCTGCGGTCTTGGCCATTAGTTGATTTACTTGTTTTTGTGTAGATAATACGTTGTCAAATATGTTTAAACTTAAATAAACTACCTATACAAGTAGTTATGTCTCTTTGTATTAATTTGTCATATATGTGTTTTTGTAGATGGAATATTCGAACGTCATTTTTGAGCAATTTTGACAGCCCTACTCCAGACCTCAGCCAGTCCTTCTACCCAGTCTCCGCTGTCTCCCGTCAGCCCCTCTGTTTCTCCTCATCCACAGTGGGATGGATCCACCTCAGGCCTTCCGTGAGCCAGCTACTCCTGGACACGTGGATCCCCTGATTACGCCTGGGACCACTGATCCCGTCACTTCAGCTCGGCCGATCACACTGACTCCCTCGGCTCCACCAGGGTCCATCGGGCTTACGGCTGCACCGTGCTCCCTTTACCTACCGAATCCGCCTCGGTCAGACATCACCATGCCTACGGCACAAACCTACGAGGCGTCTGCTGTGCTCCGACCCTTCACCCCTACGGCTCTGTCTGGTTCCGCCCTACCTCAAGCGTCGCCACAACCCTCGATTGCTCCGGTTCCACCTCAGCTCTCTTGACAGCTCTCTGCACCCTGGGGGGGGGTCAATGCTTGCAGCTTCGTCGTGGCCTCCGGTGTCGTTCTGGAACATTGGCTCTCCGTCTGTGCCTAGGGCTCCACCACCATCGGCTCTGTTGCATTTGATCATCGCCATGGCCATGTCAAGGGAATCACGTCATGGCTCCTCGCTCCTTCGACGCTGCCATGGGTTTCCATCCTGACTGGACTCTGGGATTACAGCTGGCTTCCCCTGCTCCGGGCTTCTCCCACCATTTTCACCACCTTGGTTTAAATCAGTCGTCAGCCCTCCTGAATTCCCGTCCTCCACTTGTCAGTGCAAGGTCGCGCCTCTTCGGGAGGGGGCGCACTGTCACGGCTCTGTGTTGTTTGTCACCATAGTTACTAATTTGATTTCGACATTCTGTTCAGCTATTTGTCGTTAATCACCTTGTTTGATATTTGTATTTATGTCCTTGTTTTTCATTTGAGTTTTGTCTGGGCTCGTCTATACTACGGTTGTGTTTCCTTGCCAGCCTTAAGTTTATATTACCCGGGGATACCATTAAAGACTGTTTGCATCTAATTCTTCATTGTCAGGCTTCTTCCTGCAACCATTTGTGACAAAAGGACACTACACCTACCTTTACATATACATATTTTCACATGAAAAAAGGAAATATTTTGGGGACAACACCGGAGAGACAAAACAATGATACAATAATAATTATTATTTTATTTATAATGTTTAATTGTTATTAATATTTTTATCAATTATTATATTTATTATTATTTTGTGTTTTCTTTTTCCATAGTTGTCCCCAAAATCCCTTCTTCTTTTCCTTATCACTATTTTTTTTTTATTATTTTATATTTTGTTGTCATATTATATGATTAATATATAAAAATAGCAAACAAAAAAACTGCTTTACTAAAAATTGTCTTCTCAAATGCATACCATCAGAATAAGTGGTTATCTTGAGCAACATTTTAAATCATGCTAAATCTACAAACAACAACAACAACAAAAACATGCAACATCATAGCTAGAGTGAGGAAGTTATTCCCGGTTGGGACAGAGCAGGAGGAAACCATAGCTTGTGACAAGCTTTACAGACAGTAACGGATTATACTTTCATCACTGGAAACCGAGATGAATGACACCCAAAGAAACACCAGCAGCACTGAGCCACTTACTGAAACTGTCAGAATGTAGTGTCAGCTTATGTAATACTTCCATAATCCTTCGAAAATGACTTGCATAGAATACTTCCCAACCTCCTCTCGTGCAGCCAAAGCTAATCCACACCATAGAAACATCACATACAGCGCTCTGCATGTATTTTAAAATCACATTTTGAATGGACCATATAAATTCTATTTTAAACAAGACACCATAAAACAAGAGTTTTATGCATTATATTCTTGCTAACTAAGAAGAAACACCATATAGAAACACTTATTTTACGCAATTTTGCTACATGCATCGAAATACATTACAAACACAAATACAGTCAAATGTTCTAAATTACAGTCAAATGAGAACTGAACTCACCAGAGTCTCCGAGGCATTTTGAAGGCAACGTGAAGTTAATGAGTCTCCAGTTCTTACCAACAGTTGAAATAATAGCCAGAACGTGAAGCACACACTGGCAACAGATTACACAACCACACTCTAAGGGTTTAGATGCTCCACAAGTACAAAGCACTACACTTTATCATGAGAGAGAGAGAGACGGAGAGAGAAAGATGGAGAGATGGAGGTGGGGGGCTAGGGAGGGGACGTTGAAAATCTCCCAGACACCCTAGTATCCCTGTCTGCTTTGTTCACTCATTTTGATTATGCGCCACACACACACACACACACACACACACACACACACACACACACACACACACACACACACACACACACACACACACACACACACACACACACACACACACACACACACACACACACACACACACACACACACACACACACACACACACACACACACACACACACACACACCAGCAGGTTTAGGGAAGAAGGATATTAATGGACTGATGTAACACATTACACAAACTACCGTGAGCTTCTGAATAAATAATATGGCATCAAAAGTTGAATATTTAACATACTTTAATATTTAATATGTGACTTGTGTCAATAATTTTGAGCAAAACTAACACCAAGACACACAGACACAATAACACACACATTGTGACACCAAAACCTCCTATCAGAGAGCAGATCTGGCATGTCTAACATGCACGTCAAGCGCTCTTAGACTTACTTCATCTGTCAAATTCACTTATGTGTGTCTGTGCTAATATAACGTGAATGATAGGCATGTCAACTCGGAAGTTCAAAAATAGGAAAGGAGAAAGCATTTCAACATTTAAAAAAAAACATCTTAGTATTACAGACTCTGTTTTAAATGGGATTATGAATAGCATATCTTTATAGTGCATTATATATGCATAATTAATAGAAAGAAAAAGAAAATACTTTGGGGGAAACAGCTTTATCAGTTTTAAATAATTAAATAACAACAACAAACAGCAGTAATAATAATATTTAATTTTTAAATTATATTGTTTAATTATATTATTTATCTATCATGATTTTTTATTTCTGTTTTCTTTTTTGTCCACTTTTCCCAAATATGCCCTTTTTTCATTTTGTATTTTTATATAATTTTAATTTTAAAAAGCTAATTATTATTATTATAATAATAAATAAATAAACTGATATAAAAAATATCAAACAAACCTGCTTTACTAAAAATTGTATTCCCAAATGCATGCCATCAGAACAATATAATGTGACTGACAGGCATGTCAACACAGAGGTTCAGAAATACACAGATCATCCCTTGAAGAAGTGCTTAAGGTGGTAAACGCTCTCTAATGATCTTGACACCATGTGTGACCTTCACATGTTGCCATGCATGTTCCAAATCAGAGCGAACAGCTTGTAAATTATTTCCTGATATCACATTGTGCATATATAATTAACGCCTCAGAGAATGCAAATTTTGTTTTTCATGACGAAGAAATACATACTGTATCTCTTGTTAGCTTATCATGCTTAAATGACACTTGCAAACAAGCTAACACATGTGGTCTGCATTGCGTAAGCACAAACCTCCCTATCCTGCTAAGTCTTGATACGTGAAACATATGTGTGTGTATGCAGAGACAAACACTCGTCCACACCCTTCCAAGCAGAACTGAACAGTGGGTGATTGGTTAGATGTGGAGATCCCACCTGTTACCTCTCCATCTGGTTGCTAGCATGATCCATCACATTAGATTGTGGCTCTCAAAGTTAGTCAGCATTTCTAAAAATACCAGCACATAACAAACCTCCATCAAACATTTTCAGTAGTGGTCTTTTGCATGGGATACTCATGGTTTTTCACAAGGCCTCTTAAAGTTAGGGTAGGCAATTTTTTTTTAATATTTTTTTTTTGTTATACTGGTTGAAATTGTATTCACATCCTGATAGCAATCAATACTAGAAGATTCTGTGGAGGTCTCAGGATGACGAATGACGTTCAACCGGGAGCTTTTCACGTCCTCAGAATCAGATTTGGGCATTTCTATGTCAACACTATCAACGCCGAAATTAATATGCAGCAGTCAGGTGGTATTAGTAAGAGCTCTGTAATTTATTTACGTTCATTATTATTGTAATGTTATGTGCTTTGAGACATGAGGCAATTTGCAGACTCTTCTGTGTTGGTTCATGTGTTTTGAAGGAGGTGTGGGTTTGGAGAGTTGTATCTCATGCTTTCAAAGCTAGCTTGCTATTGTTTGCCGCTCCGAAATTGCCTACCCTACCTTAAACTTACTTCCTAAAAGACGTCTGCAGTCAACCAGTTTGTTGGTTGACAAGAGTGAAATACAAAGCTTTTGATGTTGAACAGAATGGATATGATGGTCTTCCAGTCTAACAAGCATAAACCAGCAAGTTTAAGGCAAATATATTTAAAATGAATTAGTAACGTCGATTTTGGATATGTAATTGTTCATGCAAGTGAAATTGTTCATGCAATTAATTGTAGTTTTTAATGTTTTAATTGTATTTATTTAGACAAAATAGTATAGAATTTAAATATTGTTTTTTTATCTGTTATCTGCCATAACATGAATATAATTATCGGCTTGTCAGTATTGGCCAGAAAATAAATATTGTTGAAAAATATAACTACATAAAAATATAAATTTTAAATTAAGCAATATTTTCTTGTTTGTCTTGAATAATGTGTTGAAGGTGTGATTTTCGTTGTCACTGATGATCTGATTCTTTCGATGGTCATAATTACTAATAAATTCACAAAGGAAAGAATCATACTGAAATATTCAGATTTGACAACTTTTCCCCTACATTCTCGCCTTTGCAACATAGACTGTGGTAGAAAATACTAAAATTACAATAATGAACTTGCAGTAATTTGTGTCATTCTTCATTATGTTTAAAAAAATTAGTCCTTTAGGGTTTGCTAATTCAGATAAATTATATAATACCAGATAGTCTACAGACATTAAAGGACCCTAGTTTTCTCCTTGCCAGTGGGTTATCTAAAAATAGATCCGTGGTCCACAACATCCTTCAAACACTTACAAATACAATGGAAATATTAATGACCCTCGCCTTTCATCAATTCACCTCAAAGCAAACCATGAATTGGCCCTGTGAAGGCCGATATCAGGCAGAACCAGATCATTTCCATGTTTGTGATCTGCAGTCACGACCCTATTCAGGGTAATGCAGTGATACACTCAAACAGAGCGAAGCTGCTTTCCACTCTGATGCTCTAAACACTTAGCAAAACCACTTCATCAGGGCCTTTCAGCATCTTAAAGCTCTGTTTGTTCGTGTGCGTATGTGTGTGAGGATTATAATGCTACAGTTGCACCTGCGAATATGAATAATATGCCAAACCCTGAGAATGAGCGGATGGATGGTAAGCAGGTGGAGGACAAATTTGTGAATATGGCAAGACAGGACAGATTAACCCTTGCATGCTGTTACTAATGAAAATCCTGCGGTTACTGGGGCAAATACATGACCCTACATGACAAAACACGAGTGTAGCCTATATGAGAGACATGATAAGACTGAAAGTATTTTACATTGCGTATGGAGGATGTCATGAATGTCAGAAGGAAAAATTGATGTTAAATTGAAGTAAAAGTAAAAACAGGTTACAATGATTCGAACAGCATGAAAGAGTTAAAGGTAGAGGGTGTAAAAGACGGCTTACGATTCTTTATGATTGTGATGCATCTTGAAATATGAAATTGTGCTACAATTTTAATTAGCCACAATCTTGAAACTTTTAGAATGAACTGTGTTCTTCAATAAAACTAATTGTTATTAAGAGATTTTTTTCATTAAATATTTTATTTATTTGATAAGTTTACTTGATTGTGGGTTTAATTCATAGTCCGATTCAAATTACTAATTTGAATCAGATTTTTTTAATGAATCAACCAAACTGAGTTGGTTAATAATTAGCATCTGATTTACTCACTGAACCACAAATCATTACTTTCGGTCATCTTCAACTCGAAAAGAACCAAGAACGAGTACTTTACATTGCATGACTGGTGGATCACATGATAAAGTGTTTAACATACACATTCACATAAGAGTTTTGTTGAGATATTGGGAAAACAAATGCAAGGAGAGACATTCCAGTAAATAAATGGGCCACCCTGTGAAACAAAAAAGGTGATCTGAATCCTAAAAGTGGCTAAAAGAAGCATAGTTTATGTCTGCTGAAAGACAAAAAGGTAACAAGCCACAAACAGATGCTGCTTTTCGCACAGGAACTATGCATTTTGTCACGTAAACCTATACGCGCAGCACTGCCTGCAGTTTATTTGGGGTCTCTCGTTTACCTCTTTTCATGATAGGAAAAGATAGGAGGACACAGGGCTGTCAGGTTTTGTAGAAGATGTAGAGAGAGAGAGTACTCACCGAGATCGAAGGGCGCTAATGGTAGACTTGTCAACCCTGCATTTGAAGAGAAAAGACAAGAAAGCAATTTAGTATCAAGGAACAAACGTAGATGGCTGTAATTTGCTCAGCTCAACCCATCAGCTGACCTGGCAGGATGAAAGAAACAAAAGGGGTCAAAAAAGACATTTCTGTAATGTATCATCCATGTGTGTTTTTATTTCTTGACACAGCAAGGTGAGCTTAATGCCCAATTAATGTTGACATGCGGGAAAGGTCACCCACTCACAGCCCACAATACCACATCAAAACAGAACAGGGACTCAGACTGTGTGGAAGGGTGTGGCCGTTTATTTTTATCCAGCTTTATTTTGATATTTCACACATTTGTGTCACACACACCTTTTCCATGTATTATTAGGGTGAAGTTATAGTATTATATAGATAAAAAAAATATATATATATAAACAAACCATCCCAAACCCGACCTGTTTACATCGACTTGAAAAGGTATGATGAAGGAATGTTAAAACGTTACATTAACAAAATGATTTTGCAAAATGATGCATTAATCCACATGGTTATCAAGATAACAGATAAAAGGGTGCCAGATTTTGTCAAACTGCTAAAATTGTCCCTTCAAACAGTATCTAATTTGTTCCAAATCTAAAGTAGAAGACATCTCTCCAAGCCATAACTTGACAGTACGAGCCTCCTTTTTCTTCTAGAACAACTGTGCTCCTGACAATGGATGCATATGTTCAGAAAGTCACAGAATGCACATCAACAATACCATTCCAATAACTGTATCTTGGACCAAAAAACAAAACTATGAGACAAATCAGCATCTACTGAACTACATTTGTCACAAAGAGGCAAAACTGTTTGAATAATGCAGTCTGTGAATGACCTTAAATTGAATAAGGCAGTGCCTGGAATTGATAGAATGTTAATTAATATCTTTTACGTTTAAGTTTATTCATTTAGCTTACGCTTTTATCCAAAGCGACTTACAATTGCTATATTTCAGAGGTCGCACACCTCTGGAGCAATTAGGGGTTAAGTGTCTTGCTCAGGGACACATTGGTGTCTCACAGTGGATTCGAACCCGGGTCTCTTACACCGTGTCTTATCCACTGCGCCATCACCACCCCTTTTAAACTCTGCCAAGTTTCCTCAGAAATTTCCACTCCTCACTTTCTTCCAGTCCTCCTTTAAGGGGCATTCGGCAACCCTAGCTATTACTTCGCTGATTTTCACTTTTGTTGTCGCATGTTTTCTCAGCGAGTTCCCCCTACAGCTGTGAGGCGTATATTTCACAACAATGTCGTAAAAAAAGCTCACTTGCGGCCCCTCCTCCCCCTTTCTACCGCTGCTCATGTGCATTTGTTATTATCGGAGGCGGACAACTTTATCGTGTGGAGCTATGTCTACCGAGGTGGGTAATACATCATACACATTGAGGGGGCGTGTGTGTTTATGTCGAATTGCCGTAAAGCAGTTTGTGTTTCTCGCTCGTTCTCGCTTCTCACGAGACTTCGTATTTCCAACTTACCGGGACATTAATCCTCATGTTGCAAGGTTGTTTTTCCGGCTGGGAACGCTGGGGGGAGCGGGGAAAGTCACCATTCTCACCATAACAGGTTATTAAACCATCCAAATGATTTCTAAACGGTTTTATTAAGCTGACATAGTTGCCGAATGCCCCTTTAAGAAATCGTGTAGAGGGAAAATGAAAGGATTGAACCAAGTTATATATAATCAATAAATGCCTTTTTACTTCCTTTACACTGATCAAAACATTTATCAATAATTGAGGGTGATGTAATATTCAATGAAGGTGTATGAGCACATATATAATTCCTAATCTGTAGAAATCTAAAAAATTACTCTGTGGAAGTTTAAATTTCTATTGCCGTTGACTAAAGGATGCCATAACCCTTCAAAGAAAAGAGCTCCTATAGTACATACTGTATACCCAGTTCTTTCCATTGCGTAAAGGTCCCATCTAATCTTGATGGTGTAAATAATGGATTCTTAGTAATGGGAGTTAGAAATGAAAGTGACTTTATCTTGAAATGTTCTTTTATCTGTTTCCAGATTGGACGTATATTCCTAATTATGATATTACTATAAAAGATAGAATGATTCAGAGTTAAAGGAGAGAGAAACACCGCTACAGGATTGTAGGGATAACTGATCAGAAACTATTTTGAGCCAATGATCATCCAACTACATTGAGATTTGTCTGATGTGAGAAGCCCAGTAATAAAGACGAAAGTCTGGGAGTGCCAGACCTCCCTCTTGTTTAGGTTTACAGAGATGTGCCTTCTTAACTCTGTGATTTTGTATCCCCACAAAAACAGAAGAATAATCGAATCCAACGGCCTAAAGAAGGATTTAGGCAGAAAGATTGGAACATTCTGGAAAATATATAATAACAATGATATATATGGTAACAACAATTCCAAGATAAGTACATTTTTCCATCAAAACTTTAAATGGAGAAGATTGATCGCAGACAAATCTTTTAGTCCAATGGGCATAGGCTCACTTTTAATATCTGGATATACACCACTATGCAAACATCTATTAAAGGAGCATTGTGTAATATTTCTGAGGATCTATTGACAGAAATGCAATATAAGATCCATAACTATGTTTTCAGTGGTGTATAAAGCCCTTGCATAATGAACCGTTATGTTTTTATTACCTTAGAATGAGAGATTTATATCTCCATAACCGCGGGCACCCCCTTCTATGGCGGTCGACATATTGTGTGGTCATGTTTCTACCGTAGCCGACAGCGAACACACAGCTCTACAGAGCGTGCTTCCTCACTACCTTGAAAAGGGAGTTTTTTCAATGGTGTATAAAGACCTTACATTGTGTGGGAATTTCTCCCATCTAGTGGTGAAATTGTATTTTGCATTCAAACGAATTGTGCTCTACAGCGCCTCGCTTTTTCAAATGCGTGTTGCATCTACGGTAGCTGTTATGTACCAAAAAGCTATGACAGGATATCTTCTAATAGCACTTCGTTGAGTTTTCCTTCGGGTGAACAGGTATGTTATTTCAAACAAACTGCAACTTGACACAACGAACGAACAAACGAATGTTACAGTATGAATTACTGACTGACTTGCCGGGACAGTGACAAGCGCCTCTCACTGCTCTGCTCCTCCGTTTCTGCCGCTTTCAGTTACGTGACACTGGCCCTGAACGAAAACCCGTTGTGGAAACGCGTTGGCCTAGTACTTTTGACCCTCTCTGCTATTATAGTTTTTCAAGATGGCGGAACGACATGGAAGCCTCCGTGGACCTATTCGTCACATGTATATAAAGATATTAAATTCTTCGTTTACGAGGTTAAGTCAGATAATGGCAGAGGTATTTGTACACCATTGAGGACATATTTATGAATAAAATAATGATTTTAGATAGTAAAATACCTAAAAATCTACACATTGTCCCTTTAATGAACCGTTATATTTGTATTACCTTAGAATGAGCAGTTGCTGAACTGGCTACTCTCTGCTGTCTCAGACGGTGACATATTTTCCTGTCGGCCACCGTAACTTTTGTTGGTTGCAATTCGTAACCTCACCACTAGATGGCGCTAAAAATCACACACTGCACCTTTAAATGCTTTTAAATGCTAACCACATTTACTTCCATTGTAAGTGTCTCACTGTAACCTTGATTTCAAAATTAGTTAGTTGAGAGAGTTGAAATTATTATTTTATTGTGTTAAACCAGGAGTATTCCTTTAATAGAGGCTATCTTTGACATTTCTAACGATGTGAACCGTGTGCACCAGTCTGTGAGGGCGCTGCTGTCAACTCTCATTACTGTAAGTAACTGCAGTCTTATTATTACTGTCTTATTTTCTTTATTATATCAGACTGATTCCCTAAAACACACAATGACAGGGAATGAAACATCCCATTCAGTAAGATGATTCAGTGAAACAATTTGTTTGCCACTTGGTGACATTGAGCAAAGACATTCATACATTTTAAGGGAGAACTTAAATTTCCAAAATACAAGCAAATTGAGACTATGGTAGCCAACAGACCCTCATTATGTGGTTCAAATGTCAATGCCATAAAGAAAAAAAAAACATTTCCAGCCGATGAAGTGCACGCCTTGGAGCGTCAGACTCAGATAGGTTATAATAAATGAATGTCAATGAGTCAAAGTGTGTAACAGATGGAAAACACACAGCTGCATGAGCATGGTGTCTTACTGGTGCCGTGAAGCAGAGCAGAAAATTCATCATCTCACTGTTCACTAGTGAGGGAACATTCAGAGCTAAAAAGCGTAAAAATCAGATTAAATGTGGTGTAAGTGCATCTCGTACACGGTTTACTCAGTAGGGAGCATCTCTAACGATTTATGTTTGTGTGTGTGTGTGTGTGTGTGTGTGTGTGTGTGTGTGTGTGACCATCTGTTTGTGAGAGGTTACTGTTGAGGTGTCTCTATTAAATGTGTGGTGATATGGTGATTGGGTGTGGTGGGGATGTGGGTACTTGTGAGAGAGGAAGGGTGTGGACGTGTGTGTGTGTGTGTGTGTGCGTGTGTGTGCGCACATGCAACAAAATTTCCCACAGCAAAAAAATGACACATATTAAGTTCTCATGCGTTTGCAACACTAGTCAATTAGTACAGCATATGAAACATAGAGAGCTAAGATTATATCAAATTGATTGTCACATGATATGAAATAAAAATGAACTGACTCATATTTGTTTTTACAAATACAACAGGTAATACATCAGGTAGCTCTGTTGCTTCACAGCAAGAAAGCAAGAGATCTAAACTGAAGCCTAAACCTTACATTAAGCCTAATACTTAGACTAAACATAACCCTCAGGGTAACGCTAAGGCTAAACATAGCTAATCCTTAGTCTAATGCTAAAACAAAAAAATAATTTACAATAATTTTATAATAATTTATAAGACAAAATCTAACATTCAACCTTTTACTTTGGTTAAACATTAAATATTACATATACGTGTGTAATATAATGTGCATTTACATCACAGGTTTGGTCTTAAATTTCATTCAAAGTGGCATTAAAAAGGTCTTAAATTGAACTTGTTTATATCTGTAGACACCCTGTGTTAGGCTGAGAATGAGATTCCCAAGGTTTCACAGACAAGGCTAAAGCCTACCCTTACGTAACAAAAATATATGGGAATATACTGCAAAATATAATGCGATATATTACATAATATATTTCCATATATGGAAAACTAGTGCTTATATTTTTCAATATACTGGAATTTGACCATGTATGGCTATATATTAATGAATATAAAATATTTATAAATAAATACAAAAATAGCATTACATGTAATATTCACAAAGTTGTATCCTTTATTGTGTACATATATTGCACTAACATGTTCCCATATAAATGTGAATGTATGGTCACACATATGAAATAAAATCAGAATCATTCTCGCGATTCGATGCTTCACTGGTTATTTGACGGACATTGGGTCCGTCAGACTGGAGAAATGTTTGTGGTAAAGTGACCATAAATATTTAAGACCCATCGAATCTGAATTTAAGACATTTTAATAGGCCTACTTTTTGAGGACTTTTATTAGGAAAACTTTATTTAAGACATTTTAAGGACCCTGTAACACTACACCTACCTTCGGCCTAATTTTAGGATGAAACTACAGTAACTCTATGCTTAATGAAGCATTACCTTCAGCCTAACACAAAGTCTAAGCCTAAAGGCCATTGCACACGGAGTCCGAAATTCGCATCCGAAATTTTTGCACGTTAAAAAAAAAATTCGACCTCACGTTATGTCAATCACGCTTGCACGCTGAATACGAAACTTTCGTCCGTCATAAAAAAAATCGGATCAGGTTCCATTTTCTGTGTTTTTCGCATCCGTAGCAAGCAGTTCGAATGGTGATTGAATGGTGTTTTGACAATTCAGAGCCACCGAATCACGAATACGAAAAAACGCATACAAAAATTTCGGACTCAGTGTCCAATGGCCTTAATGCTAAGGATAAACAAACCCAGTCCTCACGATCAAAAACCTAACGATCAACATAAAGATCGATCAGAGAAGAAAGATCATAGAGAAGAAAAAATGTTTAAATCTAAATGTAGACCCAATCCTAAATCCTTTTGTATGTTATCACACTGTAGCGAACATAGCAAACCACAAAAATGGTCCAAAAAGGCCTTAAAAATAGCCTTGAAAGAAACTTCAGGTAGAGATGAAGTCATATAGAGGAGCAAGAGAGAAAGTAAAACGTGTTGAAAGCTGTAAAAGCTTCAGTGGAGAGCTGAAGCTGTAGCGTTATAAATAAAGCATTCACTTGCTCTGACCCCTCGTAACCATCGCCTTCATATTCACTGTTTCCCTGTATGGTGGCATACATACACAAACATAGAAAGCATGCGCAGCACCCTGTAATGATAAACATCCAACTACAAAACAAAATCACAAACCCACACTTACCCAACATGTGTGAGATCAAGGTTTCAAGAGGGAAACGAGAAAGGAAATGTGAAATGCTTTCAATCAGGACAACTGTGAGAAACAATCCACTCTCATACATGACTCCTTGTATATGATTTAGCATTATGGAAAATATTCAGCTTCTCAATCAGAGCTGCATAGAAGCACAGCTGGTCCATGTATTTGTATTTTTGTCCATACAATGTAAATCAATGGGGTTCAAGTTTTGGACCCCATTGACTTTCATTGTATGGACAAAAAAAAAAAAGTTTACATTGAATAGAGATGAGATTCGGACTAATGTGTCTCTATTGCAACTTTTGAAAAGTCTGTACGAGTTAACAGTGAAGAAAACCAACACTTGAACGAGAATTTGAACAATGGGCAATGCCCTCTGATACATTTGCATACATGCAGCTATTACTATCAACTATTACGACACTGTTATGTCACATAGAACTATTACAAATCAATATTGTGACTTTAAATTACAGCACATTCAACTTATAAATCCAGTTGAGAGTACAAATTAATGCAGATTAAAAACCGCCCATGCAACCATGCTGACGACCATAAATAAACACCAGTGAGCGCATCACGGACCCTCTCACACACAGACATTTCCACACACACACAGCTGATGCTGTTCCACATGGGCAACATACCATCCGAATCCACCGAAGGATACGCTCCTCTTCCTCCTCAGCATGGTCCCTCTTTATTCGTCTCTGACTCCAATTCGTCTTCTTCACCCTCCACACACTCTCTCTTGTATCGTCCCTCTGTGCTTGTTTTTCAGTATCTCACAATCACTCTTTCTGTTTCCTCACTCTCTCGTGTGCATCTCTCTCTCTCTCTCTCTCTCTCTGAAATGATTTCATTCTCCACCCTCTTTCTCACCCTTTGTGTGACAGTTTGGGGTTCTCTTCTCGCACCTGCTGTGTCACTCCCTCTCACTTCAGCACACAACTCCACACGTTAAGAGTTGAAGAGAGGAGGGGGGAGGGAGGAGTGGCTGAAAGCAATTTAAAAAAATATATAAAAAAATCTGTTTCTCTAGAGACCCTCTGGGCCTTCTGTCGGCTGGAATATGAAATATGAGATATGGCTGCCTGATAAGGCCTTGTAAGTGAACATGATTTAAAAAAAGAATACAATAGAACTATATTACAATTTAATCTCTTAGCTGTCTTAAATTGTTTTTATGCATGTTCTAAATGAATAATAGGATAGTAGATTTCATAAAGAAGGATTGTGAATAATGAAGAGTGTATTAAGATAAATGGATTATGAATTTTGATAAATCTATTCTACATTTGTTCTCACAATACAAGATTATCATAAAAAGACTGGCAGTGATGTAATAAGTGGCCATTAAGAAAGCAGCAATTGTGTCTAGTTTTGCTCTAATACGCCCCCTCCTGGCAAGCATAGACACATCTTGCAGTTCACTAAATCGGCCAGCCACTGAAAAATTGAGGCTTTCAGAGGAGATAATTTAAGACGTCAGGGTTTTAATTTATGTGGTTGTACGTAATGTAACCATTATGATCCCTAAAAAACTCAAATGCCTTTCTGGAAATTATTATAGAATTGTTCAAGAATATGGGCATTTTAAATTGTCTCTTATCGTGCATTATTTGTCTCTTTAAAAATTAATATACACAAAAAGGTTTAAGAGATGTGTAGGGTTTAAAGTAACACTATGTAGTTTTTCAACCTTCATTATATATTTCCAAGACCCTTGTGATGGTACATCGACTTACAATAGGTTGAATGACACGTCTGCCACAGCCTGACAGGGTCTGTATCGCTTTACTGGCACTACGGTCCTTCTCAAAAAATTAGCATATTGTGATAAAGTTCATTATTTTCCATAATGTAATGATAAAAATTAAACTTTCATATATTTTAGATTCATTGCACACCAACTGAAATATTTCAGGTCTTTTATTGTTTTAATACTGATGATTTTGGCATACAGCTCATGAAAACCCAAAATTCCTATCTCAAAAAATCAGCATAACATGAAAAGGGTCTCTAAACGAGCTATTAACCTAATCATCTGAATCAACTAATTAACTCTAAACACCTGCAAAAGATTCCTGAGGCTTTTAAAAACTCCCAGCCTGTTTCATTACTCAAAACCGCAATCATGTGTAAGACTGCCGACCTGACTGCTGTCCAGAAGGCCATCATTGACACCCTCAAGCAAGAGGGTAAGACACAGAAAGAAATTTCTGAACAAATAGGCTGTTCCCAGAGTGCTGTATCAAGGCACCTCAGTGGAAAGTCTGTGGGAAGGAAAAAGTGTGGCAATAAACGCTGCACAACGAGAAGAGGTGACCGGACCCTGAGGAAGATTGTGGAGAAGGACCGATTCCAGACCTTGGGGGACCTGCGGAAGCAGTGGACTGAGTCTGGAGTAGAAACATCCAGAGCCACCGTGCACAGGCGTGTGCAGGAAATGGGCTACAGGTGCAGCATTCCCCAGGTCAAGCCACTTTTGAACCAGAAACAGCGGCAGAAGCTCCTGACCTGGGCTACAGAGAAGCAGCACTGGACTGTTGCTCAGTGGTCCAAAGTACTTTTTTCGGATGAAAGCAAATTTTGCCTGTCATTCGGAAATCAAGGTGCCAGAGTCTGGAGGAAGACTGGGGAGAAGGAAACGCCAAAATGCCTGAAGTCCAGTGTCAAGTACCCACAGTCAGTGATGGTCTGGGGTGCAAATCGATTTTCAAATTTGCAGATTCATCTATGGTAGCTTGATATTATAATATTGACGATATATGGCTATTACCTACCACACAAACATTGAATTGAATTAGCATATCTGTTATGTAAAACAGTAGACAATTGGCTACTATAATGACGCTGTCTTGTAAACGTGAGCTACGCGATTTTTTGACGTTTGAAAAAAATAAAACCCATGAAATTTCAATTTTCATTTTTACCCATGAAAAAATTAAATTTCACACGCAACGCTGGCAGTCTGCCCGCGAGAACTCAAGACAGTATCGGCTTGTCAACAAATGCACACGTGTATCGCCTGGCGTAACCATGACAGATTTTACGACAGTAGTAGAAGACAATACTGTTTTCCAACGGTAGGGGGACCCCGACAGCAAAAACGAAATAATATTGCTTTAATAGGTCCATTGGAAACAAGAAAGCCAAATTCCGCTGCGAGCAGGGTTCGAACCTGCGCGGGGAGACCCCATTGGATTTCAAGTCCAACGCCTTAACCACTCGGCCATCGCAGCTCACCGCAAAACTGTAGTATAGAATTTAATTTCCTTCGTGAAAAAACTACTGAAAATTAACAAACATAATATTCATGTTGAACGAAATGCACTTTTAATAAACCCGAAAATTAGCATCCCTCTGGTTTCCTCCACAAAAACGATTTTTTTCATAGGCTTTTAGATAAATTTACGAAATAATTGTGACTAAAAATGCCGCTACATAACCCCGCCGTATGCATTAAAAAACAGCATTTTACAATTTGTTTTGTAATAGTTTACTCCATATGAAGTCTATGGTTTACTCTTGTTGCTTTAGTCTAAGCCAGTGGTTCTCAGTGTGGTACGCAGGCTCCCTCTAGTGGTACGTAGAGGAACCACTGAATTTCGCAGGTACGATCAGACCGGTTGGTCTGGTCCCTGAGTGTACGATCACACCCATAGACATCATATAGATGTATGATATCTATGATCACACCGATGTGAGTGGAACGGTCAGTGCATCACGTAATCAACTGCTAAATTCAAATGTGCTTTCGCGCGTTGGCTGGCGCTGAGCCAGAGACGGACGCGCTCAGTCAGTGCTGTCATCACAACTATTCAGTGTTTTCAACCACATAATGTTTATTTAAGGTTTCAGGGATTTAAATACACAAGAACTATCAAAAACATACATTTATAAATTGTAAAATACACACAGAAGTATATGGAAGCGGCAATCATAATAATTTCCATATCCATATCCATATCTACTTTACTTGAGGATTGTTTTTTTCTGGAAACTTTTTACTTTAACTTCACTACATTTGAAAGACAAATATCGTACTTTTTACTCCACTGCATTTCTGTCAACGTCCTTGAGTAGAAAGTAGTTATGTTTGTCAGGGCATGATTTTTTCCGTTTCTAAAACGTGATTGTTTTTTTGCGGCTGACAGACAACAAGCCTATCGGTAATCATGTCGTGAAGTTTGACGATTAGTAGGCCTACGATTTCTCTTTACGAGTGATCTGTGAGAGACAGTATCGTTGTCACAAGTAATGGTTTGAAAGTTTTGTTTTCATGGCAAATAAATACTTATGTTGTGCTGTTTGTTAAAGCAGTATTGCTGTTGAGCAGTTATACAGTTAGTTATGGTTGTGTAGCTAGGTTTTTTTATTACAGACCACTTGATTCAAATGTGCATGAATGGATACACAAGATGTTTACTTCTTTTGTTGGGGTGGTAGGAGTGTTAAATAAAAAAATTAAGATGATCATGGCTGTCTTTTTTATAAATTCAGTTGTTTGATTTCTATAGGTTTTGTGACATTCTAAAAGCACATTTCTGAATATTTTAAATAAAAAAGGAAATTAAAGCAGATCTATCAGTCTCTCAGCGCTGCCGTGTCACGTGACAAGCAATGCGCGTCACCATGGAAACAATAAAGGGTCGCCGACGCCTTGATAAACTCACGGGGGTCAGCCAGAATATTTTAAATGTACGTGTAAAAAGGTTAAATAATACACAGCCTGTGTTAACTTTTTTTATTAAGTACAGTACTTTTTTTTACTCAATATTTTTACTCCAGTACAGTTTTTATTTCACTTTTAGGTGCAATACATTTGAATTTAAACATTATTTAAGTTTTTTTTCTTTTACCTATATGTAAGCAACACAGTGCAGTGTTAATATTCAAAATGTGTTTTTTTTACAATGATTAAAGTGGCTGACAATAATAAATATTCTTATTAGAAATAAAACTGCCTCGTTTTTGAGCTGTGCATAACTGTAGCTAAATAGTTAGACCTACTACGCTAAGTTACTGTATTTTAATAATTATGGTGCTGCTTGGAGAGCCAAATATTTTCTGAGGTGGTACTTGGTGTAAAAAGTTTGAGAACCACTGGTCTAATCGATACTATCTAAGACCAATCACATGCATTTAAAGTAGAATTTTTTCCTGATAAAAGTTCCGTTTTGCTGCTCTTTTTAAGTGCAGCATAAAATACATTTTCCAATAAATGCCGTGCAGTTTACTACAGGAACAAATCCATACACTATTACGTCACGTGGGGATGTAGCTCAGTGGTAGAGCGCATGCTTCGCATGTATGAGGTCCCGGGTTCAATCCCCGGCATCTCCACTTTTTGGCAATACATCAATAAAATAAATTTATATTTTTAGCATCATATTTAGGTAGTATTGAGATTAATCTTTTTTTTTTTTTACACGCATAAAGAAAATATATTTTATTTTCAATACAACCTGATTTTTACTTTGTTTCATTTTTTTGTTTTTCTTTACAACATTTATCATTTTCAACCGACTGTGATCACGTAACTGCCTCCAAGAAGTTCACTGGTCCTAAGTCACTCTAGCAAAGGCAAAACAACTATCAGATTGCTGCAAACCTTTTACATCACCATAATTCAGCAGCAAAAAAACAAGAGTTTACATTCATAAAAAGACATAGGTGGACCAAAAAAAAAAAAACATTGAGACTTAAGAAAGCAGATTATGCACTGATCATTTAATAATGACTATAAAGGTGATGATACACAGGGAAACTTTTTGAGCAATGTTGCTGGGCAATCTTGCCGAGTGATTGTTGCTTGGGCACTTTCCCATTGAAAATGGGCAATACATTTTTATCTAGATAATTTAGATAGGTCGTGGGCCCTGTCTCTCATCTGGTTGCCCGTTGACGGAAACATTGCCCAGCAACATAGGCCAAAGAATTGCCCTGTGTATCACTACCTTAAGAGTATTTACAAAATAAAGCTGATCGTAGGTTAAAAACCATGGTTCCACTGGGGCTCGAACCCAGGACCTTCTGCGTGTAAAGCAGACGTGATAACCGCTACACTATGGAACCCATATAAAACCACATACAAACCACGTTGCATATGAACTGCACGTCATGTAGGCCTACTATTTCACTTTATTTATCACTGAAGTTAATTGCAAATCAAATCACGATATAACACGAACAACATGTAGGCTAATATTCATTGCAGTATTCCAGCAAAACTATTAATACTGCAACATTATGCGTCTGACTGCTTTAAATGAAGACGGAGAAAGGGTTTCACGTTAAAGCTAGAAAAAGCGTGAAATATTTATTTTTGTATTCATTTTAGCACCCAATGAAATGTGTGCATTTGTGACAGTTTCATGTCAGAAGTACATAAATAATTAGCAAAAGGAGAAAAAGACGCAGAATACGCTGCATTCACAGCCGCATGCGATAAAAAGGGCAAACACCGCTCTCGTCCGCTAGAGACATCAATGAACGATCAACGCACCAGCTCAGTCTACACATATTATTATGCAGTATATAAACATGGCGGTTTATCAACATGCCTCAGCTCGAAAATATCTATATTTAGATGGCATGTTGTAGAGCATTTCTTCGAAAGGTAAAAGGGAAAAAGTCTTGTCGTGATTTAGGTTATTATAGCCTTCTAAGGAATTATACAATATAGGTTTCCTCTATGCATAATCTGTATCCATAAAAAAATCAACCAAAATGCAAAGACCGGGCAATGGAGAAACCGGATTGAACTAACCAAAAGAATAGCATCGGAAAAAAATATGGGATACAAGGTAGGCGTGCAAATAATATTTGTATCATTCACGCAGCATCATTTCGCTCCACTTCTCTTCAAAGTCTCAATGCATTTAGAATTTAATATAACATTGGTGTTGTTTAATCCTTAAATGTTCGGTGCGTGCATTTAAAAATCAGCAAAACCGAATCTGCCCGTTAACGCAGATTTCAAATTAACCATCACGAACAAAAGTGATGCCTGAGATTACATTATTATTCGGGTTTTTATAGCCTATATTTACTCCGTGTGTTATGTCAAACAGAAAGCGGGTGCATTAATCAGGCCTATGCATATCTTATTTTATATGGACACCCTCATCCCTCACCCTCATTTCACCCTCAAACTTATGAAGGCCAGAGTGTCTGATAGGCATATAATGTTTTTTTTGTAGCCATTTGTACCTCTATCTTTAATAAGTTAAATTTGTATGTATTTACGATTAAAGAGGACACAATACAATATAAACACAAAACAACTATAACAGCTTAGGTCACTATCTATCTATCTATCTATCTATCTATCTATCTATCTATCTATCTCCCGAAAAAAGTTTCTTCCATTCATATCAAATTTGACTTTTAATAGGCAAATCCAGAAACTTTAGAATGCAATTTGCATGAAATTAAACATAGAAAGAAGAAAACATTTTGAAACCAAATTAGATCTTTTTATATCTCATATTCAGGAACTGCAGACTGCAATTTGCATATGGGGGGAATGCTACATTATCAAAATTATTAGTACAAAACTCATCACACTTGTAACAGATAGTCATTCTTTAAAAATGTGATCACATGCTTTAATTACGGTTACACAATCTTAATTTTTAATTATTATTAATAATAATAATTATTACTTTTTTTCAACTTGGTTAAATATAGCAAACAATGTTTGAAAAAATGCATGTTTCAAATCACCTTTGTTCCTCAATTACAGTTTTTCTCAGTCGCTTTGGTGCATTTCTCACATCACTATTTACATCTACACAACAGTTAGTTCAACCTCCACAACATTTAGTCATTTGTGCACATCATAGTAGCAGTTTCTCATTCCTTCCAACAAATTGCAAATGCTTTTGGACATGCATCAATTGCTTTCATACAACTCTCTGCTGTTTTATAACCTTATCATTTGCCTATGTCATGTCAGTCAAAATTAACTATATTTGTGAATGCTGAATAGTCATTCCATATAAAACTAATAGTCCTCATTTCATTGCTTGAGTCATCGCATATAAAAAATGTAGAACTAATTGTCAAAATCTGTCAAGCTAACTTTACAAAAAATTTTGTACCGAAAATTTCTCCTAAATTGAACAATTTCTCCAGAGAGAGAGAGGCATGAATGATTTACAGTACTATGTACATGTTGTATGTTCAGTTGCAATATGTACTGCAATATTGTTTACAGTTGTGCACAGCTCTACCCAAAGGGAGTTTATGTTTGTTTTAAATAAGGGTGTATTTTTTATTTTGCACAATGCTGTGAAAAAATTAAAATTGCAAAGAGCATATGCAGTAAAAATGTGAAACATACACATTCAGTGTCTTGTACTCAGTTACCTCACTAAATACAGTAATGTGTAACTTTACTGTAGTTTTCAAATGGCTGTGCAAATAGTATATAGTGCTGTCTTGAGCATTTTCAGGTAGTGTCACCAAGATCTGACTTTTTTGCATTGGAAAACATTTACAGGGTAATTTGTCATAATGAAAACATGACAAAGCCATTTGACTATCTTGTTTATAAACAATGGTGTCAGGACTTTTCATCTTGATGACACTGACACTTTCATTGACATGAATACTTACTTTTGAGGAATGAGCTATTAATTTTGAGCAAGTAACACGCTTTTGCAGGTTATCAACTAGGTTTTAGAGTTTGTACTAATTGTTGTTTTAGAACTGCATTAACTGTTGTGCAAATATAAATAGTGATGTGAGAAATGCACCAAAGCGACTGAGAAAACTGTAAAGATGTTACAGTACAGGCTACAGTTGCTACATAATAAAAAACACTAATTTATGTAATTGACATAAAATTCATGTTTGTAATTCATAGTTTTCATGTGATGTCACACCCTTACAGGAACGCCAACCTGGAGGGCAAAACAAGGCTTTCCACCATCGCTCGCCAGTTATTTTTTACCAGGTTTGTACTAAGTACTAGTGATATTAAAAGACCGATTCAATTATAAACCTTATTGATAATGCATATTATGTACAGGCTAGCAGATGAACCCAGAATATAAACACAACACACAGTTTCTTGTTAAGCATTTTTCCATAGAAAACCATTTTAAAAAAACTAGCGCGTACATTTCTTCATATTCTGGGCTCATCTGCTCGCCCGTATGCAGTTCTATGGATGTTTTGCCTTACATGTCTCTGTGGCAGTCGCATGATTGAAACCTATGAATAATATATATCCAGTAGATTTACTGATGCAGAATGACATTAACCACACTGAACAAAAAACTGAGAGCTTAAATACACATGGAATGACAATAAACAGAACAAGGAAGAGGTGTTTCTAATCAGAAACCATAGTAACAAACAATGAACAAGAACTCAGGGAGACAGAAACAGACAGGAACAAGAAAACAATGACAATGAAAATGAAACTAAACAGGGCATGACTGTTACAACTTCTTGTAAGTGTTTTTTTTTAGGTCGTTGTAACAAAGTATGTTTGCTGGGTGATAACTATGGCAAGCAAAACGGGGCAGAGAGCCGTCAGAACGGTGACCGGCAGGTGGCGCGATTGCTAATAGGCGTCACATGCGTGCCACACCGGTCTCGAGTTTGGATTGATAAAAGGAGGAGCGATAAAGCGACAGTGAAGGAGAAGAGAGAACCAGGCCTGGACTATTTAAGTTGTATTTTTTTTTATGTTTATATGCGGCAGTCGTCCGTGAGGGGTATTTTTAAAACCATTTACAATCACAATATAGCATAGTGCTATTGTGAAATCCCAAAGACTGCGATTCAGTTAAATAAATATATGCAGGGTTTTTTTCCAGAGAGGCACGACGCTTTAATTATTTACATGGATGCAGATTACCTGTTAAAAACACCTCAGGTCCGTGCACAGTAAACACTGCTCCATGCAAGCTCAGTTTCTGCAAGTGCTGTTTGTTTAGGTTTCCAATAACGTGCATTTGGGAATGCAAAAAGTGTTTCATAGTTGCACTGATATCATTTATATGCGTGGAGCACGTCTCGGGTTTCTCAAACTCCATCTCTGCCTGCTTTGAGTTTGGGTTTGCTAATAATAACGTTCATCTGGGAACGCAGTGTGCGCCATTTCACAAGATTTGTAACGTACCTCATTAGTAAATCTATCGCCAACACAGGAGAATACGTAAATATGTTTCTAAATATGCAAATTGCAATATGCAATTTCAAAATAAAAGTTTAACAGGGCTGCCAACTCTCACGCATTGAGCGTGAGACACACGCAATTGACCCTATTCCCACGATCTCACGTACGCCACACCCCCGATTTCTCAAGCTGAAGTGTCAACCCGGTCGGTCAAATGCCTGAAAGATGAGTTTAGCTATATATCTACCTGTTGAGCCACTCGTGATCGACTATTTATACTGCAAATTAGTTAAAATATCCCGTAATCTATCTAGAGCGAGCGTGCATGCGAGATTGTGCTTCAAACCGCGCGCGTGCACGGCAGAGACGTAAGCGAGCGAGAGACCTTGCTGCGTGAACGTTGCAGTAGTCTCACGCCAAGCTAAACTCGAAAGTTGGCAGCTCTGCTTTAAACTCTCACTCTGAGTTTGTATGTTTTGATGTTTACATATTCTTGTTCAAGAAATTACAGCGCCTGTTTGCATTTCTATCGTACAGAAGTGACCAAATATTAAAGATTAAGTGGACATTTGAATTAAACGTTTTTTGGCCAATATTTAAGTATTTGATAATGCCGTAGTGTAACAACAACTAACACCAGGCCGTTGGCGCTCTCTGCAGGCATTTATTATAATATGTAATGTATGTTTATATTCGTTTATATCATATATTTTACATGGTGTATTTTAACAGTGTTGTTCAATTAAACCCATATAATTACTTTGATCCTTTATTTGAACCAATTATTATTGCTTATTATATTGTATTTTAAGTCATTTTAAAGGCTGTTGTTCACTTGGATCTATTTTTATTACGACAATTTTTTATCCGATTAATCGATGGAATAATCAGTAGAATGCTCCATCACTAAAATAATCGATAGCTGCAGCCCTAGCTGCCGCTTTACTTTTGTTTTGTAGGCCTATTTGTTTATTTATTAAAGTGTTTGAACGTTCGCCGGTTCCCGCCTCCTCCTTCCCTGAACAAAAACCTCTCTAAATCGATGTCGGAGAGCTCTCGCTGATGAGGGCGAGTGAGAGACTCTCGGCTGGTTGAGGACCAGTTTTCAATTCCACCCCCGACTGCAAGCAACTCTTGCCGACTGGTCGAGCACGATGCCGCATGAAGTCAGAGACCTAAACTAACGGTGTATTTGACAAATATTGCATCTAATCCACTTTGTCTGTGGTAAAGTATACAAACAGCACGCAAGTGTCACTACGGGAAGCATAAAGTGTCCAACTCGGCGGCTCCGTTTTCAATTCCGCCCCTGACTGCAAGCAGCAACTCTTTCCAATTGGTCAGCGCAGTGCCGCATAAAAGTCGAACACACCTAAACAAACCTTTTGAGGGTGTTTTTGTCATGTGATGGCATAGTTATGTCATGTGATACTGTCATATGATATTTATTAATGACACCTTATAAGCCTTGATACTCTCCCATACTCTGACCAAAGTTTGTACGTGGTAGTTTTAATTTTGTAAGGTTGCAAGCATGATTTCATAAAGACTTTTTGCAGTTTAAATCCTACTTTGAGTACCTTGCACAACCATTTTTGTATTGAGCTGAATATCCCTTATACAGAGAGCACCCGTACTCTTTACACATCATGTATGAAGTTTTGGTAACTTAAAACTGATGTTCTGCGTAACTACAATTATTTTATGGACCCTTTATTCTGGGCATAATTTTTAAAATTATAATATTCTGTGCAAAAATATTACTTTAGTTAAAATGGTCTTTTCTAGGCCAACACCAATGGAACTACCACAATTTCTTAAACCAATTTGTCTGCTGTTCCCTTTAAGGGATTGGCAGGTTTCAAATGTACTCCAGGGAGCTGAACTGCATTACTAAACTCTGCTGGCTTAAATGTAGGCCAACTGAAGCAAACTTATTACAGCATGTTACATATTTAACACAACAGTTAACCCAACCAGGGGCGTACCCACCATTGAGTTGCCCAAAGTCCAGACTGTTTTCTGAGGTGTATATAATAAAGGTGGTGATAATTACCTAATATTTACTCGCCTTTGGTGCTGCACAAATATTGCACACAGCCAAGATAACCGACCTACTCATCCGAGCAGCCGCCAGTGGTCAAACACGATCATCAATGTCAAAATGTTTAAGATGACGAATCAAATCAAAGTAGGCGGGCTTTATGTTTACATAAGCTGCTGAATGCTGATCAAATGGTCATAAAGTGTGAGATAATATGCTAGTATCTAAAATCAATAAATAATATTTGACAGCTTTTTTACAATAGAAATGTTAAACGACCGACAGGAATACAATTAGTAACGCAAACTAATAAACCTATGTTTAATTTCGCTATTTTTAAAATATATAATTTACGTGATTCATTGTAATTCGTAACAATGTGAGACAAGAAACATTAACAAAGCAGTTTTCATCAGGCATAAGATTAATCATGAATGTGCATATGCACACTGATGGTAACAAGCACAACATGCAAGAGCAGTAAGATGGAACGAGCGAAGGAGACGCACTGAATGAAAATACACATTCACTCTCTGACAGTAGATGCCACTTATGGAACAACAGAAATGCACCCGTTTCTCCGGTAACTGTAAACAAAGCAGGCTGCTGAACAGCATTAAAATTTGCTTTGTTGTTCATCACAGCACAGCACAATGTTAAAAATAGCGTCTTCTGTATTTCCAGTTTGTGGATCATTCATTGCAACATTTAACCTGATTTTTTTGTTTAAATATGTTATCTGCCTGACAAATAATGTACTCTACTGCCAACTGAAATGGTTTTAAAGCTGTTGTTATCCGCTGCATCGTCACTACACTCAAAAAAAATTATATGTTGGGTTTAATTAACTTTTTTATGACAACAGGTTCCACTGGGTTACGTGAAACAAACATAATTTGTTCATGTAACTTCAACATCATGGAATTAAGTAATTTTAAGCGACCCAATTAAAGTAGTCTCAAAGTGAATTTTTAAAGGTTTCCTTTTTATTATTTTCTTTCATCCATTAATATTTCATTTATTTTAGCGACACATAATTCATTTGATAGACCCTAGCTAGCTATTTGCTAACCGTAGCACATATTAGCATCTTAAATGCTAAGATTTACATGCTCCTTCAACCAAAGCAGTAGAAAATATTGAAGAAACAAAATGCCAAACAAAATGCTCCACTCTTCTCCACAATGGTAACCCACTGTAATATAAATGGTTCTAATAATTCCAATGTAATTAAACATTAAACACAATTACACACTATCAAGTCTTCCCCTTTTCTCATTTTCTCAAAAAAAAACAACAACATAAATTTAATAATTACAAAAAACACTTAATAAAAACATTTATTCTCTCGTAATTCAACCATATGCAACGTGTTGTGGCAAAATCAATAATTAAACAAACAGCATCACCAAGTAAGAGACATTCTGATCCGAATTGTATTTTAAAAAGTATTTAATCTTGCAAGAATAGGACCCCATGTCGCACAGTCGAGCTGTAGGGGAGAGTGAAGAGACCAAGAGGAAGATTTGTCTGGCAGTCTTATAGTGTTTTCTTCAAAGCTATCTCTTGTCAATTGTTATTTAGACAAGAGGAACAAAAGGAACTTTATGGCTACCCTTTAGATCAGGGGTCTCCAACACGTCGCTCGCGAGCTACCAGTAGCTCGTGGCCTGATTGGAGGTAGCTCGCCAAGTTCACATATCACGTCTTTTGCGCGCGCAAGTTCGTTATTTCAAATGTAGGAAGCTCATAGTTGAAGCGACGCACTCATTTTTTCCAGGCGCAGCAAGATGAAAAAATCCATTAGCTACTAAAACCTCTTTGTCATTGTGGAGAATGCAGTGCATGGTTGCATAGCAACGACAGACGCCACGGGAAAATCGGACCGAATTTTACTATTATTAATAAAAGATAAGCTAATGTGCATTGTAAACGTCAAAAATTTATCTTTTTTGACTCATTATTTTTATAAAAACGATTTAAAGGCTGAAATATCCGGGGTTTCTTTTTATAAATATTTTTTGTCAAAACTTTATTTGAACTTGTACATGTTAGTAGATAACGTCGCAAGACACTCCTTTAAAATCTGGCCATCATTTTTAATGTTGTTATTTTAATGTTAATGTGAAAAAAAAGTGCACATTAATGCTAATTAGGTGTTCAAGCACGAAGTGCTGAAAACCTATTGTAATTGTACTGATTTTTATTATTATTATTATTATTATTATTATTATTATTCTTCTGCCGTAAAACGCATCGTGCAGCCCAAACTGTAAGGGCTAGAGAGCTGAAACTTTGTCAGATGGTAGTACAAAAATCGAGGAGAGGTTCAGAGAATATGACCCCGATTGGCCAATAGGTGGCGCTACAGCGATCAATTGCGTGAAACTGCTCATAACTCCTAGACCGTATGTCGTACACTCAAGTGTCTTATATCATTGGAAAGCTGGACTCCTGACAAACAAAATGTATATCTCCGATTTCATTTCCGCCATGATAGATTTTCCGCCATTTTGAATTTTGTCGAAAAACCACTTTTGCGAACTAGTCCCTGGTTTTTCGCCCGATCGGAACCAAACCAGTGCCAAAATGTTCTCTGGAGTCTGAATATCAATAATTATCAAAAAAAAGTTGAAATTTTGATTCACGGTCGCTAGGGGGCCTAAAATGAACGTTGTGGGCGGAGCCTATTTTACTAAAATGGCTATAACTCAAGAAGTAAATGAGATAGCTTCACCAAACTCGGTACACATGTGAATGAGTTGATTCTGAGGTCACAGTAAAAAAATCGCGACGATCAAACACTAGGTGGCGCTATAATGTGAAAAAAACATAAAAAGAGCTCTGTCCACCTGACCGTTAGTCCGATTGACTTGAAAATTGGTATGCAGTGTCTTGGTCCAAAGCCCCATGTATGTATATAAGGACATTGGCGTATCTCAAAAAACATGGCCGCCATCGGCCAATGAATTTGCGCACCTATTAGACAAGGTTAACGGAGGTCGATCAGCATGAAACTCGTTGGGCATGTTCAACTCATGGCTCAAGAGGTCTGTAAGAGTTTTGAAAGAAATCGGCCACTAGTTGGCGCTAACGAGTTTTACGGCTCTGTAATCACGTGGTATTGCGCACATCCCCACAATATGCATATCATTTGATAGATCTCCTCATGCTGAACAACTTTGCCTCTTGAACCATTGCTGTCAATCAAATCGTTCATTAAATATTCACGAATATGTTAAAAACCTACTTTTGCGAACTAGTCCTAGGTTTTTCACCCGATCGGAACCAGACCAGTCTAGGACAAATCTGTGGACTCTCTAGATCAATAATTATCAAAAAAAAGTTGAACTTTGCCCTTTGTTTCACTATAACAGGGTCATTTATAAAAGGGGCGTGTCAAAATACACTCAAAAGCCTATAAATCATAAATAAAAAATCAGAACTTCACAAAAATTGATGAGCATATGTGTCATAACATGGTGAAGAAGCATGCAAAGTTTCATGGAGATCGGATCATAGGTGGCGCTATAACTGTTAAAAAGCTTTAAAACCATGTATTTCCTATGGTAAATTGCCTGTTTAAAACCAGTGCAGTACAATTCTCTGGACTCTCTAGATGAATAATTGTCAGAAAAGGTATAACTTCTTCATTTGGATGGCTATATAATAGGATGTAAATAGGGTGTAAGTTGGATGGTTATAACAGCTATAACAGCTTTGATGACTATAACAGCTAATTAATGGTATTTTACTGCCCCCTGCTGTCATTTCATCATACTACTCTCTAATATTGTTATATATAATTCATATTTAGACTTTATAAAATCATTATTTTAACATTTACAATCACATTTTGTTAAAATTCATGTATTATTCACAATTGTGTCACAGGAAGGCTGAAAACGAAAGTATAACGTTAGGCCACGCCCTCCCAGTACAAATTCACTCATAACTCGAAAACGGAAACTCCCTGCGCGCTCAAATTTGGATGGTAAAGTCCTCTATTGGGCCTTGATCGAAATCTATCGTCGCGGGCCTCGGGAGCGCCCCCCCGCGGATCGCTAATTCGAGAGACCCCCGAATTTGAACGGCTGTAACTCCCGACCTAGACCACCTAAATTCTTGTGGTATAGCTCGTTGAAAAGGGCTCGTCCTCACCTAGCTTCGATTCGAGTTTGGTGCGATTTGGCCTGGGCATTTCCGAGATATAAGCCCCAAAAGATATGCCTTTGAACGGGCAAAACTCCCGGCTCCGATCGGCCACCAACACCGGGATGGTCTCGTTCAACAGTACTCCTCGGACACTATCTAAGTTCTGAGTTTCAGATTTTTTCACTTTCTCGTTCCCGAGATATAAGTGAAAAACCAAATTTCCATTAATTCATTTCAACTCTATATAGGCTGTAATACCACTGTTGTCCACTAGAGGGAGCAGCTGTATTAGACATGTTTAATCTTTTTATCAGCTTTCAGCATTTACTTACAAACAAATGCTTAAAGCTATTTTTTTAAATTAGTTGTATATTATTACATCACAAAGAAATATGTGAAATGCTTATAGACCATTAAAAGATTTCAAAAATAACATATCCCACACGTGTGTGTGTGTGTGTGTGTGTGTGTGTGTGTGTGTGTGTGTGTGTGTGTGTGTGTGTGTGTGTGTGTGTGTGTGTGTGTGTGTGTGTGTGTGTGTGTGTGTGTGTAAGCATGCATTATGGAGTTAACATGAAAAAAATGGTTTGCTTCACTGGAGAATACTGGAGAAACAAAGTAGTTGAAAATGAAAGTGAGCCAATAAGTGGTCTTCTACTGCCCTCTGCTGGCCACTCTTCTTATTAATAGTCTTTTTTGTATATAGACACTATAAAATCACTTAAATAACAATTACTATTATAACACATTCATATTTTGTCAGAGTTTATCACTTCAATTGTTCTTATGCTTCATATAATTGCTATCAACATGGTAAATCATGGTAAATAACGCCAGAAACATGGTAAATCATAGTAAAAAAGGTAAATCATGCTAGAATCCTGGTAAATTATTCTAGAATGTGCTATATCATGGTAAATCATCATATAACATGGTATATCAAGGTAAACTATGGAAAATCATGTAAGATTCATGGTAAATCATACTGGAACATGGTAAATCATGAAAAATCACACTGAAATGTAGTATATCATGGTAAATCATGCTTGCTACATAAAACTTAATGTCTTTTGATGCTTTTGTGCTTAACGGCCTGAAAGGCCTTAACTGCTTGAACACCGCTAAATGCTGCTTGCAGCTTTAATTATATTTGTTATTTGCTGGTTTTCGACATAAAACTTGGTAAATTGATTTTATTGTGTAGTATTAGTACTTTTTGAATAGGATTCTGTGATAACTGTGATCATTTTGGTCACTATAATCATGAAATGAAATTTTCTAGTTAAGATTCACTTTAAAATCAATTATAATTATGTGTTTTTACAGTATAATGCAAAGTACAATTTTCTTTAAAAAAATGAATCTCTGATTCTGTTCTTTTCTCTGACATTTAAGAGTGACGTATATAGGCCTACAAAAACAGTTTAGATAGTTGTTAATATGAGAGCTATGAGACATTATTTAAGAGATTTAAGTATTTTACTACATGAGTAGCTCTCGGCCACCATCTTTTAAAAAAAGTAGCTCTCAAATGAAAAAAGGTTGGAAACCCCTGCTTTAGATCTTCTAACCCCAGGGGTTTTCTCACCTCTTAGCACAGAGGTGACGCCCAACCATCTTCTGATTGTCTTCACTTATGCCTTCACAGCTGTGTAAACATAATAATAGAAAACAAGGCTCTCTGTTCTCGTAACCCAGGAATACAGATAAACAGACGACATGATATTTCAATGCAATGTCTATTATTAATCAGCCAATATTAAAATTTCCACTACAAAAGCATGCCGCAAACTAACAAGCACAGCCAAGTTTCAGTTAATGCAAAACAAATCATTCATGTAATCCAACACAAACGGATTAAGTAAACTCAAATTTTACATATATTTAAGCAGATTGAACACAATAAAATTAAGTTAGGGTAAAATGGCAGTTGGCGTCGCACTATACTGCCACCCTCTGGATGTAAGAATTTTCTACATAACATAAATGGTTTGTGTTTAGACAACGCGTTAGGATTTTGTACTGTTAAGTTGAGACAAAATAATGTGGACCTTAATAGAAAAAACCTTTTCAAGTCAAAAAACACAATTGTTACAAGTTAACTAAATATAAATATATTATGTTAAGTGCACAACCTTTCCTCGTTCATTTTTTTTAGTATAAAGTTTAAGCCTTACCAATTTAAATATTTAAGCGTGTTACTCGAGCACTATGTAGGAAGTTTTCTGTGTGCAAACATCCAAAAAGAAACCAAGAAAAGCTTTCAGTCAGTGTGCGGTCACTGGCAAAAAGCTAGTTTTAGGGCCTTTATATAAAGATTTATATTATCTACAAAAAAATGCAATTCTCTGGTATATTGAACATACTTTTCCCTTCACACTAATTTAATTTCTAACATGGCCTGTTCTTTTCACACAGATTGAGTTTACTAGAGCTTCAAATTAAGTATTTTTAAACAATTTTTATGTCTTCAGCTGAACCTATTCATATGCTTCTAAGCAGCTGCCAACTTCATTTTTTAGAGGTCATCCTTTAATTTTCTAATATTGTCTGTAATTCATTATACAGATCCCAGGGGCTGCCATGGATCGTGTTAGCCTACTCTGGAGGTTGAGACGTCGGGCCCGTCGAGGAGCCCTGTGCATGGCTCTGTTCTGTATGACTATGGCTCTCCTGTACACCTTTTGCGCTGAAAACAGCATACCTGTCACAGATGCCATTTTTGGCGTGAAGGCGAGAACTCGAGCTCAACCAAGAGCACACACAATAGTTAAGGTATGTCAAAGAGATTCCTTTCCTCACACTGCTTTCTGCTCTATCGAATCTGCACAATAGAGTGCTGTAGGAAAGAGACTTAAAACAATAAAATTAGGGTTTTTTTGAACATCTGGTTCCATCATCCCAAAGTCATTTTTTTGTATTTTTTTTGTTAAATGACTGAAATAAGATTAGTGGTTTAGACAAGCTTAAGATATATATGCGTTTTATTCTACGCTTTAAAATACATCAACAGTATATCACTTGACATTTTGTAAAGATTGCTTTTGTCTTTAAAGAGACGGTTGCAAACAAGTAACTTTAATGGGACTACAGAGATTGTCGGGAACATTAACACTTTCCCGCCCATTGATGAGTTTTTTTGGCAATCCATGTTTTCACTCTTATACGGTAGGGGGCAATGTTATAGTACAGCACCTCGGGATCCAAAAACAAGTGAAGAAGATCTGTGTAAACCAGAAGGAATGGATAGTAGATTGCTTACGCACAAGTAAGCTAGCGTGATCATCAAACATTCAACAGCATATAAATAAAAACTGTCTAACGTTACCAAATGAAATGTAGAAACCACAAAGAAGTAAACGACTGTGCAAGCTTTGATGGTGTTGATGGACAAAAACATGATTTTCTCAGCTTTTTTAACAAAATGTTGTTGGAATGAAACTTCTTTTTCAACGTCTTTTGATATATTGACTGTTCACATATTAATACAACAAAATATCCTGGGGGCCATGAACGTTTTGTGAATATGATCAAAAATGCTGGCGCTGGCTGGTAACTGTTTTTAGTAAACGAGGAAAGAGTTAAACATCATCACAAAGAGGAAAAGTCATCTACACTATAGTCAGCTTATAGTCGTGCTCTTGCAAACTATTTTAACTTAAACTTTCCTATTTGTAGATTTTAAATAAAGTTTGAAAGAGCTCAATTTCGGCAATAATCGAAGTTACTGGAAAAAACGCAATTGGCTTCTTGTCCAGGCAACCAGAGTGATGCAAACTTCCGGGTTGGCCTACAGAATTAAGTCATCCCTGCAGCACTCTATTAAGTAAAAATGAAAAATACTTTATTACTAAAAGTGACATTGATCTATCGAAGGTATTGCGGGGAACAGGAGGGTCAAAACCCATGTATACTGACCCTCAAAAGCTCCCAGGTGTCATTCCTGGAGATCCTCAGAAGCCTATTCCCATCCTGTCATCTTCTAACTACTCAATGGAGAGCAGTTCCAAGGACCGCAGCCTCAGGGGAAAAAGAGGAGAGCATGGGTTATTTTACTGGCTTTTGGCGCAACCGCTGAGACGTGCTTTAGAGACTCTTTTTGGAGGCCAGCGGAGAGGAGAGGGTGCCGCAAGTGGGGATGCTGTTGTTTTTGGGCCTGATGGAGCACTCGGAGAAGTCTGGAATGAGGAGATGTCAAGCACCATGCTGGGAAAAAGGCTGAGGAAAGTGGTGCAGAACTACCAGGTGAGCGAAACTGAAAGACACCTTAAAGCCTTTACTATATAAAAACAGTAAAAAAACTGCAAGGACTGCTGATCAGCAAGGCATGAAGTCTCTTCAGTTAATTCATTTAACATAATCCTCTGAGGAAGAAGCTCTACTGCCATCAGTGTACATGATTATATTTCTTAAAATCCGGAAAACATTGGTTATCAACTCAGGTTGGTTGCGTCAAAAGCTTACGCCCCCTGTAGGAGCTAAATTACTAGATGGCGGTGTGCCTCGGTGGTGCAGGTGAAAGCCACACCTGTTCCATCACATGGTATTTGAGCCAAAATTGGGTTGAATCAGAAAGGGACAGGTGGTGGGAATGAATGGTTCTTACCATAGAACCAGTGCATTGTAAACACATCTCAGTAAATGGACAATACTTCAAATGGATACCGCTGTGTGCATTGTTTGTTTTAACTATGCATAAAGAACAACTTACCACCTTTCCTGGGCTTATAGGAAAGCCAGCACACCCCCCATCTTACTCTCCTCACCATAAGATGTTATTAGATGGGTTAATTTTGTAATTTTGTCTGGCTCAATCAAACAATGGTAGGCGGAATTAGTGTAAATAGCCTCTGCCACCAAGGTGGGCTATTTGCACTTGATGTAAATAGACTCTCTGAGATACAAAACCCTACTACTTACTTTCCTACCTTACTTTCTTGTAATAAATGTGATAAACCAATCTAACATAATCTGTTTTGTTTTCATTTTAGGCAATGAATAAATATGGAGTTAAGTACCCTGGACCTGCAGCACATCGTCCCAAACTCAGTGGCCCTGAACTACTTTGTCAAATCAAGGAGATGGTTCAGGTTACAACTTTAACACCGGATATGGAGCCATTTTCTGGTTTGCCCTGGGCCTCTCAGTTACCTCTGCATCAAATAACCACTGATATTGGCCCGTTTAAGACCTGTGCAGTGGTATCATCTGCAGGTTCTCTCAAAAACTCTGGATTAGGAAAGGAAATAGGTAATCCATTATAATTCATAACATAATCTGGATCTATTTCTTTATTCTTTTATCTGTTTTTATTATTATAAATTATCACCTTTGTTTTACATTGCATTGATGACAGAATGTTTTGTTTTAAATAATCCTATATTGTTTTGCATCCAAATTATCAATTTAAAACAAAAAGATTAAATATTTTTCAAAGTAATTTACATCATTAGATATTACTTTAAGGTTATATAATAAAGTATTTTGGCTTGAATTTCCAGATATAAAATAATATATTGTATGTATGTGTGTGTGTCATATATATATATATATATATATATATATATATATATATATACACAGGGGTGCACATAACTGGTGCGCATGCGTGGTAAAAATAAACAACGTGCAGCAGAAAACATGCAGGGAAGCGCTTTCGAGTACCATCATTTTTGGGGACAGGGACACGTTTACTTGCTGGAGTAGGATTTTTCGCCATCTGTGGTAAGAGGGCAATCATGATTATAAGTGTGTTCATTTCACTTCAACTTAAAGACATTTAATTTCAGCAAAGTTTAATGTTTGCAGTTTACAGTTAACTCTTGTGCAAACCTCTTATATAATATATAATAAAAATAAAATAATAAATAAATAAAAATAAAGATTGAACAAAGAACCAAACTGTCACGATTTGGTCTTGTCTTTGTCACGTTTCATGTCTATTGCTGCGTCCCAATTCGCCTACTTATACTACGCCCTAAAAGTATGTACTCTTTTTGTGAAGAAAAAGTACTTACTTTTGAGTGTGTAGCAAAATAGTAGGCAAGCTTTGGGACATACTACTTAGTCATCTTTAACGGACAGATCTGTCACGTGCATCCTGTCACTGTAAACTGCCCTGTCAATCATCTTATCACAGTTAAAATCCTCCATTCAATCTAATTTAATTTCTTACCCGATTCGGAGAGAAATTTAGTCGCACGTTCATCTGCCAGTCGTGGGTCTTTCATGTGGAGACTCTTCTCATGTGTTTGCAATTTGAATATAATGATGCATTTAAAAGTTAATGGCTAAACGTATCTTTACAAAAGTTCACAATGCTGCTGCAGGTGCAATATAATGTAGACAACATTGAATAAATACATTTTCATCAGGTCAGATACTGATATTTAATCACTCAAACCCCTTTATCTAAACCTCTCTACATAACCGTCAGACTTGCGCATCCTCCATGTCTTTAGTTTTTTAACACTATTAACTCGTATTTGTAGTTCTAACCGAATCCTCGTCCAGCGTGCGATGGGTTGTGGGCAATATTAGCTGTCAGAGTGTGCATCGATCTGCACTTCGGATTCTGACCGGAAATAGTAGACCATCCGGGTATCTTTGGAACACTTGTTTCAACATACTACGATTTGGGACGTACTAATTCTATTTTCAAATACTATTTAGGACGGATAGTATGTGAATTAGGACGCACCACTTGTCTTGTTTCTGTCTTGTCATGTGATTCCCTGTTTGTCATGTGATCCTGCCATGTGTCTTGTCATTGGTTAATCATCTGTTCATTGTTCACAGGTGTCCCTTGTCTTGTTATTAGTCTGTGTATTTAAGCCCTCATATTTGCCATGTTTCTTGGTCAAGTTTTGTTTCCCTGTAATCACTGTTGGTAATGTTCATGTTAATGTTTTTGAGTTCTTGCCACGCCATGTTTTTGTTTTATGTTTTGATTTTGTTATATTTATAAATAAACGGCACTCGGGTTCTCTTCAAACTTGCCTCCGGTGGATCCCCTTACACAAACAGATGCAACTTAAAAGTAAAAATGATTCATTCATATTAAAAATTAAATATTGTTAAAGGGATAGTTCACCCAAAAATTAAAATTCTGTCAGTATTTACTCACCCTCATGTTGTTCCAACCCCCGTTCATCTACGGAACACGAATTAAGATATTTTTCATAAAATCTGAGAGCTGGATCACTCCTCCTTAGGCTTCAAAGGGATTGAAACTTGTTCCCCGAAAAGTTATTAAAGACATCGTTAAAATAGTCCAAGTGACTACTGTGGCTCAATCTTAAGTTTATCAAGCGACGAGAATACTTTTTGTCATTTCCTTCTCTGTTGGCCTCTAGCCAGTTAACTTAGTATGATTGCGTAGAGCTACGTCACACGTAGGCTCACTATTGGCTGACGCTGGTCATGTGTGTGATGCGTGTGACGTACAACAACAGAAGCTTACGCTATATCACTAGTGAACTGATTTGAGGCCCAGAGAGAAGGAAATGAATAGTTGAAATAAAGTCGTTATTTTTTGTTGTTTTTTTGCGCACAAAAAGTATTCTCGTCGTTTGATAAACTTAAGATTGAGCCACTGTAGTCACTTGGACTATTTTAACTATGTCTTTAATGACTCTTCGGGGCTGGCAAGTTTCAATCCCTGAAGAAGCCTATGGACTAGTATGGAGGAGTGATCCAGCTCTCAGATTTCATCAAAAATATCTTAATTCGTGTTCCGAAGATGAACAAAGGTCTTACGGGGTTGGAACAACATGAGGGTGAGTAAATACGGACAGAATTTTCATTTTTGGGTGAACTAACCCTTTAAACATGGTGTATAAGAAAAATAAAAAAATATCCGTATGATTATTATGATTATTCTTTTATGGTTATTTCTATGATTAATCCTTTTAAACATTATTCTTGTATTGATCCATTTATACTTTTTGTCAATTGCATCTTTTAATATCATATACTCATAGTTATACTCATATTCATGTGTTCTATTCAGACCAGACATTTAGTTTACTTCCACTCTGACAAATATGTCTATTTGTGGGCTAGACATGCTATTTGTTTTTTCCGTTTTCTGCTCAATGTGGTATCTTGTTTAGTCTCACATTAGCCGATCGTAGCCTCCGCAAAGTATGCGTTTCCCCCAGTGAGCCTTCTTGCACAGACTCTGTGCAAATTCAGGGAGGAAGAGGAGCAAGTCTTGCTAGTTGCCCCTTATTGGCCCAACTGGGCCTGGTTCCCCGAACTTGTGCTCCTCTTGACAGCCCCTCCCTGGCCCATTCCTCTGAGGGAGGACCTTCTCCCTCAGGGACGGGGCACCGTTTAGGCACCCATGTCCAGACCTCTGGAATTCTCCATGTATGGTCCTTGGATGGGACGCGGGGGTTCTAGGTGATCAGTCAGTCGTAGACACCATCACTTCTGCGAGAGCACCCTCTACGAGGCATGCTTACACCCTGAAGTGGAACCTATTCGTTGAGTGGTGTTCTTCTCACCGAGAAGACCCCTGAGGGAGACTGAATCTGCCTCGCTCCCACTCTATACCCTCTTGGGACTTATCTCTGGTGCTGACCGCACTGCAGAAACCTCCCTTTGAGCCACTGCAGGCAGCTGAGTTAAAATTCCTGTCTTTAAAAACAGTTCTCCTGCTTGCTTTGGCCTCCATCAAGAGGGTAAGGGACCTGGACGCATTTTCGGTCAACGAATAGTCCCTGGAATTCGGGCCGGCTATCTCTCACGTTATCCTGAGACCCCAGCCTGGATATGTGCCCAAAGTTCCTACCACTTCCTTTCGGGACCAAGCGGTGAACCTTCAAGTGCTGCCCCCGGAGGAGGCAGACCCAGCCCTGGCTTTTCTCTGTCCCGTCCGCTCCTTGCAGTTATATGTGGACAGAATGCAAGGACCTCAGACCAGCTCTTCGTCTGTTACGGAGGCCAGCAGAAGGGAAAGGCTGTCTCCAAGCAGAGGTTGGACCACTGGATAGTGGATGCCATCATCTTGGCGTATGAGTCCCAAGGTGCACCTTGTCCCCGGGACTGCGAGCTCACTCCACTCGGAGTGTAGCCGTTTCCTGGGCGTTGGCGCAGGGTGCCTCGCTGACAGATGTTTGTAGAGCTGCGGGCTGGGCGACACCTAACACGTTCGCTAGATTCTATAGCCTACGTGTCGAGCCGGTTGCTTTCCGTGTGCTCTCTTCACATAGCCGCTCGAAGTGTCGGTTTGCTGCGCCATTCCCCTCTAATGGACTGAATACGTTCGCCATTCTTGTTCCAGTCGAGTTCCCCTTCAGCCGAACCCTGTTGAGTTCCTCCACACCCTTTCGGCATTTGACGTGGCGGAGTGTCCGATACTAGGCCTACCACTCGTATGCAATGGTGGAACTTGTGCTAGGCTGGGTCCATATGTTGTGATCCCTATGTCGATCCCATATGTGTATTCTTCCACAGTTCGCCTCCCTGCGGCGAGCCCATGTCTTTCCCTTGGCAGAGCTTGCTCTGCCGTCGCTGGCTTGTTGAGTCTCCTCCCTTGTTATAGGCTGGAGCCACACCAGTGACATTCCATATGTTGTACTGCCCGGTAATCCGCTCAGTCCATATGTGTATCTCCAAGTTACCTCCCTGCGGGCTGGATGTAGCTTCCGTAGCGCATCTCCTTCCATCGAAAGGGCAAGCTTTCCCAGTGTTATCCAAGTCTAACTGAGTGGGTCTAACGGAACAGCAGTGACTTCCCTGGCCTAAGCCCTGTCCCATCTCCAAGCTCTCAACGGTCATACATTGAAAAATAAAGTAGAGCAGTGGAATGAAAATTTTTTATTTTCCAGTACATCATGAGAGCTTATTACTTACGAAACGTATTATTTACTTTTGCTAAATAATTTGCTGAGAAAAGTGATGACGACAGCTTGTAGGATAAGTGTGCCACGTAAAATGTGAGTATCAAGCAGCATCTCCAGGTGCTCCCTTGAGAACCAGACCAAAAAGTTATGTGCACCCCAGTATATATATGTGTGTAATATGTCATTCTTTGATATTATAAAAAATTGGTTGATTTTATGTATGAATGAGGTATTATTACTAAAAAGAATTCTTGAAATCTAGATACACATGATGCGGTGATACGGTTCAATGCCGCACCGACAACAGGCTTTGAGAAAGATGTGGGCTCTAAAACAACAGTGCGACTGATCAATTCCCAGGTAAATTGTTTGCTAACTCGGGAAAGGTTAAAATGACGCGTAGTAACGATCTCTTAAAAGACCATAATTTCTGTTTATTGCATAGGTAATGGCATCTGAAGACCACCATTTCCTCTCCAGTTCTTTGTACAGTGCAGGGATTTTAGTGAGCTGGGATCCTGGCCCGTATTCGTCTGATCTACGGGAGGTAAGAGCTCACCATATTTCACTGTCAAGCATTTGGCAAACTCACAAAATTCTAAGAAACTTGCTTAATTAGAAGGTTTCACCACAAAGTCCTAGTTTGATGACCTGTAGTTTTTGAACCCCTTGACCACTAAGCCACTCCTCGTTAGTATAGTGGTAAGTATTCCCGCCTGTCACACAGGGACGAGACCAGGATATGATTCCCCGATGGGGAGATGCTGAGCTTTTTTCTTCTTTCTTCCTAGCACAAGTCAATAATACAATTTCTCCATACTGCTGGACAAAATTAATATCAGAACACCACTTGGAAACAGTACTTTTCATGATCTCAGGGGTTACAACAAAAACAAGCAACAACATTTTTTTCCTCGGCCAAACCCCATTTCACAGCCTGTCACACCCAGTTTAAACCCAGCAGTTTTTTCTTCTTGTAATTAGAAGTATAAAGAGAACATGCTTTACCTTCACAAATTAAATACTCAAAGAACATTTGCATTTAAAGAAATGCCATTTTGAACTGCATTTCTATTATTTACTCACTTTTATGAAATTTCAATATTTTCAATCTAATGCTTTTGCAAGACAAAAGCATTTTCTGTGATGTAGTCATACAAATAATTAACCATTTGCATAACTATTTATTTCTCAAATAAAAAAATCCAACAGAGCTTTTGCGGCAAAGTGAGCTATCACAAACAATATATTATATAATATCTGTTTTTAACCTAGCTATTATAATAATAAATTCAGTTTTAACCTGAGCATTATAATAAGAAATTATAATTCATGCTCTAACTCAACCCGTTAGCACTGAACAGAAGACGGAAACTGATAGCACCAGCATCAGAACAAAAAGTGCATTTATGGTAGGGATGGGCATTTCAAGCAAAAATTATATTTGGTGACCGCTGGGATTAATTATTATATTATTATTAGAAAATCGCACCCCTCCCCATGTGTTCACCGGTAAAACGCGTTCGCTCAAATTCCGCTCCGACATTAAATTTCTCTGTGCTGTAGGCCTACTATACGTGTTGTAGCCCTGTTGTAGCCAACACATTTAGTTTCATATGTTGTTTAAATAATATAATGTTATTTTTTAATTTCATCTATGTTGATTATATGAAAAGTGAGCAGCATGAGTAAGAGCAGATCATTAGATGCGCAATATATCGGGAGACATATGGAGTGGGTCAGACCTGATTTTGACCACTTCATTAAGTTTTGTTTTGTATAAAGCCTTTCTTTAAAGTGAATTTCATTTTGTATAATTGTATCTTAATTTTAATTGATGTTTCATTAACTAATTGCCAGGATTTAATAAATGAGAAGCAAATATAGCAGACAATATAATCAGGACATGCAAGGCGCCTGCGCGATCACTTGCATTGCTTGTGAACTGGAGCTCGTCTCATAAATGAACCGAAACTCAGCGTATAGGCTACTTCACAGGCATGAGAAATATATCTATAGAAAGCTTGAAATGTCTACTTTTAAACAAAACAATTCAAAACGAGATTACTTTCTTATGTAATGCGTATAAAAAGTGCATTCTTTCTATAGGCGCATTTACTACATTTGGACAATTCTATTTATTAAACATGTAGAATACTTTCCAAACCGTTACATATAGTATTATAAATGTTGTGTTCAGACGTTCATGATATAAAAAATAAATATATTAGAATAACTTTTAAAATGGAGTGAACAGGGAGCAGGAATGGAAAACCCAGAGTGGATCCAGAGCGGAGTGATTACAGAACGCTTAGAGTGGAGAGAGGAATGTGCTTTCACTCTACTCCAGGCTTTGATCACATCCCCCTTAGCAGGGTGAATACACCTCGTCTCTCCTTTATTTAAGACCTATTCAAACTAAAATTAAGACATTTATTACACTATTTGAGAAATGTAAGCCTATTTACGGCCTTAAAATTATAAAAAGTGAATTCATCACAAATTACATAAGTAAAATGGACTACAAACGGTTTCATGTTGACTCTAAAATATATATATATTTTTTTTTACTAATATTTGTAAGCATTGTAGATTACATTAACGAAATTTGGGGAAATTTAATAACCCTCCTTTTGTTATGCTTTCAGTGGTTCAACAAGACAGATTACCCAATATTTAAACAGTATCAGCGATATCGACGCTTACACCCTCAACAGCCATTTTACATTATACACCCACGGATGGAATGGCAGCTGTGGCAGCGAATACAAGACAATATGGACGAGACTATACAAAAAAACCCACCCTCATCAGGCCTGCTGGGTAAGTTTTATTACGTTTAAAAAAAATAAAACAGAAATCTTATCATAAATGCTTAAGAAACCACAAACTTTGGTCATGTACACACTGCAGCAAATTGTCAATTCACCTTTTAGTGTTTAATCCTGTTCTGTACACACAGTTTAGAAATTTATGGAAGCGACAATCGCATTCTATAACTGAATTAACTCCCCAAAAATGCAGGTAGTGACAACCAAATAAAAAAAAAAGATTCTAAGCCGTTTACGTAACCAAGCTGAACAACTAGTTGTTAATGACCTATTTAAATGCAGATAAGAGATAACATTTAGACCCGAACCTGCCTTTGTTAATAACACCATAAATCTGATCACTTTGTGAGCCAAGCTCAAAAAACAAGCCCCAAAATGAAATGAGCTATAATATACGGGCATGGCAACACAGCAAGAACACATGCTCTGTGAAGCAGACTTCCAAGAAGAGATGAAACGGTATGAAAGTTTCATATTGTGGTTATAGGGGCCAAAATTATCATGGTTATCAATATTATCATGGTATTGTGCTGGAAATGTTCAAGTCCTGATACATGCTGAAATCATTTCACCACGGTTTATGTCAATGACAAAACAAAACAAAAAATTAGCAGCACTATGCACTCTTTGTTTGCACAAACATTAAAATAATGTTGTCCGATAAAGGCCGGATTTTTAAAAGAACAAAGAATGATCAAAATGGAGGCAGGGCTGATGACTCCAGGGGGGCCGACTGACGGGTGCGGAGCAGGTGGGCGAGGAGGCCAGGGTGGAGCCAGAGAGCCGACGAGCCTAAGCGACGCTGAGGATCCGGCGGGACATGGCGGCGCCGTTGGCTCTGGTGACTGAGGTGCAGGCGGGAACACAGAAGGGCACGGTGGAGACCGAGGGAGTGAGGACCAAGGAGAAACAGAAGGGAGTGAGGAGTCCAACGGAGCCGGGGGGACGAAGGGATGAGGCGTAGCAAGAGGAGTGCAGTCCAGAGGTGAGGGTAGGTCGACGAGCGATCAAGGTGGATTCGGGGTGATGAGGGAGCCTGGTGGAACTGGTGAACTGATGGGCCACGGTGGAGCTGAGGGAGGTAGGAGCCAAGGTGGAGCTGATGGATCGATGGGCCGAGGTAGAGTCCTGGTTGCGGAGGTTGGAGGCGGTGACCGGGCATCCACCGACCAGGTTGGAGCTCCAGGCTGGTAGACCCGCGGCGACTCCACCTCCCCGAAGGGGGGCTGAGGGGCTGACAGGCAGTGGTGGAAGAAGGGTTGAGAGCTAGTAGATGGGAGGAGGTGGGAGAGGGAAGCTGGGTGGGAATTCAGACTCCGATTCTGGCTCGGGGACAGACTCAGGATCGGAGACAAACTCAGACACACAGACAGAAGACTCAGGCTTATGGACAGAAAACACATGCTCGGGGACAGAAGAGTCAGGCTCGGCAGGACTGACGTGAAGCTCCGGCTCGGCAGGACTGACGTGAACAGTCTCTGGCTCGGCGGGCATGTCGAGAACAGGCTTGAGCTCGGCGGGACGAGACACTGGACGGGCGGTCTCGGTGGGACGAGACTCTGGTATCAAGGTTTATCGTCAAACCGGTAACCGTTTCATTCCTAAAGGTCCGTTCACACCAAGAACGATAACTAAAAAGATAACAATAACAATAACTATATTTGTGTCCACACATCTTACGCGCTGCAGTTTCAAAGTGTGTACAACGTCATTGAACATGTTTTTGCTGTTCTTGTTGCATTTACACAGCTTTAACCAGCAGATGTCCTCAGCATGCTATGTTTTGACTGAAGCTAGTGTAATGATCTAATAATCTAATAGTGAATATAGCTGACGTATTCAATATAGTGGAATAAAAACAACACCTAGTCTTTTTCACCACAACTTCAAAGGAAGCTAGAAACGAGCGCTGGATAGCTGAGGTAATAATTCTCCCCATTTATTCAGAGGGTATGAACAATTGTTTTCCATATCCATTTTTTTGAAAAGGGTTTTGACTTCTCAAACAGAGAGGATTTTTTATGAACCTATATTTTTTCCTTCTACCTCCATAGGCACAGTTTTAATGATGTCCCTCTGTGAAGTGGTACATGTGTACGAGTTCCTGCCTTCACGACGGAAAACTGAGCTGTGCCACTACTACCAGCGCTTCAGTGATGCTGCCTGCACCCTAGGTGCCTACCACCCGTTATTATACGAGAAGAACCTGGTAAAGAGGATGAACCAGGGGTCTGACCGTGACATCTATACATATGGTAGAGTCACTCTCCCTGGGTTCATTAAATTAAACTGCACCCATAGCTCCACTTCCATCACCCAGTCAAAGACATAATTTGAGGGTGAACTGATTTTCTTGTTACACTTTCAGAAAGTAAAAGTAAAGCGCATGATTTAGTCTACAACTGCAACAAGTATTCAGTCTGGTGTCTGAGATCAAGAGTCAGTTTACTGGTGGAGAATGAAAAACTAACAAACTAAACACTAGGAACTTAATTCACATGGACACAAAATGCTGAATATAGCGGCAAGTTCTGTATATGTGTAAACTACCATCCTTCAATCCCTAACTAGTCCCATAGGGGTAAATTCATACTGTTTGCTGTTAATTAAGAGAAAAAAGATCTTAACACCACATATCTGCCTCTCATGTGAGATGCAGCCACTGACTTTTAAACACTGCATATTGTGACACATTAAAGCACTGATGAAAAGAACTGATGAACAGTGTTGGGGGAATGCATTACAAGTAACGGGATTTACGTAATCAGATTACTTTTTTTCAAATAACTAGTAAAGTAACAAATTCCTTTTAAAATTGCAATAAAATATCCGGGTTACATTTTCAAATAAGTAACGGAAGTTACTTTGTTTTCCCACCTCTCCTGTCCCCATGTTGAGAGAAATCGGGAGTTCGTGCAGAGGCGTTGTGTGCACTGTGTGAACATGATGGTTATTAGGGATGCAACGATACCAGTATAGGGCCCGATACTGCGCTTGTGTACTCATAAAAATGCTCAGATACAAAAAAACTATACCATGCAGCATGTGTACAGTGTTTGTGTCCAGACAAAGAAACACTGACAGCAGTGAGTATAATGGGGATAAAAGAGAACGCCGTCTATGAAGTAAATGTATCTAATTAGTGGAATATTAAACAAAATAAAGTAATGCCTACTGAGCAGATTAGCGAAAAACTTGCAGTAGATTGAGAGCGCAGCAGCACAGAGATGCGAGCTTGTCGAGCGCATACCTTTATCACAGACATCAGTGGGAAGTTTGTAGTTCGGTCGGATAAGTAAATGGCACCAGAGAGAGAGAGAGAGAGAGAGAGAGAGAGAGAAAGAGAGAGAGAGAGAGAGAGAGAGAGAGAGAGAGAGAGAGAGAGAGAGAAAGAGAAAGAGAGAGAGAGAGAGAGAGAGAGAGAGAGAGAGAGAGAGAAAGAGAGAGAGAAAGAGAGAGAGAGAGAGAGAGAGAGAGAGAGAGAGAGAGAGAGAGAGAGAGAGCACACTTCTGTTGCATGCTCTTGATTGCTGATCGTTCACTCAGTACACATGCATCATTTGGATTAAAACTAAATCGTATATGCAAGTAAAATATGAACTGTTATGTGATTTATGTTACAGGAAGTTTGTAGGTCAAGAAGTTTCAAGCTGCCACAGACAGCGCACAAATTGAATTGCCTTTTCTTTCATGTCTTATGCTTGAACGGACAAATTCCCACAAAATTATGTCCATCATGGCAAGTATCCTGGTAAACATAGGTGGATATAGCTTAATGAGCGTAAATAAAGAAAACACATGTACAGTAGGGCAGGCTATATAATTTAAAAAAATGTTTTACTGTTAAATCAAACTACAAAATAATCACTCACTGCTATTGACTGAATTACTTTTGTAACTTTATTAAGAATAATCTATATTTAATTTATACAGTGATTAATATGCAGTATTATTTCACATTTGATTACTTTATTCAGTTTATGTATCTGTAAACTACTGTTAAACCTACCTGAACCCCCCCCCCTCCAACAGCTGTTTATTTAGTTCGTAGACTTTCTTTGTTCTATTGTATTCAGATGTGCTATTTGTAATTTGGTTATTTGTTGTTATTTAATTACTTACTTGTCTTTAATAATGTTTTAAATTGACATTAATTAAGCTAGTAGTTTTTGCTGTAGAATCAACATTGAAATGGAGAACTGTGATATTTCACTGGTGTCTAAACATTTGAACCACTGACCCAATCCTCAGATCCAAATATGTGCTTTGCAATTAAATGACAGATAAATTATGATAGAGCAATAGAATGAACAGTGAAAGTAACATAAGCTCATACATTTTACCATGCTTAAGCATGATAATAAATAAAGGAAATATATATTTACTAAAAAATTAAGCCAACTAATATGATTCATAATCTTTTGGTTTCTCTACTCAATATACAAATTCAGAGAAAAAACAGGTATCGGTATCAGCCAGTACCAAAAATTAAAGTATCGGTATCGGACTCGTTCTGGGAAAAGTGGTATCGGTGCATCCCTAATGGTTATTGTAGTTCTAGACTAAATGTGAGTTTTTGCTCAAAAACAGATTCATTATTCCTCAAAATGAATAAAAACAGTGAAATGCAAACCAGTGAAAGGTTTGAATATTACACAAACCTGCAATAATTAAATGTTAAATGACACAAATAAATGTATTAATCAGTGTCTTTGCTACTGACCTTCAATGACTTTAGATAAACATAATATTTGGGTTTAATTTACTTTGTTTTTATTGCTGAAGTAAGAGTGTGTAACTACTCCAGAATGGCAGCACAACTGTAAGGTTGCTTTGAGCTGCGCCCTCTACAGTACAGGTGTGAAAAGGCCTTTAAAAAAAAAATTTGTAATAAAAAACAAGCAAGCCCAGCCCAAGTGAGAAAAAGTAACGCAAAATTAACACAACCTATTACTTTTCATAAAAGTAACTCAATTAGTTACTTTATAGGGAGTAATGCAATATTTTAACATTACTTTTAAAAGTGACTTTCCCCAACACTGCTGATGAACATCCAGACATTTTACAAACACACAAAAACTACATCCAGATTATTAGACAAAATAAAGCTCTTTGTTAGAAAGTAAACAAAATTCTGTCCATAAAAGTGTAGCGCGCAAAGCTCTATGTCCAAAGCCAGCCTGTCGCGGTCATAATGTGCAGGTTTTCGATTTATGCAACTGAAATCCTAGCACATCATTCATGCAATATTGTAAAATTATTTGCCAACACACACATACTATTAGCAAAATAATGCTTTTAATCAATGTATTTAATGAAAGCTGTATTTCAAGGCCTGGAGATCTGTATGCATTCAGTATTTACACTGTGACGCCTTTCCTCTCATAACACTCTGTAACCAGCCGTAGGGCCGTGGAGAATGTCCTTGCATGCTTTACTGAAATTGCACTATCATACCTGTGATAAACTTGTATTTAGTTGTATTTATGAACTTGGTGAGAAGGAAAACCGAGAACATGCATGTTTGTCCTGTTTTATACAGATTCAATTTCAATGTAAGCCCTTAAAACACAAAATCAGATATACTTCTGCATTTTGTGGAGGAAAAGGGCATTAATTTTTAGTAGTATCGTTTTTATAATGTTTATCCAGAATGTGTCAATGTATCTCATCCATTTCTATTAACTCAAACACACAGATTACATTATGTAAATACCGAAACATAAATACTGGGTCTAGTGAAAGATGCTAGTATGAATCCTGAATGATCTGGGGACAGGACCTAAATAATCATATATTATCCATTTAGAAACAGACTTTCTTTCTAAACAGGCTTTATTTTTTTTTCCTTTAAGCTAACATGAAATTGACCCCATTTGCTTTCAAAATCAAAATATCATAACTTTCTACGCTTCTGAATTGTAAACTTGTATTGTGAACTGAATTGTTGAAATGTGAAATGCTTTTTTCTCCCTTTTAAACCTTATTTATATTGTTCTTAGCTTTTTTTCTGATAGAGGAATCTTTATATGTAATTTGTAGTGTTATGGAAATTAATTATTTAGTGATGAGACTGCAACGAAAACCAAGCCCACATGTCTTTGAAGTACTTTATCCTTACAAGAAGGCCATTCACAAACAGACATCAGAGGTTTGCGAAAGCTGCGCCGACCTCTTGTATACATCACTCACACCTCACTCTGGTGTTTTCATGTTGTTAATTGAGAAAGAAGATCAATATAAGGAGACAAAAATCATCGCTCATTCTCTAGACCAAATATGCACATATAACACCTTTTTGGTTGCAGAGATCCTTTCAGCTCATACAAGCTGACATTTGAAATAGCACACAGTACATACTCATTTTCCACTAAGATCAGTTGTCATGCAAGCACATACATTACATGAAGTAAAATGATTTGCAACCACAGTAGCATACAGCAGATTAGTATTATAAATATATTTAGAAATGAAATTAGTTAGCATTGACTGTATTTTTGACTGGATAACAAATAATTGTTCATTTATAAAAAGTCTGCACACTAGACTACTTCAAGTATAATTCAGATGTGTCTCTCGTAAATGAACTACTTTGTCATGTCTTGCATGGGTAAACCAATTCAAATTAATCAAACTAATCTAGGCTATGCACATGTGAACAACTGTCAAATGTATATAGGTTTTATTTTTTTATTTATATTTCATATGCTTCTCCAATGCAATGACAAATTTATTTTAATTTTTCAAGAATCATCCCTTTAAGCATTCTGTCGGCATAAAGAAATTCTTTAAATTGATTTACTCTTTGTTAATATTCAAATGCCAAAGTTATTGTACATATAAAAGTCATTCACATGAAGCGTGGGACTTGATGGACTGTGACGAAGGTTGTAAAATGAAGCATGACTGAACAGAACCTTTGTGTTTTTTGGATAGTATGTTACTTGGATGACATCTAATAATGTCCTTCACTTACAGCAGATTGGAAAGAGCCATTTCACCTCATTTGCTATTTTAAGTTACTGGAACAGATACAGATTTAGATAAACCTGGCTTAATACATGGTTTACAACTTAAGGCTATTACTGGTTGAACAAGTGGAACATTGTGTGCTCTAAAAAACTTCTATTTCTCCGTTAAAGGAATAGTTCACTTAAAAATGAAAATTCTGTCATCATTTACTCACCCTCAAGTTGTACCTGAAGATATGTTGAAGAATGTCAGTAACCAAACATTTGATATAGCCCATTGACTTCCATATTATTTTTTTTCCTACTATAGAGAGCCTAAGTCTCTCCCCTTCCGGTGAACCACCATGGGACCTTATTTCGGAAAAATATTGTATGGTAGTCAATGGCGAGAGACAACAAATATTTGGATCCTGTTTGAATTGTGCCCTGAATTACACATATGATGTTTGTCAATTTAAAAGATACATTTTTAAAGTCAAGAAAGTCGCAGTTTGATGTAAAACTGTTTAGGTATAAGACTGTGAAAATACATAATTACAAAGACTACAAACCCAAAAGGCGCGCATGTGACGTCATACCTTTTCTCTCAATGAATGAAGCTAACTTTACTGAAGCTAACGTCTGTCATTTTTTCTATAGTCTAACATTATAATCGTTACGTTACGCCGTCATGCCTGTGTGTTTTGTACCAGACTGCACACACACAAGCTTGGTGACGTACATAGTGCGAGACGTGTAAGGCCGTCTAACTCGATCCAATGGCGGTATTCGAATTAGCGGTGAAGGTCTCTGCGTGTTACAAGTCTTTTCTCATGGCAAAGTATTTTTGGTTAAATACAATACATTTTTTCATATGTATATACTCGTTATTTCATCTGACTCCATAAATGAAAAAGGTTTTAATGATATCTGTGCGTCATTAAATGTGAGCGAATGTTTTACTATTCTATTTAAACTCTTGAATGAAAATAATGTCAAATTCATTTATAATAATCAAATATAACAATTTAATATGTCAGGTAAATGTATCATTACAATTTCGTAATCAATGCAAAACATCAAATGCTCTAGAACAAAGAGGAAAAAGTTTACCCGACAACAAATGAGTGAGGCTGAGAGTCTCGCAACTCTCAGCCTCACGGGCCGATCTCAGATATAGAAAAGGCCCCGAGCTCTCGCTGCGTTTCATTATATACCCAGACCTCATTTCAAATCTAAACATCATTCACAGTGGAAATTTACCTGTAAGTCACCATTTGCTAGCAGTGGAAAATTAGCATTATTCAGTCAAATGGTCAGAAGGTGTTAACTCAAAGACACACCCTCCAGTGTGGAAGATGTTTCTAAACTTCCTAATAACTTTATTACCTTTTGGTTTACTTCTCTGGGAATGAGACATTTGTACCAGTCGCACCGAGACATTTCAAATAATACCAAACATGTATAAACCTTGATCATAATGATTGACATTAAACCATTTAGATTCTTGTGTGAGTTTGGGAGATCTCTGCCAGGATGAAGAATGGGGAGAGAAATGTAGATTAAGATGAGGGAGGTGAGACCTTCGTCTCAATAGTGCATGAAGGGGAGTTCAAATGTTAATTTCCTTTGTTTTCTCAGAGAGTGGCCCTCTCTTAAAGTCCTTCCAGTTTTTCCAGTCTTAGAGACGAGAGATGTAGTTCATTGAGCGATTTTCACATAAAACTAAATGTTAATCTGTTTTATGACAAACTGTGACATTCTTGACTTTCATAATTATCTTTAAATTGACTAACATCATATGTGTAATTCAGGGCACAGTTCAGACGGAATAAAAAGATAATTTGTCTCTCGCCATTGACTACCATACATATTGTTTCCGAAATAAGGTCCCATGAGCCGGAAGCGGAGGGGAGGGACTTAGGCTCTCTATAGAAGTCAATGGGCTATATCAATTGTTTGGTTACCGGCATTCTCCAAAATATCTTCAGGTACAACTTGAGAGTGAGTAAATGATGACAGAAATTTAATTTTTAAGTGAACTGTTTTAATATTTTTTTAACTTGCAGGTGAAGACACTGTAACGAGACATGGCTTACAAATCTCATCATGAATGACATTGATACATTTAGTGAAATTGTTACTGAAAATCTCTCAGCATGGCAACTTTTCCATTTGATTGGTTAACAATCGCAAGTGTTCTTCCTATGTATAAATAATGTGCCACCATAACTTTGTCAGTGTTATTGTTTCAATGATATGCTGTTTATTCATTACTGTACAGTACCGTGGTAAAGTTTCTAATGTAATGTGATAAATCCTATTAACTGACAAACTTGTTTCTTAAAACAAGAAGCAATTTATAAAATAGGCAATTCTGCCATTTGTATCAAGAACGCTTGATACCGTAGTCAAGCACCGCTTTAAGTACATCAATTAAATTCTATTAAAATCGGAATACATTTTAATTTAAATTTTCACTAAGATTTTAAAATGAACTTTCTCATTTTCTCTTAAAAAATCTCAACATGTACATATTATTAAATTACATTATATTGCCTCCTGGCAAACGTACTAAAAAAGCCTGCCTGTCATATTCAATGCAGGACAGCACTTCACTGCAAGTATTAAAAGATTAATAAACAACTACTGCCTACACTTTAATTTTGTCACTTTCTTCCAGGGATTTTAATATGGTGTAATATGAAAAAGAAAAAAAACCCTAATAGGCATATACAAAATTCACGCCTATCTTTATTATAGAAAGAAAAATGTTTGGTCTCCCCGTCGGGGAATCGAACCCCGGTCTCCCGCGTGACAGGCGGGGATACTTACCACTATACTAACGAGGAGCCCCATGATGGATCACAGCTGAATAAGCATCAAATACACAGTAATAACACGGTAATAATCATTACAACAGTAGCTGGTTTTTAAGAAATAAATGCAAGGATTTATCTACTTTATTATTTTATCTATGCTATTTTAATTAATCTTACTGACCTGGAACTCTCAAAAGAACATGAAAGGCTTGTCTATCTGGCGTAGCTCAGGAGTTCACTGTGTAAATGGAACAAAAACAGCTATTTTTCAAACAGCCATTGCATTTTAGCACACAGGAAATAAAGGGAATGAGTTATTTTATTACTCTTTTCACTGTTTGATAGGTTTTACAATGATTATACAAATTTGCATTAAGACATTACAGAAACAGGTACTAGTTACATTATTGTGACAGGTATAATCACTTTGTTTTATACATACTTCCATTTTTGTGTTGTATATTCCTTAATGTCCACTTAATATTGAATATTTTACGTGTACACAGATTTCTGAGTCTGTTTTCTTGTAAAGGCACATGTATTTGGCCATATTATTCTGATGTTAGAAAAAGTTTTTTAAAAAGTGCATTGAAAGTCAATGCTGTAGTAATATATTATTATTACAGTATTATTACATGTTAATAACATAATATTAACAAGGCGAAAAAATTTGCATCTCCCCGTCGGGGAATCGAACCCCGGTCTCCCGCGTGACAGGCGGGGATACTTACCACTATACTAACGAGGAGTGGCGTAGTGGTTACATGCTTTAGGCTGTATAATCTGGATCTAAGTCTTTATGGATTTTCAATGTCTAGTTAATGGACAATTAGAAGAATGGTATTTACCTGTCCTGCACTGCACAAAGAAACTGAAGAGTAAATGGTGGTCTTCTGATGTCATTACCTGTACAAAAAACAGACATTTATGAGCTGCGATCACTGTTTGTCGGATTCTGATAACTGTTTCTCAGTTAGAAAAGGAAAAGAAACAACTAGGAATGAATCACGTTTCGAATATGAGCCATGCCGAGCTGAGATACAACTATATGAGGATATATTACACTGAAAATTAATAAGCAAACTGGCTCATTAAGTCAAAACATTTCATGAATTTGGCACACAACATTTTTTAAGAAATCACAGAATTTGTGTTTATACAAGTAAGTTACAAACATAAAACAAAACATTTCAAAAAGTACAATTTCTTTTTAAAAAACAAAATTTTTAATGTTTAAACACCGTTTTTAATTTATGGACAAAAAGTGAGATTTCAATGATAATTTTCACCTCTGAACTAGAAAATGTCTGCAATTTCTATTTCAGAAATCTGGTCAGCTTAATATATAATATTTTAGACTAAATAAAATTATAATAATAAATTAGTTTGTTCTTGTTTTATACAGTATTTATTTACTCTTTGGCTTTTTTTTTTTTTACATGTTTCTGAAACAATTGTTGGACTAGTGCGCCGCCCAGTGGTCAAGTCAGTGCTTTGAAAAATGTAATAGGCCTGTTTTTCTGCTTTTTATTCAAGTTTGAATTTATTTATTTTATCATTCATTAACAGTAGTTTTTAATGCATTATAAATGGGCGTTTTATGATTTTAAATATGGTCTGCTAAGTTTACGAGATGTCACACAGTGTAACTAATGCTCATTACATTAGTGTGAAATGACAACAATTATATAAAGAATAAGTTAGTTCTCAGGGTATCTGCACACTTTTTAAAGTCAAATTTAGGGCTTTTTAAAGACCCGAAGAAATCAAAAATTAATACTTTACATTAGGGGTGCGCAATATTGACTAAAATATGTCTCGAAATTTTCAACGTTTTGTTGATAATAATTACTGGTACCAGGGCTGGTTAGGCCTGTTGTTGACAGCTGATTCACGAAGATATTCATATTTTTCATATTCAGTTCACAGCAGTGACAGAAATTAACATTTTTTATTAACAATATTAGCAATATTTGCAACCTTAAATTGATTTCCAGGGGCATTTTCACCAATATATGGACTTTAAAAAAAAACTTAAGAGGTAGGCCTATATGTATCACCTTTTATATGTAAAATTCTAACGTTAAAACTAAATTATATTAGAATAATAACACAATGCCACTGTTAACAGTTAAATTAAATAAATAAAAAATGAAACAACTTAACGTTACCCTTTCATAAAAAATGAAAAGAAAAACATCTCACCGATGGCGCCCTGCAGCTGAAACGGCTTCAATTTGCCGACTGTCGCTGAAATGCAACAATATGACTTAGCTAATATGACCTGCACACGCTCAAAATTAACTATATTGTGGATTTTAACAAGATTAGCCCAAAATTGGAAACCTGTGCATTTAGTAGGCCTATGCTTAAAAATATTTTGATGCAAACATGCTAAATTAGCTCAAGCTTTTTTTGTGTGTGTGCAAATACTGGTCTTCAAGTATTGATCGTGGCAAGCCGGATCATGGTTTACCTACCCGAATCGTACTGTAGCCTACTGTTCTGTAGGCTACCGCTCAGTGGAAACGAGCCATTAGACGTACGAACATGTGTAAACAGATGCCGGTTGGAACCGAGACGCAGGAAAGAAGTCATTCAAATAGAAGTGTCTTTTGCCCCACCAAACGGAACTGCACACTGACTGTTTCCACACAGGTCTCACGAAGTCATCCCTTCTGCCCATCAAATGGTAAACGATGTATCAATATAGACTAAATACAAGTGACTTGAATACTATACTTACCATTAATACTACTTTTGGTGCTGGTTTTGTGCAGTACTTTGTAGTCAATTAACACCCATTAGTTCAACGACACAGATTCAGATCGCTTCATAAACATAAATTCGTCTGTCCATGTAATTCTAAAACGATTTAATTATAAATGACCGGAAAATTACGCTCCACTTCACATTGTCCAATGCAATTTGAACTTGTTGTGCCAGATGACGATTGGTCGGTGTATTATACATGACAAACAGGCTTCAATTAATTATGTAACATTTTACAATATGTGATGTGGATTTTAATTGAATCGACACAAAACCTTTTATTATTGTGAAGAAAAAAAAGTTGAAAAATTGTTTGGTTTATTTTGTTTCCTGCCGTCAAGCCATATTTGGCTCTAGAGTGTCGGTTCTCGAGCAGACTGTGGGAAACCTATGTTTACACTAGTCCATTTTCATTTTAAAACGCATAGCTTTTGCTACGGTTATGCCTGCCGTCCACACACACACTACTCCGGGGTTTTAGACCCTCGAAAACGGAGACTGACCCCGTCAGTCAAGACCTATTTTTTTACAGTCTATGGTCAAGTCAAGACCGAAGCAAGAAGACACGCGCAAGGCGCAACTTGACGCAACCCATAGCAACGCGTTATAGCAACGACACCTCAGACTGACAGAAACGTCAAATAAACGTGAATTTAGGCTACTTTCGTTTTTTGCACATTGTCATGTTAATTATAATCAAATGCATTTTGTTTTATTGACCACAACAATAACATTGATATTTGTTTGAGAAGGGCACTTTGGATTATTTTGAAATAGGGCAGGGGCTCGAGCACCCAAAGCCCCCCCCCCCCCCCCCCTCTGCACGTGCCTGCTCTCCCGTGGCCTCATGGGATAGTAAAGTGTCCATCATATGCACACTTTAGAATCTCGCCAGAAGAAGTAGGTCATCCGGGTAGTTTTTGCCTACTCGTTTATGAGTACTGTGAATTCGGGCAAACTTCTTTTGTCACATACTGTTTTATGCCTACTAGTAGGGAAGTATGTAATTTCGAATGCAGCCGATGCGACTGCAAGCAGATTGAGTTAAGGACCTATAGGCTATCAGCCTGTGCCATCTAGAGTTTTATGACAGAGCTTTGTATTTCAATTAATGCCAGGATTGATAGCTGCACATTTTTATAGCAGGTTTTTAGGATAAACTGATTTATTTTAGGTTAATCAGTGACAAACAGACAAACCTTCTTTTGGCGTGACCTTACTTTTATTTGTTTTTTCTTACTTTTATTTATATTTTCTTTGAAAAATGAATGATGCAGTATTCTTCATAGAAACATGTAATAAACACAGCATAGTTGATTCCTCATCAACAGTAGCCTACTGTTGAAAGCAAGCCCAAAATATCAAACTTTTAAAGCTGTAAATGTAAGTATAGCTGAAATTAATTCTACTCTGTTGTATACACATACCCCCGGTTTCACAGACAAGGCTCAAGCAAGTCCCAGACTAAAATACATGTTTGAGCTGTTTTATGTGAAAGGAAATTGCACTAACATAACTTAAAATGTCACAGTCATTGTTTTGTCTCAAGATGCACACCAGTAATGTTTTTTTATAAGGCACATTTATAAAGCCCACTTAAAAGTCCTAATTAAACTAAGGCCTAATCCTGGCTTAATCTAAGCCCTTTCTGTGAAACCAGGCCATAAAATGCAGACACAATTTTCAGCTGGACAGTGAGCTCAAATAGTCACACTGTTCTCAATGTAGTCTGGAGACAGGTAAGGATAGGGCAACACCAGCCGGCTGTTCCTGTCTGTGATGTCTTCTGCTATCATCTTCAGCTCTCTCTGGACCTCCTCCACAAGTTTGACGGTTGCACCACTGCGGAAGTACCACTCATTATAATGGCACAAGGGTACCTATAGAGAAAGTAATGGCTGGATGAATAACACATCTGCATCCCACAGTAAATATACAGTATTAAGTCCATGCAGCGATACCCTGGAGGCCAGTGTAAACACTCACAAAGTCAATGGCAGGCTGAGACAGTAGAGATAGGACACTAAGGACGTGGCAAGAGGAGTTCACCTCCGGAAGGAAGGAGAAAAGATCTTCCTCAGACACTGAGTTTTTGGTCTGAGAAGGGGGGCGTGACATGGCCGCTGGACTGTTCGGTATGCAAAGGTTAAAATCCAACTAAATGTGAAGAATGAGTTTCGTAAATTTGCATTAGCTAAGTTGACATTATATGCTGTTTTGGAGAACCTCTGTCCATTCATTAATAACTGAACATACCTGAGAGAAGTTCACAGCTGCATGAAGCGCTGAGCAGGAGAAGATCACCATGGTTACAAACTTGCACATTTCAGATGCGGTCTGAAATGACTGTGGAACTCCTAGAGATGATATGAAGGCAAAACAAAGATCATTTTATGCAATTTTACATCACTATGAAGAATATATGGAGTAGATGGATAGTAAAAGTGACGTGTAAAAGTGTTCATGATAAAGAATCTTTTAAAATGTGTTTCGGGTTCTTAGAAGGCTTCGGGTTTCATATGGCTTTGAACGTTTATAAATGTAATCAAATTTAATGACTCTGATGTGGTGTAACCATCAAGTAAAATATAATAAAATATTTTCCTTAAACATTGAACACATGTGTGTACATATCTTAATTATTAAAAAATGTAAATATATTTTTCAAGCTATACATTTCTTTTTTTCATATATCATAAATTGTTCATTCATAAAAAATATTGTTTCTGGGGAGTTGCACCACATGACATCGTACAACCTGAACTAATCTAGCCTTGTCATGTTTTCAGAGACATTTGCAAAGAAAAAATGTAGAAATTACATCAACTGATTATCTATATTTAAGTTAATTCGAGGCTGGGTCCTCTTACTCATTTTCTATGGCCTATGAAAGTGTGGAGAACTTTGTCTTCAGTAAACTCTCTGTCAACTTGTTTGACTTCAACTTTGACTCCTGGTCTTCACTGAGCATATTGGTCTCTTTAGTGGTCTAAGTCCCTGTTTACACCTGGTATTAAGATGCGTTTTGGTTGATCGGTTCACAAGTAAACAAGGGAGACCTGTTTACACCTGGTGTTTTAATCCGTCTCTTTTACTGTCCTAATTTCTTTGATGGGAGGGTCTATGTATGTGTTTTTTCATATATTTTGATCTGATGGACAAAATAAGCTTGTGCAATTCACATATGAATGCGACCGGAGACAATGGAAAAACATACGGAGAGCAGCAGCTTTTCTTTCTGCTCTGACGCCCACGCCGAGCGATGTGAGTGCATGTTAGAAAAAAGGAATGGTGAGAGAACATTGTGCTAGGTACATTTTTCGTCATCAAACCAAACTCAGGTCTCCAGCCGACAAAGTTTAATCCCGTCTGGCTAGTGCACTTCCCGTAATGTTTACGCATCAGGTCAGTAAGCGGAGAGAAGACGGTCTTTTGTGGCAGTTCGAACACATTCGACCACATGAATATTTACACTACAGTTGTAATCCGGTCAAATGCCTTTTCGACTACCTGTGGAACTGGTCCAAAGTGGACAAGCTCAAAATGTTTTAGACCCCGTTAACTCCTGTAACCACGGGCAACCCCTTCTATGGAGGTCGACATATTGTGTCGTCATGTTTCTACAGTAGCCGACAGCGAACACACAGCGCTACAGAGCGCGTTTCATCACTACCTTGAAAAATAAGTTTTCAGTGGTGTATAAAGACCTTACTTAAAATGAGCAGTTTCTTTCTACACACACCGCGGATCCCTTACATTGAAATGCGCCGACATGTTTCTACAGTAGCCCTAAACGGACAAACGCGTTTCGTTACTATGTTGCTCTTCGTGCAAAGAAGCAAGCTTAGTTCAGCGAATAAAACACTGAGACAATTATGAACAAGTAACAATAATATTCGCAATAACATATAGTTTTACTGAATAATTAAGTAAACAAAATTTTCTTAATTTATCCTTGTAAAGAAACCTCATTGCTGAACTGGCTACTCTCTGCTGTCTCAGACGATGACATATTTTCCTGTCGGCCACCGTAACTTTTGTTGGTTGCATTTCGTAACCTCACCACTAGATGCCGCTAAGAATCACACACTGCACCTTTAATACCAGGTTTAAACAGGCCCTATCTGTCATTCCCCTACAAACCTATGTGAGTAAGGCCAAGGAATCCCTCCGTGAAGATCTCTCTAATCCAGTTTTGTAGTTCACAGTCATGCTGGACGTCCTCATCGTTACAGTAATACAAACGAATCCAGCCTGCAACAAATCTGAATGGGAAATGCAAATCATGTGCTTACTTCAAACCTAAAGACACAGATTCAGAAAATGCTGAATGCTGATGATGTACCTGTGTAGAGCGTCCCAGACCCTGAGAGCATCTTGAGCGTAATAGCAGATAGGTAGTGCATCCAGTCCTCTCTCTTTTACGTCATCTGGCACACACATTGAGCTGTAGCTGAGGCGTTGTGTTGCTCGAGCCATCAGCAGAGGAATTGCCTCCAGGCCACAAGCTATTGACTATAGAGAACAGAAACATAAACATTAGAAAATTAAACTAAATCAGGAGTTAAAAATAGATTCTCTCTTTCACTCCCTTCACAAAGTATTAAGTAGAAAATGAATACCAACCTTGTCAAAAACACCTTTTGTGGCCAGAAGAGTGGCTCTCGCCTGAATGTTAATCTGAAGTGTGCTGCGGATATGAGGCATCAGGAGCTGAAAAACAAAGGCACAATTTATAGGTTTAGTTAACGAAATCAAACTTTCACTCTTAAGTCCATTCATGGTAAATCCATTCAACTCTTTAAAGCATCAAAATAATCAATTAACCACAAAAGCCCGGAACGGCAGGCTAAGACAAAATGGGTGAAATGAATTTTATTTCAGTGCCTAATGAATTGTCTAATGAATTGTCTATATCGTATATGTCTGTAAAGAAAAGTAAATTATTTTTCTGATTGTTTTGGGTTTACTATGGAAGAGCATTTCTACCACATAAGAAAGAAATATGATTTGGTAAATCATAATTATGACATAAAAAGTCTCAATTATAAGATATTATTAAGCAATAATTAATAGATAAAAAGTCAAAATGATGACATAGGTTGAAATGATGGCAAAAAGTAATTATATGTAAGCCCACATAAGAAAATTAAAATGTTGTGTTGAATTTACTTTAAAAATGGTGCATGAATTTTTGCCACATTTTTTAAGTAAATCCAACAAAGAAAACCTTTGTTATACTTAAATATATGAGTTCACTCATCATACTTTACTTAAAAAATATTGAACAGAATAGAATCTACTAAGTAATTGCAAGTTGAATTAACTTGACATTACATTTTTTTTAATTAATTGAGTTGAGCCAACATAACAATTAGCTTTTGAATAAATCCGTGAAGATACTAAGTCAATATTATGACATAGTAAGTCATAATTATGAAATAAATATAAAAATGATGACATTCTAAAGCACCAATATGAGACAAAGTCTAAATTGGTAGGTCTCTAAAAAGTCTAAATCATGATATAAAATGTCATAATCATTACATTAAAAAGTCAATGATATAAGTCAATGTATACTTTTTGTGTCATGACTTAATATGCATAATTTTTATTTAGTATGACATAATTATAATTTACCAAAGCATGATATTTGTTTAGTATATTGTGGAAATGGGCTTCCATATACCTATAAAATAAAAGTTTACAAAATATGTCTTTTTTTGTTAAATTATGGCTTCCATCTCATAATTTCGACGTTTTATGCAATAATTATGACTTTTATGTCATAATTACAATTTACCAAAGCATTTCCTTCTTATGTGGCAGATATGTGTGTAGAATAATTGAAACACATTTTCACACAGCATAAAAAATAAATAGGAAATGATTTCACCTTTGCCTTCAGGGCTTCTGTAAATAACTGTTCAGCAGAGAAGATGAATTAATTTGTTCTGTATCTTTGGGCTGAGCATTGTCTGTTTCTACCTGGTGTAGAGGATGAATCTCCGGCAGCTGTCTGAGCATGGCGGTACAGCACACCTCTCCTAAAAGATGAGTGCGCAAGAAATGGGAAAGTAGTTGATGGACCAGGAAATCTGAATTACGGACCCACATCTTTGCTAACAACCAATCCGGTGCAGCATCAGAGGGCAAGAAAACAGGATTCTGTGGACCAGGAACCTGTTGAAGCTGAAATATAAGTATAGTTTAAGATATCAGCTTTAATTTGGTCAATAAAACTCAGCCAAAAGGAATTTTGTGTAACTAATCACAGATTGCTGACTATTACAATAACAAGTCATTATAAAACCATACTTGTATGGCAATGGGCTTTAGCTCTCCATGTCTGTTGTAATGCAGCAAACATAAGGGAGCAGACAAGTATGTCTGTTTCTCATTGATAATATTAGCAGGCAGCTGATCAAGCGCTTCATAATCCAGAAGATACACATGTCCTCTCTGTGGGAAATATATGTTATAAACAATGACAATTATGTTACAAAGTGATGAATACAAATGCCCTAAAAGTCACACTTGCACACAAACACACCTCCATCTCCTGCTCCAATGATGAGTCCTCTGGTAGAAAAGGTCTGACCATCTCTGAAGTGACAGACAGGTTAGGTGGCAGATTATGGGTCTGTCTGATATACAAAGGATTGCAGCCATTTAGGCACTGGTATCCAAAGAATGCATCCTCATGCCAGTGATCCTGAACATATCCTACGTAAAAAATGCACAGCAAAAAATCATATATATATATAGTTTTATTACTGTAATTTGTAAAATGCAATCTATTTGTTTGGCATACTGGCAATGGTATTCTCTCTTCCATTGAAGAGGAAGAATGTCTCAAGTTCCTGTAGGCTGCTCCAAGATCTTCTTCTTTCAATAAAACCCTTTATGTAGTGCACATTGTAAACTGGGCTGACAGACAAACAAAGTGAAAATATCCCACTGTGAATTTTAGTTCAGGTGACATAAGATTGAATTAATATCAAACTAGTTTAAATTGAATCTATAATACAGTGCAACAATACCGTTGACGGATGTAACTCAAGTTGAGTCCTAGAGCTGCCACTTTGGACATGTTTACACAGTGAGGACCACCTTCGACAAATGTGCCCCATCTACAGATAAAAAAACTTATTTTGTAAGTATAGCTGCACGATTATTCATTAAAAGATTGTGATCTAGATTCAAACGCCCACACGTTCACATGATAAATGACAGCAATTTGCCTGTGTCTGTTAGACCTTTGAAAAAAAACACACGGCATTCAAATTTGCACAGCTGCTGACCCAGAGAGTAGTTAACATGTATAGGTATGAAACAGCTTCACAAACAGTTTTTCAACCACACAGTATTGTTCATTCTGCGTTGCAAATATTAAAATCATCAAAAAAAAAAAATTATAGTTTGGATATAAACAATGATGTCTATGGAAGCTATCACAATAGAGCAAATAACTTTCTGAAAGTAACATGGTGCTTCATCCAGTAATAAAACAAGCAAAGTATTTATGAGTGAGTCATTGAATCATTCACTCAACTCGATTTTTTAAAATAATTTACATTTTAAATAGACTGCAGCAATTAACAACTTCCCAGAACCTCTGGTAAATTATGTGTTATTTTGTTTAGTTGTCTGTTCAGAATCGTGATCTCAATTTGAAACAAAAAAACGTGGTTCTCAATTTATCCAGAACCGTGCAGTTCTAATTGATGTGTGAAAAATGTTTTACCTTATAAACTGTTGTTTATGTTGGAGATCCCTCTCCCTGTGGTCGGTTAGGATTGCTAATGTTTCCTCCTTTTTCAGACAGACTAAAGGAATTGTGGGAAAGATTGAGAGAATTTGATATAAAGTAAAGAAAATAATTTAAGAAAGAAAGAAAATAAACAGACACAGCTCACCTTTCTCATTCCGAAGCTCAACGCAACCATCTGCTGTCCGGATCCATTTATGGCAAGGAAAAACCTCCGTCTCAGGATCCTCAAAACTTCGTCTCACCTGCACATCCCGACAGTGCCAGTCCAGGTCCGGAAATCCAGGCTGAGCCTCAAGACGGAGTCTCAACAGAACCACAACACCAACTTCCTCTTTAGGCTTGATGACAACCGTACAAGCCTGTCTCGAAAAGAAAAACAGCACATTTGCATTGCATTCGCGCTAGATTCATTTACTATGGGATCACAGTATTAAAGACTGCTGCCATAGTGAATGACTTTGTTACTGTAACAGTCATTTGATATATTACATGCTAGCATATCAGTGTGGGTTAAAGTGCCTTAGCAGGTACTGGAGTGAACTGGAGCTGTTAGATACTGTTTTTTTAGATTATTTGCATTTATATTTATGCATTTAGCAGTTGCTTTTATCCAAACTGACTTACAAAAGAGGAACAAAAGCAATTTGTCGAACAGCCAATAATATTTGTAATGGCAAGTTTATTAGAGAATTAGATGAGAAAGCAAGCTACAGAAGAGGAGAAATGGAGAGGAATTTGTCGTGTGTGCGGTTGCAAGTGTTTGTGTGTAAATTGGTTTAAGAGTGTTAGGAAGTTAAGTGCTTGCTAAACATTGTTATAGTTTATGTAGTACGCAACCGTTCAAAAGTTTTGGGTAAGTGCGATTTAAAAAAAGAAGGAAACTAAAGCTTTTATTATCAAGTAGCAGTTAAGACGTGATTTCTATTTCAAATGAATGCTGTTCATTTGAAATATCTACACATCAAAAAATCCTGAAAAATATATCTCAGGGTTTACAGAAAAATATTTTTTCAACCTGATAATCAAAAGAAATGTTTCTTGAGAAGCAAATCAGCATATTAGAATAATTTCTGAAGGATCATGTGACACTGAAGACTGGAGTTATGATGCTGAAAATGAGGCTTTGCCATCAGTGGAATAAATTACATTTTAAAATATTCTAATAGAAAACAGTTCATTTAAATTGTAATAATATTTCACGATTTTGCAGTTTTTACAATATTTAAAAATACATATCATACTTCTGAACAGTAGCGTACATAATCGAAAATAATTATTTAATGTTTGTGTTGTAATATCTTGTGCATTACAACTACTAATGTATTTGAAATGAATGAGACTTTTAGTTTTTGACATAAATAGGCACAATGTTAATGTGGTTCAAAAAAGAAAATAAAAGCCAAATGAAACTGTATAGGCTTATATTCTTATGGTTTCATTGTATTTGCAAACTGTTAAACCCGTACTGTTAACTTCCTTAATTTCATCTGTGTTAAGAGTCATGTGATGTCTTCCCAAACAAGGTGAATGTCTTACTGAGTCTGGCAAGAGACGCTGGTCCACTTTTACTGGAGGGCTCTCGCACAGAGTACCAACCAACGAGATCCAAACGCTGCCATACGTTCCTGAGAGAGAAGATGCTGAGGTTCGAATGGTCACATGAAAGCCATCCATTTCTCACCATAGAGTTCCCAAGAATTAAAAGGTGCGGTCTATGAATGGAAATCATGCGTGAGTCGAAAACAACCTTTACAGTACACACACTCACAAGAGTTCAAGACTGCTGGAAATGAATGCATGGACTCCATGAAATCACAAGGACTCTAAATTACTTAGTAGTTCATTTAAAATAAATATTAGACAGAAACATAGCAAAATAATGTGCAAATGAAGAAGGAAGCACAAACAAATTGGAAGCAGAAGCAGTGGGGTGAATAGGAAAATTACTTTTGGATAAATAAGGAATATTCAAATGTTATCCAATGATAAGAAAGGTTAATTCCCAACTAGCAACGAGTTTGATACAAGATATCTGATATTTAATATTTTACATTTACATTTAATCGTTTACGCAGGTGCATGCATCACAAAAATCTCACTGAGTAGCATATATTTACTGGCATGTTACATTATATTAACCCTTTCACACATAAGTTTAAAATATTCGAACTATTTGTAGTTCAGAGAGTCCTATGCTTTCGTATTTTCACTCCTTTATTTTTATAATATCATCGTGATCTTTAGAAGATGGTAAGTTGTTTGCAAATATTTGCATATAACGCTATGTGACAAAAACGGCATTCCGAATTTGAATTGTAAATGCATTATTTGCCAAAATAAACAATACATTCCATCTAAGGACTAAAGCCACGTCAAAACGATATAATTAAAACTTTTTTTTAACTCTTTTAAAAAGTTTAAAGATTTGATATAGGCCTACCTTAGCCAACTTACTCTAAAGCCAAATCTCATTAGATCTTATTAGATTAACAACGTTTAGTGCTTTTCTTCTTATATTTTTCAAACTATGCTTTAAACGCGGTAACATGACACGATCAATACAAAAACAACACGAAAGACAATAAATGCGCAAGTAAAATTGAATGAACTTACCGTGCCAATACTGTCGCTGAAGATTCTGAACCGAGCGCATTGATGGAACTCAGTTTATCACATTATCACACGACCTCAGCCAATCGCGTGCGAGAGGAGGCTAGGCGCGCGCTCTTCCGGATATCATTGGCGTTTATGGTTATTTTAATTCTGAAGAGTTGTGACTTGTAAGTTCTTTTGTGGCACGTGGAACTTGTGACTCATGTAGTCTGCAAGTTTGCTATATGGAAGTTCCATTTACGTTTATTGTAAGTGTAAAGTGGATCAGCAAATAATTATGATCGTGTTTCAGTTTTTCTGAATTTCTAAAGACAGATTTCTTGAAACCATCGCTCACTTTCTCAAAACCTTAAACACAAACCCAAATTTTCAAACCACATTCAGAGAACCTCTGACTCTTCTGGCAAAATAAAACAACTGCCTTACAACTATTTTATCTGTGTTCAAAATCAAACAATGCTTTCAGATCATACAAACAGCGAGTAAATATTAGAGCCTACAGATCATTCATTAGAGACTTCAGAGAAAAATGGAGAACACAGAACCCAAAGCATGCAGTTACAGAAACAAGTATAAATATTTCGCAATTACGTAAAAAAGTATAGTAATGAAAACGTACGTAGGTGAAAAAAATGTATATGCACTGCAAGTGTTGTACTGAATATTGTATAGTTGTGAATGTCTGTATATTCAGCACTTGCATACTGTGAAAATACAGTGACCCAACTGTAAAAGCCAAAAAGGTTACAGTAAAAAAACTCTAAAGGAAAAGCATGTTACAGTTGTGCAAGTGCAGAACCAAGGTCAGTGAGAGAAATTGATTCTGCTTCAGTATCACGTCTTCATGTCGGGTCCGCATCACAGACAATATCATCTTTGCAGGGAAAGGGAGAAACCATAAAGTCAGATCCAGCCTTGACAACATTCTCCACACTGTTCCTCATCATCATCATCTTCCTCTTCCTCCTTGTTCATCACCTCTTACACACATACTCTTCCTTCTCTCCCTCTTACAGTATATTGTTTCCATCCATTATTGGTATCAACATTCACTCAGTGCAACATTTTGGGTCAATTTTGCCTCTAAACTGATTTGTATTAGTTGGTTTGTTCTCTTTATTTGGAATAAGTGTGAACAATTTCTAAAAAAAAAATCGTTGTGTGTAACCGATGACAACTGTGTGACAATAAGTGCATCAGTTGCAAACAGTGTTTTAACTACCTGGACTTGTTTAATGTTTTACAGAAAGAGTGATTTATTCGACAAACTGGTTCAAGCTAATTGAGAATTTGGTTCAGAGAATGGGATTTAGTGTTTTAGCAATTCAGAAAAAAATGTTTAACAACTGTTGTATATATACAATGTTATAGTTGTAAACTTATGAAGAAAAAAAAAGTAATGTTCCCTGACCGGGAATCGAACCCGGGCCGCGGCGGTGAGAGCGCCGAATCCTAACCACTAGACCACCAGGGACATACAGTTCATGTGATTCAAGTAGATAAATGTAGACTCCCTGAAATAGTATTGTGGGTTTTTTTTCAAATAATGTGACTTTTTTTGTAGCGATTAAAATTTTATTTTGCCGGTTTTATATAATAAAATCATACACAAGTTACCGTCTTTAATTTATATACTTTAATTAACATATTTGGGAAATAGTGTGGTCGTAGATAAAAAGTTTTATTACTGATCAATGTGCTTAGAAATTGAGAAAATGTTTTGTGTTCCAATATAGACTTTAATAAAATCTGAAGGGGAATGAATAAATAATTGTATAAACTCTAGTATTATGTAAAGTGAGCATCCTTCAACAAGACCTCGTGGCGCAACGGTAGCGCGTCTGACTCCAGATCAGAAGGTTGCGTGTTCAAATCACGTCGGGGTCAGCGCTTTTATTTTCTCTCCTCAATGAGATAACAAATAGATTCGCTAATGAAACGTAGTAAAGCATTTTTTAAAAGTCCTGTAAATGTGATTTTCAATACACTACATAACAATAAAGTATCTCACACACGTACACACAGGATTTCTTTAGAAATAACCAACATTTAATAAATACATGTTTTTTATGTAACAAAAAGTGTTACAACAACAGGCATCAAAAAGTGACATGATGAGACTGACTGGTCATGTTACTGGACTTTTATTGTGAAGGAATGTTGAGGACTGAGTTCATATACAGCAGATATCATGTCCGAAGTCCTTCAACCCTTGCCCTACACCTATCAAACTAGTTGTAACTAATTGTAAAGAACTTTTAACAAGGCTCTTACATTTCGGCACAATCATTATTCTGACCTGCAGATACCCACACTTGCATATTTGTAACATATTGTCAAGTAGGCAAATCATAAGTTCATAATAAAAAGCCTACAGAAAATTGAGATTTTACGGTTGTGAAAAATGTCTAAACATCCTTTATACTCCTGCAGTCAAAGAGAACAAAGCAAAAAGTGGTAGTTCTGTGCAACTGTTGACTTCCTCTTTCAACAAGCGTCATTTCCTGTGTGATATTTGGACACACATTTGGAAAACATTTACCACGACACATATGCATTAACACATACAAAAATAATAAAAAGACAACCACAATACAGTCATTAGACTGACAACATTAGCAACATCATAGCATCTACAAAACACAAAACATCAAAATTTAATTTAATTGATGACTTACAATACATAATTAGAACTTGGTTTTAGAACATTTGATCACTTTATGAAACTCTCGCCATAAGAAACAGGTGCTTGCGGCTCTGTTTTGTCATCCTACATATTAATTCAAGTAGAGGCTTTGCGTGCTTATAAAATGCACAATTTTTATTGCTTCCAAGTATTCACAGGTTGTATCCACAGAGAACCTTTTAATTTTGGATTTACTTCACAATAGACTTTGTGTTGTTCAGAAATAAGAGATCAGGCTTGTAATTTGGCGGGTTGGCCAGGGGGTCATAACCTAAACGACTTAACATCGGGACAAGGCTGGCCATATCATTCACCACATCAGCAGGGATCTTGCCCACCCATTTAAACAGAGCATCCACATTCACTGGCTTGACGACTTGATCAGTTGACAGTTCCACTCTGTAAGAGAAACAGGAATAAAAGAGACAATGAACAATCATATAGATTTAGAAAGACTTGCAGACAAGCCCTAAGTGCTTGCCTAAAACATCATGAAAATAAGATAACCTGCCCTCTAGAAGTTAAGTGCAGTACAAACTGACAATTACAAAGAACTTTTAACGTCTACCATTGGTTCCATTATTATAGGACTGTGATGAAATTAGTGCTCACCAGATGTCTTTGAAAATACTTGCTGGTCAAACAAACACCCCATTTACCCCTAAGCCATTTGTTTTACATATCATATTACAATGTAGTGGCATATTTACATTGAGAATGCTAAATCTAGCCTAGCTCTTGAAACGTAAACCTGCATGTCTGACCCATTGTCCGGAAAAGCCAAAGAGGTAAAAGGAAATGGTGAAATAAATTATTGACGGGAAGGTTTTTCTTTCTTTTACTTATATTTTTTGAAGTATATATCACTATGAAATACAGAGCCCCGCACATTACATATGGGGAAAAAAAGATATTGTGGCCAAGTATTAGGTTCCTATGTTTTAGGTAAATTATGTCTTCATTTTAAGGCTGGATTACACTATTTTTGACTTTTGCCCAGACTTACAGTCAGGAGTCAACAATTTGCAGATTTTCTAGCTTCAGACTATGATTCTTTCTAGTCGGAGGATATCAAACACGTTACATATTTTGAGCTGGTTTTAAAACACATTGTTTTCATTTGTCATATACCTCCTAGCAATGATAAGGGACATGTGCTTGAGTGTGTGATTCTCAGTTATTTAGTGCGTGATGCCCAGATGTTAAAAATCATGTAGCCCTGGTTTCACAGACAAGGCTCAAGCCAGTCCCATCTATCATTGTTTTATCTCAAGCAATGTTTTTTTCTAAGGCACGTTTAAAAAAAAAAGCTACTTAAATGTCCTAATTGAACTAAGGCCTAACCCTGGCTTAATCTAAACCCTGTCTGTGAAACCAGGCCTTAGTGTATTCCAGGCTCCCGGCCTTTAATTAGAAAATGAGGGAACAGATTAGTTTAATATGCCACGATTTAACTTAAATGAGGGAACGAATTAATAAAACATGGACACAAATGAATAAGTCATGGTAACCAATTCACATACAATTGACATACCGTGAGCCTCAAACACCATTGTTTCCTCCTTCATATGTAAATCTCATGTTTGCAAAATACCACTGAAAAACGGGCACGTTGCAGTCAGGCTCATTAATATTTACGCCCCAAAATTTGCATATACCAGCCCATGTTCTAGGCCAGACATGGACCTGCACAGCCGAATCATCAGAAGTTCTGCAGGCATTGTGAAAAAGCAAACAAGGACAATAGCAAAAATGGCAGATCGTGGATATAAATGTTATGTTCTAGGCTGCGCTTTTCATACCCTTCCCACAGAACAGTACTGTCAACAGGCATGGTTGATGTTTATCTACAACAGGATATCGCACCATTTTAATTCAAAGTTGTTAGTTTGCTCTGCCCAAATCACCACTGACAGTTTTTCGAACCTGTGACAATATCAAGCAGGTTTTGCTCATCATTTGATCCTGAAGAAGGGGGCAATTCCAACTATATTGCCATTACAACCCCTACCGCAAGCAGTAAGATTTTTGACTGTTGAAGCCATTTCTGTTTAAATTGAAAGTTTCTTAGTGAGCTAACAATATTAACAATAATTTTCCCCAAGTTGTCGAGATCGAACTCAAGATGCTGTTACAGTAACGTTAACCTTAGCCAACTAGCAAACTCCAAGTAACAAGCATAGAAAACTAAATAGTATGAAGACCTATTTACACGGAGGTTAATATTATTTGGGGCCCGTGTTGTCATATAAATCTACAAAACACAACTGTAGATACATCGGTCAATCCCTTTTGTCGGGTAGTATTATAATTTAGCCCATATTTCAACAACAACACATAACTCAGGAGCTAACTAGGTTAGTTTGGTTGCTTACAGATAGCTCACTCGCTCACGTGGCCTTCTCCACCACTTAAGTTGAAAACGATTGTCATTTGACTATGCATCCAGTCAATTTGTTTAAATATTTTTTGTTTGAGAACTGAAGTATGATTATTTTACACGTTTGTATTTCAGAGTACATCACAGCTCCTGCGTACAAATCTGTGAAACAGCCAATCAGAGCAGAGCTAAACATTATTATTCATGACCGTACCAAATGAGGTAATAACAGCCCAATTCATTGTAGAGTTGTATATATGGATATGTAAAACCGTATCTGAAGACTTTTTGCCCTTACCTAAGCCACATACCTTCTACGTAGATATCAGAGAACAATTTAAAATATTGTATCAATGCATTCTATGGCACCTTTAAATTACAGTAGTCAACATTTGAAGTGGATCAAAAAAGTTCATCAAAGTTGTCCTAAGACAAGAACGGGTATTGTTCAAAATTCATGTATAACTTTGATGAAAGGTTTTGATCCACTTCAAATGTTGACTACTTTATATCAGTGCCATTGTTTTATCTCAAGTAAACACCAGTAATGTTTTTTTTATAAGGCACGTTTATAAAAGCTACTAAAATGTCCTAATTAAACTAAGGCCTAATCCTGGCTTAATCTAAGCCCTGTCTGTGAAACCGGTTCAAAGTGTTTTACTTTGAATTATTTAGACAAAATATTTTAATACAGGCTATATATTGTTGTTTATCACCATCACCAAAAAAAAAAATCTCTCAAAAGTGTGACAGCCAATATATCAAAGCGCCAAACTCACTCACTTTGACAGTGAAACTCCTCCAACTTTCCCAATAAGCCGTTCGTGGTGCAGCACAGCGGTGTCCCACGGCAGATCCAGGAACTGAAGGAGCTTGTGCATCACTCGCTCAGGGTTCAGCACCAGCTGCTCGTAGTGCACGGGCAGACAGTTGCCATCAGTTGCAGCCAGGCACTGGTCATACATCACCTCCACTGCCCGGTTCCACTTCACCAAACAGTCCCGGTAACTCGTCAAGTCAAATCCAGTGATAGTCACCTTGCGGGAAATCATAGAGTGTACAGTGGCCCTGCCATCGCGAAGCATAAGAATAAACTTTGCTTTTGGGAAGAGCTTGGAGAGGTAGGAGAGGGACTTCAGAGCAAACGGGTCCTTATTGCAGAGCCTCGGAGCGGGCTCGCCGTGCCCCACTATGATCTCCAACAGGAAGGCACGGACAGCGGAGTCCAGGACCTCATCGGTGACGCCAGCCTCGTTGAGACGGAGCCGCTCACGTGCCGAGTGACTCCAGGTGGCCTGCATGGCTAACAGCCGGGGGATGACCCGGGTCTCCTCTCCGCACCGAACAAGAGGGTGAGCATCCAACATAGCACGCATTAGTGTGGTGCCGCTCCGAGGGACTCCACCAATGAAAATGAGAGGGGTTTCCTCATTGTACTCCTCAGGGAGCTGTAACGGGTCACTCAGATTTCTGCCAGCGTGTATGTTTACTACCCACCCGTGCTGTGCCATGCGAGAACGGGCATTTGGACAATCTATCGTGCTGAGGCCAAGATAAAATATTGTGATGGAGCTGATGACCCCGCAGATCAGGAGAACGTTGCATGTTTGTTTTCTCATGACTTATAGTTAGGGGAGAATGTGGTTGGTGGTTATAAAAAGCAGAATGAGATCGCCAAAACTGGTAAAACAGAAGGGGGGAAAAGGTCACGGGGGATCTTGGAAAGACAGAGTCAATGCTTTCCAGAAAGGGTCACGGTGAAAGAATGTAGCTTAGGTAAAAGTTAATGGGGGAGGGAAGGGATGTGCAAATTTTTTTTCCAGCCAGCAGCTCTTCAGGCTCTTGCCTGGGGCTTCAATAAATTTAGACTTGGTAAGTCAAGCCTTATGTTCTCTGTCAGCACCATTGTGCCTGTAGAAAGAAGGAAAAACGCTTTCAAAAACAGATTTTGCCAGGTCTGTTTCAGCATTGGCTACTATTGTGCATCTCAGGTTACATTAAATGTCACATCTAATACCATTACAGTACAACATTACCGTAATGGTATTAGACAATTAGAGTTAGCCAATTTGTAACTCAAGAACTACGCATAAAATGCAAGCCTAAACACTATAAAGGATAATGTAACTAGAAAAAACATGTAAAATCTGTGAAAAGAATGGTGTGTGTATCTTGACAATCTTTTAGGTACCATGTGTAGTTTAAGATTGTGAAGTTGTCCAGGTCAAAGTGGAGTAATCTAGTACAGTGGTTCCCAACCTTTTAGACTCATTATTCAACAGTATATGCTGTAATGAGGACAACACTACTTCTTCACTAACAAAAAAGAACCAGGTGTCTACAGCACCTTTTATAAATGTGAACATGAAACTTTGGCTAAACATGCACGCACACCTATAAGCACCAGCATCCTGTTGTGGGCAGCATCAGTGGTTGCTTTTAGTGATTGCTTTTAGTTTCCCAAATAACACACATGCACATGAAACTCTAACACCGGATAGTTGATCTTAAACTGATTCATCAGTATCCACATTAAAGCAAATGGAGTAAACAAAATGTATATAAATAAGTAAAATACAACTAAATGCCAAACAAATCTAGAACTTTCATGCTAAAATCTATTCTAAATTTACAGAAAAATTTAGGAACTGAAGCCACATGCAAATGGCACATAGGCTATTCTGGGTGGCCTTTTACGTGATAGGATTAAATTGCATACGTAGAAATTTAATTTGGAAAATAAAGCCCTGATATAGAGATGTTTGTGCGTGCATTATGCAAATTTGTAACCTCAACCTGTAGTTGCTTATTATGAACACTCTAATTTAATAAATTCATCATATTAATAATGTGCCTATTAATAATCTAATCAATTATTTGTTAGTATTTTAGACCTAATGACGGTTCTCAAACAGGTTTCCCTTGAACTTTCATTGGTTGAACAAACAGTACCGCCCCTGACTCACGCCAATGGTTGAGCCGATGACACTCATTTAAAAAAAAAAAAAAAAAAAAAAAAAAAGTTATGATAGTGCCACAGTGGTTTGACATTTCAGTGAAATCAACGTAAGATTAACTTAGTAGCCTATAGTTGTTTCGGCATAAAAAAAGAAAGAATTTTAACAGGAAAAAGTATTAATCGCTTTAAACAGTGTATTTTCTCGCTACTTTGGTTGTTGTCTGGTGGTCTTCATCATTCAAGAGACTGCATGCGTCTGAAAACGCATTCTAACCTAGCATTTTTAAGCGCCTTCAATATTGAACCGCATTTTTGGATATAACATCAGGATTCGAATTCGCAAAGTGTTGCAGACAGAATATATTCAGTGATTCAGATCGTTGCCGTGTAATTTGAGGGAATCGTGAGCGTAACCTTACTGCAATAATGCAACAAGTCGACAGAGCTACAATGTGTGGTCGGTTCGCTCGATCATGATTCATGACCGTGTATAGTTGAAACATAGCTGAACACATTTTCACTTGAATAAATGTGATATGCATAGGTTTGCTCATAATTATAGTTGATATCACTTGGATATATTAGCTGTGACACGAAGACGTTTAAAATGGTCGTAAGGGAAATCCGAGACAATCTACCTGAGATCAAAGTTATTCCTCAGCACGATTGACTGGCGGCCTGCAACAAGGAAACTATGTGTGAAACAGTCACGACACGTAAAAAAACAACAACTCTTAGTTTAAATAGTTCAAGAGCGTGACGCGTCTTACCGTACAGAAAGTGCAACTCGAATCCTACATTCTCCAGTGTCTCTGATGAAATGCAGACGTAACGATGGTGTAAACGGAGCTATCAAGCTGACGTTGAGAGATAGTCTTTCACCGCGTGCACATTGCTCATGAATCTTCTTTCTGTCTATATGTAAGGATTCACTGTCAGACGATTTAAATTCAAGAGAAAACCTGAATTACAAGCAGATGTTTTAAATCCATACCAGTTACAACAGCACTATAGAAGAACTCTCAAATTTCATTGGTTACAGCAAACGTCTATTGCCAATCAGATGCTTTTCATTGGCTTTCTCTATGACATGTCATTGCTGTCATATATCAAATTCCTGTCGAATTTATATATATATATATCAGTCTCTTTTCTCATCAGAAGAATTGTCAATGATAATGTTTTTAATCAATGTCTTCATCAATATGTCAGATTTATTAGAAAATAGCGACTTGCAACTTCAGTGTTTTCATGCTGTTTGTGGAGGGCTGAAATTAGAAAACGTCTATTTATAATTCGTTTGTGAGACAAATGACAAAAGTATCACATTAAACAACTTTGTGGATAAAAATATTGTTATAAGAGCTCAGTAGAAACTTGCAGTCACACACTACATCTCATAATCACACAGGCCAATAGAGACAGTTGATAAACGACAAGGTTTGCTTTGTTCAATCACTTTGTTCACACTTTTAAAGGGTCAATGAAGATAATACAACATAATTAAATACCAAATTAATGAGAAGCAATACGGGAAGGATTTTGTAGAGGAAGTGAGATTGTCTTGACTCCAGAAGATTATACTTCCCCTCTGAACAAAGATCAATGCAACTGCAAATGGGTTTGAAAAGCTACTAATGCTGACAGAATTATATATGGTTTCATGTGCCTGTTCAATATATACATTGGGTTAAATAAATACACACTTTATAGACATCACTTTTTGCTCTAAATGTGCCCATCTATGGCTGACATATTTTCATTAATATAATGTTTTAGAGAGAATATATTTTATGTATAATATTAATTATATGATTAAGATTAACAGTATATACTAAAGTATTAGCACTGTCAACAAATCTGATGTAATTTTCTTCTGTGTTTGCGATTGAAAGCATGTAAAAAAAAAAAATCATTGTGTTTCCAGGGCTGATGCTACTGGTCTGTCTCCATCGCAGGGTCAGCAGATGCATCGCCTTCGTTCTGGGGGTCACCAGGCAGGATGTCTGTGACTTTCTGTATTAGTTCATCAATCTGTTCTTCTGTCAGTCTTTCCTCACTCTCCTCTACCATCTGTAAGGTTACGTCATATATAGGTTATACATCTAACATCCAGCACTGGCCATTCAGAAAATAGTCTTTTCTCTATACAATCTGTTCTATTAGTTTATTACAGGGGCACAGATAAATCATAGAGCTTCAGGGTACCAGATTAATAACATTTTCCTTGTAATAATATTAATAATGATACTCCTAATTAGTGTTGGGTGTAATGCATTACTAAGTAATTAATTACTGTAATTTAACTACTTTTCCCTTGAAAAAGTAAGGGATAACTCTTAATTTTTCTGTAATTTGATTATAGTTACTTCCATATTAAACAATAGTGGATTTGACATCAAAATTGAACATCTACTGTTAAAACGTATGTTTTTAATGTAATCTTCTTCCTTTAAATACTTTGTCAGTTCAAGAATAATTTATGCAATTTTATATTATTTATTTAAAAGAATTAAAAGAGCAGTTTCATGTCTATCCTTGTATTGTTCAACTGGTTTAGGTTGACCTGGGATTTAGAAAGTTATTAGTAATAAGTAATGCAATATTTTTTAGAGAGAGTAATTAGTACAGTAATCTAATTACACTGTTGAAGTAGTAATTAGTAGATAGCAAAATATATTACTCTTGCACAACCATGCTCATACTATTATATTATTATATGTAATATTCCACTGATTTTTTTGTCAAGGACGAATAAATTCTGTTTATCTGAAAATACATTTACCACTTCAATTTCATTGTTATTTGTTTTTTATATTCTTGTATGCTTATTTTTCCTTTAAGTTTAACTTCTAATCCACAATGTGAATATTTGCTTATACACTATCGTTCAAACATTTTGGGTCGATAAGATTCGTTTTTTAAACTCTCTCATGCTGAACAAGGCTGCATTAATTTGATCAAAAATACAGTAAAACAGTAATATTTTGAAACAGTGTCACATGGTTCTTTGGTGTATAGAAAGTTCAAAAGAACAGCATCTATTTAAAATAGATATTTATTTTGTAACATGTTGTCTTTACAGTCAATTTTGTTACAATTAATGTGTCCTTGCTGAATAAAAGTATTCATTTCTTTTTATAAAATAATTAACTGTTCCCAAACGTTTGAATGGCACTGCACATTCTCAGTATTTCTCAAGAAATTGGCAATGATGTAAAAAAGGAGGAAGGTTATGAAAGTGTCTCACCAGCTGGATCTCAACAGCAGTCTGGGGTCTGTGGTTAAGGAGCTGCAGCTTTTCAGCTCTTTAAACAGGAACAGAAAAAGAAACCGCAGTCAACTCTTGGCTAAAAAACCCAGGTTCACTCATTATCAAGTGCAAAAAAGCAACTCAGACGAGTAATGTAGTCTCACACATCACATGACACAAATCTTCATAATGATGCATCTCAAACTCAGAGTTAGAAAGTGGTTGTAATACACTGCATTTAATGTGACAAAGTCTGCATTTGTCACAATATACCCATTTGTGACAGGTCTATACATTTTTTTCTATACAAAAATGTCTAAAGCAATTGTTTAAAAAGAAGAACCAAAACTAACTTAGTGAGCTTGTGAGGCAGCATGGCAGTGAGGAACTCCTTCACGGTCTCTGGTTTCTGATGAACACATGGCGTCTTGGACAGGTACTTCAGGGTCTATTGAGGCATATACATCAAATGTTAAAGGGCATGAGTGAGGAAGATTTTGAAGAAAACAATTTCACAAAGATGGAAATATAAATATCATCTTTGCTTTAAGTCACATCAAAGACAAGCACCTCATACATGATGGTGTTGAGATTCTGCTGCCCGGTGCTGTGCTTATTTTTAACCATCTCCTTTCTTTTTTCTTTCAGGTCTGTCAGCAGCTGATAGACCTGGTGGAGTAGAGGGCATTTGTACAGCCAGGAAAAAAAACTGCAGGCATGCATTTTTGATAACACACACATTTAAAATGTTCAACACACAAATGGGTCCAAATTGAATCTAAAAATGTTAAATGCATACTGACCTCATAATTGCTCAGCATTGCAGCATTGGCGTCCCTCCTACAAACAAAATTTTTAAATTAGGATTAACTTGTGTTAAATTATCTAAAAGTATTTTAACAGCAGCTATAATAGACCTTTATGGAAGCTTGTTTCCGCCACGGATTAATAAAAAAAAAAGTTAACTGCGACTTTTTAACTGACAATTCTGACTCTTTATATCACAATTCCGAGTTTATGTCTCACAATTGTGACTTTTTCTAGAGTTTATATCTCGCGATTCTGAGAAAAAGGCAGAATTGTGAGATAAAAAGTTACAATTACCTTTAGCCTCAACACTTTGGAGCACTGCAACAAACACCACTGCATTTTGTGCATTTGAAATGTATGCATGTGTGTGAGCAGTGGGACTGCACTATATTTACAAAAAAAACCAGATAATATATATATATATTTTTTACACTGGACACTCCTGCCCTAAACACTATTTATTGACAAAGTCGGTCCTGGATGGCCACTGTTCTGCAGAGTTTAACTCCAACTTGCCTCAACACACTCTGGAAGTTTCTAGTATGTCTAAACTGGTTTGTGTGTTTAATTGGGTTTGGATTGGAACTAAACTTTGCAGGACAGTGGCTCTCCAGAACAATCCCTGGTTTAGGAAGTTCAGGTGGTGACAGAAACTGGGCTGTTTTTTTGGTGAACACCATCAACTGGATCGAGTTTAATATAACATTGATCGTTAGAAGACAACATTTTGTCACGTTAACTGTTTTAACATTCTTTTTACGAATACTCGATTTCTTATATTCAGTGTGAGCTGCTCTCAAAGTATTTCAATCTTTTTGAGTTTTATTTCACTTGGATTAATAGTTCGTGTTGATGTCTATTCATGTTGATTATTTGTTGCGAGTTTCCCAAATTGCTCTCGATATTATTAGCCATATACAATACGGCCGTATTCAACACGTACTATGAAGATTATACAGTCTTTACAACCAAATGTATTTCAACAATTAGTGGTGACTATATATTGTATTTCAAACAGATTAGCTAGTTAGAACAGCTCATAATCAAGTTTATCCGAGAGTTATTATGGCTGGAACTACTGTACATCATATGCAGAGTTTACGGCACAGAGTGACCACCACGTGAGCCGCATATAATCGACAGTTCATTATACATTTGGAAAATTAATTAACTCATCAGAGCGACAGATACTATTGTTTTCAACAAAATACCAACTATTATATGGGTTGAGTGAGTTTGACTTCAAACGTCTAGAAGTAAATTAGACCGCTTACACTTCCATCCTGCTTTCCTTGTTGGTTCGACAGCTAAAAACGATCCGGCGAGAAAACGAAGCTTTCTGTTAAACGTTCCCACCCAGTTGTGATGTTCACATTTGTTTATAGGCTTAAGTATTCCTGTAACTATTAAACCCTAATGTTTTAAAAATAATTTTAATACAAATCTGACTATAATATTTCCCCCCTGGCAACAAAATAAATCAATTTAAACCCTCAAAATTCAAACCCATCAATAAATCACGGATATTGAACGGCTTTGAAATGTTGTGAAAGCATTTCTATAGAAACATATTGATTAAAAATGTAATATCTTTAAGTCTCAACATATATGGTGTAGGTCAATGGAAATAAATAATTCAAAGCAAGGGTTAGAGAATGTGCTGTTTCCTGTTTTTAAAAATGTATACGTTTGAAAGGTATTAAACATAAAGGAAGATGAACTTTAGAATAGAACACTTTAATTCATTTAATATATTTATTTGTTATTTATATATATATATATGAAGTATAGTTAGATTCATGCTTATCTTCTCGGTTAAATGACACAGAGCCATAGCGTCATCCACCGGTTCTTCAGGCTAAATGACAGCTCCCGAATTAAATTACGCTTAATTTTGGTTGGTTCGCGAGCACCTCATTTACATATAATGGGCGGAGCTTTCGCCTCCCAAAATAAACGAGGAAATGTTGCAAGCTGCTGGATGTTCAGGCCCGCCTCTTACAGTAATTCATTCTTATGAATCGATGGAAGCATTCGCTGCTGAATTGATCCTTTAATTATCTGTAATTTCTGTTTTAATAATATGCTTTTACTTTTTCCGTTTGTTCTTCACACATAAAGACTGAGAGTCAAAGTGAGACTGTTACAATGGCAAGTTCAGAGGTAAAGATGGCTAATCTCTCTAAAGTTTAGTGCGTTTCTTGTCTGTTACAGGCTTTCCAAACCTGTCATGCCTTACCGTAATCCGTATGTTCTTAATTTTGTGTTGAACAGGGAAATAAGCTATGGGGTGGTCGTTTTGTGGGAAACACCGACCCTATAATGGAAAAGTTCAATGCGTCAATCGCGTACGACCAGCGTATGTGGGAAGCGGATATTAAAGGAAGTAAAGCATATGTCAAAGCCTTACAGAAAGCAGGGTTGGTCACCCAAAACGAGATGGAACAGATTCTTACAGGCCTTGGCAAGGTGATTATACCATTAACCACACAACCTGACTCATAAACCTGTCTATTTGCTTCCAGGTTATGTCTGTTCTTTTACAGTCATCTTTTTCATGAGACTTCATGTAACCCAGTGCACTTTGTAAATATGTACCAGGATACTGTACCATAGTCCATTCCCCCTTTGACACCAAAGCTTAATACATCACAGAAAAAAATATGCCCTGACACAGACATCTCCATGTGCACTCAACAATAGCCATGTGACAATGCTGCTGATTCAACATATGGCATTTTGTTCTGACAACATAACAACAACCAGCTAACTGGGGCTAGTTGTCACACGCTTTAAAGCGATTGTTCACCCAAAAATCTTCATCTAACTCACCCAAAAGTTGCCCCAAACCTGTATGAGTTTCTTTCTTCTGTTGAACACAAAAGAAGATATTTTGAAGAATGTTGGTAACCAGACAGTTGATGAACCCCACTGACTTCCATAGTAGGAAAAAAATACTATGGAAGTCAAAGGCTGCCGTCAACTGACTGGTTACCAACATTTTTTTAAATATCTTCTTTTGTGTTCAACGGAAGAAAGAAACTCAAGTTTGATGACAAAAAAATATTTTTTTGGGTGAACTATCCCTTTAATGCAGTGAATATTTCATTTTTGTATATCAGTTTCTGTATAGGTACATTTCATTACAAAAAAGCTATTGTAAATTTCCACTGTTATTGACAAAGAAAAAAGATTGATCATGTGAACATTGCCCGGTATTTAAATAGTTAAAACAGTTTTACACCACAATTCTGAAAGGTAATTTCCAAAAAATATTAACCAACAATTACTGTAATTAATTTACTGTATAATTTTAAATGCATAATAAGTGACAACTTACCCTGATAAAAATGTAATCTATTATTAAACCTTTTTAGAGGAAATCTATGTAGTTCTCGCTATATAATACATACATTTTATTCAAATTATTTTTCCTCAGAAGTAAGCTATGAATATGAAGGTTCAAGACTTCCACTCCAAGTAAATAACAAGAAGTATATTATTTACTCTATAAAACTGTGTTTATAATAAACTAAAATAATATGATAAAAAATACCAGTTTGCAATATCTAGCAGCACTGTTTTTGTACATCTAAAATTACTTAAAGTGAATGACACCGGAAGCCTTGCACATTAAATAAAAAAATGTCCTCACCCTCTATTAAATTCAAAATAAAGTGGAAATTTTACCCTTGAAGTTGAAAATATGTGTATTTTAGTTTGGAGGATAAAAAAACACACACAAATATTCTAATTTAATACAGAATTTGAAACCAGGGCACAACAGCTAGAGAAATTTAAGTGTATTTTTAATTCAAAAGCTACTGAGATATAGCATTGTGCTTCCGACTAGCACTGTGTTTGCCCTATATGGCTGTAAATAAATATTGTAAATTTCAAATCAAAAAAGACTTATTAGACATTTTACTTCATTGTCATTGACTGTTCGCACATATTTCTGAATGTCTTCATCAGGTTTTTGATGAGTGGTCCAAAGGCGAGTTCAAGATCAAACCAGGAGACGAGGATATTCACACAGCAAATGAACGCAGGCTGAAGGTAAACTCTGTATTATGTATTATGAAAAGAACATTTAACTGAATTTTTGGTTTCTATAATATTAATATCTTTTTCCATTTAAAGGAATTTATTGGTGATCCAGCTGGAAAGCTTCACACAGGCAGGAGCAGGAATGATCAGGTTTGGCTTGGACTGAATTTGGTCACATAACATTTCCTCTGTAGGCATGATTTGACTGAACAGTTTTCATTTGTTGGATATAGGTTGCAACAGATATGCGGCTCTGGCTGCGGGACGCTATTGCCACTCTGAAAGGACTAGCTTTGCAGCTCATCAACACTATGGTGGAAAGAGCTGCAGCGTAAGAATGCTCAATAATCCAGATACCTGTAGAGATCGGACTAATGTACAATTACCAAACACACACATCGCAAACTATCTTCCTTTGCCCTATCAGAGAGATTGACATCCTATGCCCTGGATACACTCACATGCAGAGGGCCCAGCCAATCAGATGGAGTCACTGGATTCTCAGGTGCATTTCAAAGAAGATTTCAGTCTTAAAGGGATAGTAGGCCCAAAATATGAAAATTCTGGCATCATTTACTCACGCTCAAGTTGTTCCAAACTTGTATGAATTTCTTTTTTTCTGCTGAACACAAAAGAAGATATTTTGGAGAAAATGGGTAACCAATGGGTAACAGTTGATGGGCCCCATTGACTTCCATAATATGGGGGGGAAATACTATGGAGGTCAATGGGGCCCATCAACTGTTTGGTTACCGACATTCTTCACAGTATCTTCTTTTGTGTTCAGCAGAAGAAAGAAATTCATACAGGTTTGAAACAACTTTACGGTGAATAAATGATGCACTATCCCTTTAATTATTTTCTACTCAAGGTAAAGCTACAGTGAAGTGTCAAGAACTTCATCTTGTTGATGCATATGTTTAGTCCCAATTGTTCATTCGATTCTCACAGTCATGCAGTGGCGCTAAGCAGGGATGTTGAGCGGCTGGACGACATCAGAAAACGTGTTAATGTGATGCCCCTAGGAAGGTTAGTTATGTGTATATACACTACTGTAATACTGTGCAGTAAGTGTCTTAAATAAGTATCTGTAAGTATCTTATGCTCACCAAGGCTGCATTATTTATGCATAGAATTTGGTTCTCAAGAAACTTGTTTTATTATTATCAATGTTTAAAAAACAGTTGTGCTGCTTTATATTTTTTTGGAAACTGATACATTTTTTCAGGATTCTTTTATGAATAGAAAGTTTAAAAGAACTTTATGGATGTATTTATGGACACTCTAATGCATCTTTGCTGAGCAAAAGTATTTAGTTCTTTCAAACAAAAACAAAAATCTGCTGAAGGGTTGTGTACACACTTCACACTTTCATTGTATTAAATGGATCTTTTTATAGATACATTGAAATATGATGTATATATTTGCCTTGCAGTGGAGCCATTGCTGGGAATCCCTTCAACATTGATAGAGAACTACTTCGTCAAGGTTGACAGTTTTTACTTTCGTTTTTTTTTTTGCTTTCTTGTTATTTGCTTTCCTGTTTTCATATTAAATATTAATGTGAGTTTAGTTCTTTTCCGATATAATTAATAATTTGTGAAGTATGTTCCTGTGATGCATGTTTGTGTACACAGGTAGAATTGTTCACCTGATTTACAATCTGATTTATAATTTTTTTTATCACTCCCCAGAACTAAATTTTGACAGGATCAGCATTAACAGCATGGATGCTACTGGACAGAGGGATTTTGTTGGTATGTAATAATAATGCTTCAAAAATCATCTGAGCGTATGATAAGTAACAGATTTCAGTGGAATAAAAGGGAATATTCACCCAAAAATGAAAATTCTGTCATCATTTACTGACCCTCATGTCGTTCCAAACCTGTATGACTTTCATTTCTCTGTGTAACATAAAAGAAGATATATTTTTAAAATGTCTGTTTTTTTTTGGTCCATACAGTTGAAGTCAATGGTCACCAAAACTTTGGTTTACCCGCATTCTTCAAAATAACTTTTTATGTTCCACAGAAGAAAGAAATTCCTAAAGATTTAGAACAACATGAGGGTAAATGATGGCAGAATATTTCATTTTTGGGCGAACTATCCCTTTAACTGTGTGTTTGTGTATGTTTTTGGACAGTGGAGTTTCTCTTCTGGGGATCAATGTGTCTCACACACCTCAGCAAGATGGCAGAGGATCTGATTTTGTACAGTACCAAGGAATTCTCCTTTATCACTCTGACAGATGCATACAGGTGAGGACAGCATATGATCCATAACGGGAAGTGATAGCAGTGGTTCATCTTGAGAATAGAATAGAAAAATAATAATGAAAAACTACACTCATCTGGCTGTGCATACGCCCATGACTTATAAGAGCTCTTGACTGACGGTTCCAGTCTGACCTGGGTCATGTTCTAATCTCATTCCGGTCTGTGCTTTACCGTCCAGCCTATGACTGCAAAAACAATTTCTTGAACAGCACATTAGCATATTCAAATGATTTCTTGATGATCGTGTAAAACAGAAAAGTAATGATGCTGCTGAAGTATTTAAATGGTAAACAGTTACTTTAAATTGTAATAATATTGTGAAATAACTGTAACTGTTTTCTATTTTAATGTATTTTAATGAAAGTGTATTTTAAAATATTTTCAGAACTGTTTTTACTGGGTTTTTTTTTTTTTTTTGCAACCTTGGTGAACATAAAATACTTCTTTCAAAAGCATTAAATAATCTTACTGTTCAGATCACAGATTTAAATGTGAGTGGATTTGACATACTGAGCCATGAAGTGCAAAACCTCTTTTTGTCTTATTAACCTAACATTTTGCCTAGTGGTTTGAACTCAAGAATGTGTCGTATGTAGGCCCCATAATAACCCATAATGTCACAGCAGACAGAGATCATTAATTTGAAGCTCTTGGGTTAACGGCTTTTCTTAGGGCTTTTCTATTATTTTTACCCCACTTGCCACGTATGCACATTTTCATCATGAAGCTCTAGGAGCTGCTGGCTTGAGCTTTAGGCAGAATTGCAAAATAATGGGTCATGATTCAGATTACTTTTATGGTGCAGTTGCAAAGAAATGTCTTTGAGTACACATGTACGTGTTCCTGCCATTACACACTTTCTGTTGTTGGAGCAAAGAAATTTTATTCTCATACTATAATTCTTTATGGCCTGTGAAGTGTTTGGTCTTTTAACATTAACTAATGACGAAGCTGTTACTGACCTTAGTTAACAAGTAAATGCTTGCTGAAAAATAATTATTACCCATAGTTCGAATTACAGGGGGTACTGGGGGGGTACTATACCCCCCAATGAAGACCCAGTACCTCCCAAAGGGACAGAAATATCAGTTTTGGGGGGGTCAGATAATTTTTCTGATATTGTGAAAAAATATAATTAGAGTTACAATAGGCTACAAGTCAACTCCTATTTTCACTGTAGGAACATTTTAATGTAAAGCGATTTCAGACACCCCTATTGTGGACCGTACCATTTTTAACCACCGTGGCTAGAAGCAACGGAGATAGAGAATGGTTTGCTGCTGACCTGCATGGATAAATGTAAGTTGCTAGCTGACGTCTAGCTTGTTGATTTTACAACCTTCATTTATTAACGTGTTTTGTTCTTTCATAGCTCATGTCACGTCTTCATACATTGAATTACCGGCTACTTACCTGCTACTTACCCACTGAGGCTAGTTAAGTGGACCTTAGTTACCAAGGTTAGTTAGCAAGGTTAGGTAGCAAGATAATTCTCAATTTAAATCAAGCTTTACATTGTGGTGAGTTAAAATCAGGGGCGGATCTACAAACAACATTGTTAGTGTATTAGAGGCGTGGGCGCGATCGAACTGTGTGTGTGTGTGTGTGTGAGAGAGAGAGAGAGAGAGAGAGAGAGGCGCGGGCGCGATCGAACTGTGTGTGTGTGTGTCGTATGACTAAATCTGTTCATATTTCCTCAAAACTCACTAGAAGACATCATTTGAGGGGTCTTTTTTTTTTTTATCTCCTGGGGAGCAAACCCCCCAAGAATTGCTTTTTCACAAAGTACAATTTAAGTATAGACTACACAGACTGTTGATAGTGATTACACAGAGAAAGGGTCCACAATTCACAAATTAAGACCCTCACCATCCAAAAACCCAGCTACATCTCTGATTTGACTCCCACTCCGTGTAATGTAGGTGTAGAGAACAAAACACATTCAATGAAAACCGTAGCATTTTAAATTATGAATAATGTCCATGGCCCCCCTCCTGAAACCTCATGCCACCCCTTTACCACCCCAGGTGGTAGTATGGTTTTTTATAGTATGCTCCTTAATCACATTAAAGATTGTGTTGATTTGACACTGACAACCATTGACTACAATGGAAAATTGGTTTCTGTTTATACAGTATATGAGAGGGTTGGGTCTTACCTCCAGGTCTTATGAAATCTAAAAATAAACCAAATCAATATTTCATGAAATAGGCAATAGGCTTCTTGAAAAGGTATTACTTTTACTAGTAATTAGAATGGTATTTCAGTGCACTTAACTTCTAACTTTTGGGAGTTGATCAAAACAGTTCTCTTTTGGATATATAATAACAATGAGATATTCTGTAGCCTACTGATTATCAGTTTGTCGCATGTTTAGACCTTGTATGTGTGTTGCACAACACATGTTGCACTTGGCGATCACGGTGGGGATTGATATGGTAGTGGACCATGATGGTCATAGAAGAAGTGAAGGGGCAGTACCCCCCAATTATGGTGGGGTAATTCGCACTCTGTTATTACCTATTTATTAACACCAAAACCATGTTAGGAAAAGCTGACCATCTGCCACAGAATGCAGGACTCAAACGGGTTGTCTTGATTGGTGGATGACTTTTTTTTATAAAGCTCATTTCTAAAAACCAAACAAAGACAAAACATAAAGACAAGCAACATAAAATACTAATATTTAGTTCTCTCCTGGGACAGACTCAGAGGCCAACATGTAAAAGTGCTTCTTCAAAGCCATTTTAAAAGCATTCTAAGTAGAGTAGGGGCAGAGCGGATGGAGAGCGGTAAGGTTCGGTTATTGAAAAGAAACAATCTCCTTTTTGCTTGAGTTGGGACTGCGGTATTCGAAATAAAAGTTTATCGGCCAATCTCACATTTTTTACTAGCTGGTGTAGAATAACAAGATCTGACAGGTAAGAGGGAGCGAGTCCAGTTAAAAAAAAAAAAAAAAAAAAAACCTTATATATATATAACCATTGATAAAATCTGAGTGATTCTTTCTGTCCCTCTTTCTCATACCGGTCAATAGTGTAGCAGCGGCATTTTGAACCAGCTGCAATTGATTCATCAATGCCTGGGAAAGTCCTAAATACACAACTTTACAATAGTCCAATCTGGATGATATAAAAGAATGGATGATTGTCTCCAGATCTCTAGATGAAAGGATAGATTTTATCTTGGCTATTAACCTTAGGTAGTAGAAATAGTTTTCACCACAGCGTTAACTTATTTAGCAAAATTCAACTCTGAATCAAAAAAATATACCTGGATTTTTTGTGTATGGGTGAATATTTCTAGACAGTCACTGTAAAAAACCCCACACGATTTTATCACTTTTTCTTTTCTCAAATCAACTTAGATAATTTTTTATGTGGTTCAGATAACATAATATTTTTGAGTTTCTGTTGATTAAACCAATCTCCTTCATTGTATCAATCAATTGTTTACATATCAATGAACTTAAAAAAGTAACTTGGCTGCCTTAAAATTTTAAGTTAAACCAACAATACTTTTTTAGAGTGTTTGATGAAGAGTGCAGGCCGTCGAGTAACAGGTAACCCCTGGAAAGGTAGAAGAACCCCGTGAGTTTAGGAAGTGGTCCTCAATAGGGATGTGTCTGCATCAGTCCGTGGTAGAGAGAAGTAAATCAAGAAGGACTTGACGATCATAGGTATGAGTGCAGCTGTGTTTTCTAACACAAACAACCATATCACCCATAACAATGCATATAAAGCAATTGACATAAGGCAGAAGCCAGCAAACAACCTGGCCTCAAGTGGCCTTGGGACACAGAGACTGAACATGAGCTGTCTGATGTGTACTGAGAGATTCAGCCAATTTCTGCTTTGTATGTGTGTCTAGTGTGTGTAGTTAATCAGAGCGGTTGTGTTTATGTTTGTGTGTGCAGCACTGGGAGCAGTTTAATGCCTCAGAAGAAGAACGCAGACAGCCTGGAGCTCATTCGCAGTAAAGCAGGACGAGTGTTTGGCAGAGTAAGATACAACACTGACTAATGAAGCCAACACGATACACGGATACTGGCCTACAGAGATAATCACGTCATTAAAATAACTGCCCTTATGATTAAGGTTAATCTATGGCAAATTTAATAATTAGTACTAGGGCTGTCAAATGAATGTTATTATTAATTATTGGTTATCGGATAATGGATATGTAATAGTGCGTGCTTATTTCTCCTACTTTTAAATTAAGACGCTGTCATCTAACTCTCACTTAATCTTTAAAAACATGAATAATTTAATAACATTGTTAGATTTTCTTTCGAAAATCTCAAAATGATTTACTAGGTCTCTTTATCTACTATGTAAGAACATATAAATTAATCATTTGATACAATGCATTTATTATGTACATACATGTTTTTACATTGTACATATATTTTAAAAAGTACCTGCATGGAATTACAGCTGTAATGATTTTCTGTAATTACATCTATAATTATACTGTTGAACCTTCCCTTAAAGCATAATCTACTCTTAAACCTAACCATACCAGTAAACCTGTCTCCTCCCTTACCTGCATCCCACCTCAATAGCAGCTCGAGGGTTTTGCAATACAATATAAACGCAATAGGTACATTGTACTTAAAAAAAAAAAAAAAATCTAAGTACATGGTAGTTAAGGACACCTAATATAAGTTGTGACCGATTATTCATTTTTCATACTGTAAATTATAATGTTGTGTTGCCTAAATTCACTTTAAAAGGGATCACATTTAATAACACAGCTAAAAACACATTTTAATATTGGCAATTTATCGTTATTGGCCATAACATAAAATGAATTAACCTTATCGGCCTGAATTTTCATAACACTGCATCCCTAGATTAATCTGAAGAAAGTAATAATGCAATTTCTAAAAGATTAAATATATTATAGTATTAAAAGTAATATTTAAAATATTATTTAATAAAATTATCAAATATTAACACTCACAATATGTACTTCATCTAATTTAAATTTCATTGTACTACAGTTTGCAGGGTTTTTGATGACTCTCAAAGGCTTGCCCAGCACATACAACAAAGACCTACAGGTATGTCCATAACAGGCAGAGAATGTGATTATTTTGCTTTCAACTGTCCTCTGATTATATGTTTTATCACTACAGGAGGATAAGGAGGCCATGTTCGACACATACGATACAGTGTACGCTGTGCTGCAGGTGGCTACAGGTGTCATCTCAACTCTAAAGGTAAGAGACGGGTTAAACTACAAGTTAATGTGGCTTTGTCATGGACAGTGGCAATCAAGAACAAAACTGTTACCTTGGTTAAATAGCCAGTAGGTGACATGATGAAAAAGATGCAAATGTGTTGGTCATGTATCCGTTGTCAGTCTGCATTTTGAGCAACGTAACGAATTGTTGTTTTATTTCCTGAGTGGTAGAGTTTAAGCATTCATACTTTTCCATTCCTCAGGTCAACCAAATAACGATGGAAGCGGCCCTCAGCCCAGATATGCTGGCCACTGATCTTGCCTACCACCTGGTCAGAAAGGGAGTGAGTCCATCGATTCATCTACTTATAATATATAGCTTTTGTGTTACAATTGAGCGGAATGAAATCTGATATATACATGTATATTAAAGATGCCTTTCAGAGAGGCCCACAGTTGTGCTGGAAAAGCCGTCTATATTGCTGAGACTAAGAAAGTCAGTCTGTCTGAACTCACTGTAGAGGACCTTCAAACCGTCAGGTCAGCAGGCACATTAAAACAATAATGGCATATAGAAGTATATGAAATGTTTTTATTTTTATTCTTTATTAATTTGTTTCTCTCTTTCTCTCCAGCCCTTTGTTTGACAAAGACGTTTCTTCCGTGTGGGACTACATCAGAAGCGTTGAACAGTACAGCGCACCAGGTGGCACTGCGAGGAGTAGCGTCACGGCTCAAATCGAGCACTTTAGAGCCTGGTTACAGGCACAAAAACAGTAACTATAGTCTCAAGGTCAGCAGTAGGTGCTCTTTCTTCAGAGATGAATTTGGCATGTTATGCCTGCTATTATCTCATGTCATCACAGATTCAGTTAAAGTCAAGGGTTTGCCTGTGTGTTACATTTAAGGAAAGTTTCATTGGTTTAGAATAAGGATTTTACATGACAAAACGTGTACAATGAAATATAGTTACATTTGAATAAATGATTTGTGCAGCCACCTAATTTGAAGTTTTATTAACATCTTTGGAAACATACATAATGTACAACTTATGTACAACCCCACATGCCCTGCAAATGCGCATTAATTGTTAAATCATCAAATCATAGCTGTATGAAACACTCAATTTACAGGGTTTTCCTGGAAACATCTGAGAATTAAAAAAAATTGGCATTTCCAGGCCTGGAAAATCATGAAACTGTTGAAATTTACCCATTGAATTCATCTTAGTGAAGGTTCAGAAAGCTTCAAACGAGCCACATTTTCATCTCAAGTGGTTTTATTTAGTATTTTGAAGACTTTACAATGACAACCCAAACCCCCTTCAAAATATTTCACATGCAGTAATCATGAACAATTAAGTCAAGGAAAACAGGTAGGAATCCTGAATTTGATTGAAGTCGGATAAAGCTGCCATGTTTAAAGGAGAAGGAGAGTAGATGTGAAAAGAAGTACGACTGAAACAATTAATAGTTTGTGAACAAATAATAAATTAATAATGTTATCAGGTTTCACAGCCTTAGCATGGTGGCAATGATCCCTTCCAGTAACTTCAGTTCAGTGCTTGAAAGATTTATTAGCTGTATTTTGTTTGTAGAAATTGGAATCAGAACATCCTGTGTTAAAAGAGATGTGTTCTCTACCATTCAGTGAAAACACCTTTGTTGTCCAAAAACACAAAAGAGGCACAGAAACAGCGCGATTAGATTGGGCAGAACACACAGACAGTGAGATTTCACAGATGTGTAAACAACTCGTCCATTCAGATCCTGCACAGGACGGAATATTCCAGTCATTGGTTTTTCTGTTGCGAATAACACTTGTTTATACATTGATGTCAGCTAAAGTAGAAAAAGAAAGATGGCCAAAAGGATCAGTACATTTGAATTAAACTGCCACCAGTGAACTCAACCTTTCCATAAGTATATGATTAATTGAGATCTCCTACAGTTCTAATCTAAATTATTCAACCCCCATTCCAAATCAGGTTTATTGGCAAAATGTACAGACTTTCAGCTGTTTGCAATGAACAAATCAAATAAAAATGATTGAAATAACTCAACACAACAAATGTTTCAAGTGGTTAACCCCAAATTCAACTAAGAATGCAACTTTTAATGACTTCTGGAGTCTCAAAATTATTCAATCCCCTGAATAGAATCCCTCACAACAGCACAAATCTACAACATAGGTGTTGTCTCAAGCACATCTGATGCAACTAATCAAGGGCTTCATTAGTTGCACCAGGTGTGCTAGAGCTAGAACACATGAAATAGGTTTGTTGAGTGTTACTTTTGACTGCATGCTAGAAATATGGCAAAAGAATGGTCCAAAAGGTTAAGAGAAGATTTCATCGCCATTCACAAACAAGAAACCGGATACAAAAAGATAGCGAAGGCACTAAATGTTCCTAGAGACACCGTTGGAAGCATAGTTCGCAAGTTCAAAGTTAAAGGAACAGTGGTTACACCACCTGAATGGGGAAGAGAAAGGAAGCTATCAAAGGCTGCAACCAGATTTCTGAGAAGGCAGATTCAGAAAAACCCTTGAGGGACTGCAAAGGACCTGCAGGAAAAGGCGGTTGCAGCACGTAAACCCAAGAATATTACTGAACTGGAGGCCATTGTTAATGAGGAATTGGTTAAGATTCCTCAGAAACGCTGCCAGAAGCTGATGTCTGGTTATACATCTAGTTTGCAGCACGTCATAACAGCAAATGGGTGTTCTACTAAGTACTAAAGTTGCTTGCCATTAAGGGGTTGAATAATTTTGAGACAAGTCATTAAAAGTGGCATTTTCAGTTGAATTTGGGGAAACCACTTGAAACATTTGTTTTGTTGAGCTATTTCAATTACTTTTGCTTGATTTGTTCATAGCAAACAGCTGGAAATCTGTCAAATTTGCCAATAAACCTGATTTACAATGGGTGTTGAATAATTTTGATTAAAACTGTAAGTATGACTAACATTTATATCTCAGTCCGGTTTATGCCAAAAAGTCTCTCTGTACCTGAGTTTTGCTTATGGGCAGAGTCTGTTGGAAGACCGTCCACACAACAGACTGGTCACAACCTGGTGTGGTCAAGGAACCCGAGTACCGATAGTAGCTCAGTGTATTGGCTTGAGGGATGATGTCAGCCAGTCTAAAGTCTTCAATTTCACTGCTGTTCCCTTTTGATCAAATCGCATATTGTGGAACCAAAATACAGACAAACAAAACATGTTAAATAGATAAACTAATAAAAAATTAGAAATTCAGTTCCCCCAAAAGATTATAGTCTTTCTTAAAAGTACTCACCTTCATGTTTGACTTTTCCTAAAGCCTCTATAATTTTGTCAAGGTTTTTGTTTTGCTCCGAAGACACCTAATGGGGGATGACAAAAGTCTGTGTTTTAATAGTTATTATCGACATGGTTCATTAAAGGGATATTTCACCCAAAATGGCTGCAAAGTGAATGAGGAGGATTGGGGCTGTCAAGCACAAAATGACAAAAATGCAACATAAGATGTCATAAAAGTAGTCTGCATTGAAGCTATTTGATAACATTGTTGAGCTCAAAGTGAAAATAATGCAGCGTAAATCTTTTTTTTTAACATACATAATCATCACCACTAGCTTTGCTTGGCACATTCATTTGATGTCTGATTCATGAACAAACTGAGTCGGATCTTTTAAGCTGATCCAGTACACAAAACCAATTTGAATGATTTGTTCATGTATTAAACGTATTTTGTTTGTCAAAAGTCTTGTTGTATAAATCACATTTATGATACTTATATGGCATTTTTTTAGTTTTTTTTTTCTTCTTCCTTGAAAACCCCAGTCCTCATTCACTTTCATTAAATGGAAATTCTTCAAAAATTCACCTATTGAGTTTCATGCAAGTATGTCTGTCATTTTGGAACAATTGTTTTTTTTTTTTATTATTTATTTTAGGTGCAGGATTATTATAGTTAACTAACACTAAAACCTTAAAAACATTTGTTACTTGAAATGAAATAAACTTCAAATGAATTTTTTTTTTTAAATTTAACTTAAAATTTATTTTAACTTGTACTAAAATAACTAGGTAACACTTTAGTTTAAGGTCAAATTCTTACTTTTAACTAGTTGATTTTTAACATGCATATTACTAGGATATTGGCTGTTCATTAGTACTTATAAAGCACATATGAATGCCTTATTCTGCATGACCATCTTCTATATCCTACCCTAAAACAACTTAAACTTAACAATTTAACAATAATTAGGAGTTTATTGAGGCAAAAGTCGCAGTTAATTGTTAGTTAATAGTGAGAATTGGACCCTAATCTAAAGTGTGAACAATAACTAATAAGCTGAAAAAAGAATAAGAATATATATAATTATATTTTTGTCAAGTTATAATGAAATGAACAACAAAATTACTAAAACTTGAACTAAATTTTAAACCGAATATAAAAATAAAAATGAATTAAATAAGGGTAAACTATCCCTTTAAGAGCTTGTGTTCAAATGATTTCCTCACAATATCAGAAAGGCATCAGTACCTCAAAAAAGAAGCCAAGTGCTGCCACCCCCGTAGAGTCATTTAGAGCCATATTCAAGTTGTTATACTTTTCTTTAATGTGGACAATATGGAGCTGGGAGGCAAAATGCATAATTAATACCCATCATAACTTAACTTACAGTGCTTAGCATAAGTGAACACACCTATGCTTAAGTTGACTAAAAACAGGAATACAAAATATTCTTTTGGAAATTGATCTTAATGCCTTAATTTAAAAAATGAGGAAAAATCCAACCTTTAAGGACACCAAATTTTCTATTTTTCTAAAAATCTGCCTGCCTCTATGGGAATTTAACATAGGGGTGTCCTGACTTACGCAACCTGTATTTTAAGGAAGAACATTTATTTATTTACGATACTTTATTCATTCACAAAGAAAATTGGTGTCCTTAAAGGTTGGGTTTTCCTCATTTTTTAAATTAAGGCATTAAGATAAATTTCCAAAAGATGATTTTTTATTCCTCTTTTTAGTCAACTTTAGCATGGGTGTGTTCACTTATGCTAGGCACTGTATAATAATTATATGCTTTGTTTGCATTTAATCCTGTAAATATCCTTGACTGTGACATGGACTCTCACCTCCATGGGATAACGCTCCCCGTCCACAGAGTGCTCTGAGCCCTGGCCGTCGTCCTTTCCCCAGTGCAGGTGGAACTGGACAGCCTTGTATGTGGCTGACAGACCCCCACCACGGAGACGCACCGATTCAGGGAGTGTAAAGTGAGCTGGGAAGAAGTATAGAGCATGTTATCATACTTAACTGTACGATTACAATATTTAAAAGTCAATTGAATTTAAAAGTTAATTGAATTGTTTTTTTATGGAATATTGCAGGATTTATCCATGCACATCAGTATTTTTTAAAATTCATGTGCCCTTGTAAAGCGTCATTTCTTCTCTTCTCTGAAAACGAGGGCGGGACAACCTGTCAGATCAAAACAATAGCAAACCACAACCATCCAATCAATTCACGATGGACAAAATCAAATCCCGCCAAACATTTTTTCTTGTTCGAGAAGCCATTTTACTCGGATACACGTCACAATAGGCAAGAAAAGACTATATCATAAGTTCCGTTTCATGTCCACTTTTAAATGATAGTTCATCCAAAACTTTGTTCCTGCCCTTACGTTGTTCCAAACCTTATGGGTTTGGAACAACGTAAGGGCAGGAACAAAGTTTTGGATGAACTATTATCCAACTGTTCATCTTTGAAACAACACTGTAAATAATTATATGATCAATAAGTTATGACAACATATGTTTTTACATTGCTTAACTCCTTAATTGCTTAATTACTTTTTTTAAGTTACAAGATTCAACCATTTTTAAGTCAGTTTAATGTAATTTAAGTTGAAATTACTTAAACATCCAAATTGATTGTAATTTGATTTCTGTCCCTCCATTCAAATTCCATTCCACCAAAACTTTCACAATAAAAAAAAGTTTATGAAGACATAATAAAAAGTAATCCAAATTTTATAAACACTGATAAATGCACATAGATAGAGCTCATAAAATATGGTAAACAGAAGCTCAAATGTATACCAATGAGGTTTGTTCAGTCATTTCTTTTACGCTATCTTATACTTTCTGATGCTTCAAAGTTTTGGTTGGGTGGACTTTTAATGGATGGACAAAAGTGATAAAAGATTTAAAAAAAAACATCTTCATTTGTGTTTTGAAGACGAAATAAATGAAAACAGAATTTACATTTTTAGGTGAACTATCCCTTTAAAGTTCAGTTCCATCTACCTGATTGTCCATGATTTTCCACACTCATATTGAAAATGTCCTCATGACCATCGAAGATAAAACTGGTCAGTTCTGGGTCATGCTTCACTTTGCGTGTGATGATATTGATGGGCGATTGATTTTGACCTCCACACTGAAGAAAAGATTTTTTCCACTCTGAAGGCCCTGGATGACACAAATGGAAAACACCTTTTTCTAACTGTATACGTCACACGTCAGAACAAGGACTTTGCCTTAGTGATGACAATGCAAAAACTTGAGAGGTTGAGCCCCGGTTCTCACCTGTACATTCGCTTTCACAAGACAACTGGCCCTCGTAGCACCACTCACCTGGAACAGAGAGAAAAAGAACTGTTCCATGGACCACTATTGGAAAGTATTTAAATCTGTGACTCGAAGCCAAGGTTCAGAGCGGTCTTAAGAACCAGTTTTGATGGTGGTCATTAAATAACAAATTTGTTTATTTTGTGGCCATATACTGTAAAACCATGCTTTGATTCACAAAGTTTTTCCTGATAATCAGTGAGCCATCTAACAGAGTTCCCCTCCTGATCACCAGGTTTGATCGAGAGCAGAACACGTGCTTGAATACAAAGGCTCCCTAAGTGATTTTAAGCTTGGCATTTGAATTTTTTGTTTCCAAGTAAACAGTTGTTCTTCATTGCAGTGAACAATGTTGCAAATAAAACTTGGTTGAATTGAGAATGTGATGCTGGGTGTTAAATATGAGAATGACAACAGAAAAAAAAAATTATACAAAAGTTATTCTGAAGCTGATATGCCACCATACGTGTATGCATTACATCTGCATCTGTCCTGTAAAGTACTAGCATGTGAAATCTTAAGGAGACGGTGATCTTAGAAGAGGTCAGACAATCTAAATGATATGCACAACACAAGGTGACCTCTGTTAAAATATAACCTGTCTGGATTCAGTAACCCAAGATGCACTGCGGTACAGGCTAGATTAACCAGTGACAGAGCAAAATCATGACGTTCAGAGTAAATGTGCAGCACTACATTGCAACTTGAACTTTATATGTGCAAGCATTATATTGAAGTCCCTCTTTCACATTTGTAAAAAAATTATCATCTGGAAGTGAGTTTACTAGTACGCCATGTGTGCCTACCTAAAAATGCACAAATATTCATACCTAAACAAAACACACACTTTATACATTTTGCATCTGCCTCTACTTTTGGATCATAATTATTTTCAAACAGTCCACCTTCCCATACCCTAATAAATTACCACCACTTTTCAAATAATTCTGACACCACTGTGTTTTGCAATTCCAGGGCAAGGGCTAATACAACAATTTTGTACCTGATATATTCAAGTTCAAAACAAAGAGGGCGGGTAGAGAAGACACAAAGAAATGAATTATAGAGTTCAAGAATGCAACCGCATTCACTCAAAGGACAAGGAGCAGGACAATGAGAGGCTGTGATTCGACTAAAATTCTACCAGACTGTTGGTAGAGGTGGTAATGCATAGGGACAGCTGATTATTGTTTTGTAACAACAGTACAAACATTTAGCCTAAAACAATTTTCCCACAGTGGTAAAGCAATCTCAAGTCAACTCAACAGCTTTCAGTTAGTGGACAGGACTTGCCACATAATCATGTGATAGATAATCATAACTATTTACAGTAGGTTATATGGCTTTGTTTAAAAAAAATAAGTTAAAGGCATACATGTAGCCTAGGCTACATTGAAGCCCAAAGGTGATCTTTTCTATAGTCCCGAATGTAAATTAGTAGACTAAATTAACGTTGACTCTGTTGTTTATGGGTCATAAATAGACAAGCCACATGTTATATTTCCAAAATGTCCATTTATGTGGAGTTATTATTTAGCCAGTTCAAGCAGGCTGCAGACTCACTTATTCACGTCATTTTTTTCTCGGGATCGCGCCCGCTCTGTTCCGCGTGCCCAGCCTTCACTAGACTACTGGCCGGGTAAGTTTTTTCGAGCAGCTCCCTCTGCCAAACTTCGCTATCCCCTTTCACTTCTGCTGCTAACTGTTTATTCACTCATGGGGACAATCTGTTCACCTGCTAGAAGGCAAAATTGTGACGGGATGGAAGTTATGTATAGGCTATGTTTGCGCCGTACAGGTAGGCTACGAATCGCAACATAAAATGCTCTCCGATTTATTTTCTAATTTTAATTTATGATCATTATTACACACACACACACATTTATATATATATATATATATATATATATATATATATATATATATATATATATATATATATATATATATATATATGCGTAATCGAATAAAAATGTTTGGAATAGGAACTGTTTGAATGATTTACTTTATTATTTATGTAGGCCTATACTTGTAGGTGTTTTTTGCATTAAAATGTCAGTGATGGGCTAAACTATTTATGTAGTTTAGATTAAAGCTGATTATGTTATTTGTAATGACAATATTAGGGGGGTGCACGAATATTCGATCTGTAATTATTATTCGAAAAATAAAATGCTATTCGAATTTTACTACGTTGCTTTGCTGGCCGTAAATGCAGTGAATCCATGATAAAACCCAAGCACTAACTCGCAGTTATAATTAAATGTGGCGCTGTGGAGCGTGTTAACAAGTTGTTTGTGTTTGATCATCACATAATGTTGTCGTCTGCCTCGCGAAGTTTGGAACTACTTGAAAATGATCTTACAAAATGGATTACTTTTGATCAAATTAATTAATTAATCTGAGTTACTTATAATATCATCACCACAATGAAAAATCACATGAAATCCAAAGAGCAGTCGAATGAGGAAAGGTAGCTGTATCACTGCATTCACGACTGCAGGTATCACGACGGGACCCCACGTGTTCCGAGATGATAACTAATGTAATAGCAAAGTGATTTTGAGATATATAGCCTAATTCCTTTAAATTTCATTGAAGGAGACGGGTTTAAGAACAGAAAACGCAAAGTGCTGTTAGAAACTTAGAACACCGTTATCTTTGTGTCTCTGAAACGTCTGTCAGCGCAGCGGGTTTTCTCACTCGAGCATAAAGTGCTGGCGGCACTGCATGTGGATGTTAGCCTATTGTTTTTCTCAACATAAATGTGAAACAACATTAAACACGATAATCAAATGCTGACTCGATGTGTACATTCTGTATATCTGGCGCAGTCTGCTTTATTAGTCGTTTTTTCCCCGTTCGTGCTGCTTGAGCTTAAATGCTCTTGTTTTTTTGTTTACACATAGGCCTACTGTTTAATGTTTTCAACTAAAAGAAAACTTTAACATATTGTAAGCTTATTGTGTATATTGCCTAATCGAAAGCTTGTTCAGAAATGGTGACAAAAACTTACGTCTAAAAAATAACGTCTTTTTAAATAAATAAACAAATATTCGAATATTCAATTTTATTACCCCGAATATTCGAATGCAATATTTTTGACAAATGCCCATCCCTAGTTAAGAATAGTTCTATATGCCTATGTGTCACGTAGGGTTGCCAACCGTTCCGTATAATAGCCTAGGCTACGGAATCGTCCCGTAGCCTATTTGACACATAAAAGTCTTGTTCCAAATTGAACTGATACGGAACACAGTTTGTTCCGTATTTTTGAGAATCAATTCAGTGCAAATCCATGACAGACATAGCTTCTAATATAGCCTATGTCAGACAGACTATGAACGAAGAGATTTGTAGGCTATGATAAGAAAAAAAAAAACCCGACGGTGCGGTAGATACTAATTTCTCCCCATGTATGTCTACGATCAGTCGCGTAGCGTTTTTAACATCTTGGAACTTCATCAGAGAATGCCCTTTTAATTAGTCGTTAGTCATTGTGAGTCACGTATCGTAGCAACGATGACGGCAAGTGACGACAGCGGGAAATGTAAAAATTACTACCTCCGAGCAGCCGACCGAAAGAAAGTTAACTATAATAGAAGTATAATTATATAAAGATATTTGCACTACACTTGCTTAAAATGTTGTTTAATTAAATTAAAAATATTTTTTTTGCAATGGAAAGAACATTCTAGAAGTCTTATTCTATTGAAGAAGTTCGCACAAGGCTACAGAAATCTGTTGTTTATTTTTCTTAAAATGCAGTCTAAGCCGATGAGTTTTGAAATTAGGCTATATGTTGTATTTGTTTAAGTAAAAAAATAAAAAGTATTATAAACTAAACAAATCCATGGTTCATTGTTGGCAAAATGATCATGATAGCCTTTATATCTGGTTCAGTCTTATATAGCCTATTGATTCGGCCCACTTTGCTATTCTATAAATATATAGGCCTAATAAGTTGTATTATAATATGCTATAATGTATGATAGCATACAATATTCACCAGAAGTCATCATTTCAGGGGTTATATTTCAAAATCCACATCGTTATTTCCATTTCAGAAAGTTGGCAACCCTAGTGTCACGTGTGTTCTAGAAAAACGCATTAGCCTATTAATAATAGGCTACCGCATTATTGTGATGTTGATTTTTAGCATGTTGATGACTATTTAAGTTGTGTTGGTTCCCAAATGTTGTTAGTACAATCATAGTCCATTTTAAAACCACACTTTTATTAAAGTGTAGAATCAGTAATTTTCCGGTTCGTTTCGAAATTCGAATCGAATATGTGAGGGAGACCGTTGTGTGAACTCGCTATGAACGATTCAACTTCACATCATTGCTGGCTGTTCATCGTTGCTTAGCCTACACAGCATTGCATTGTACACAAAGTTTCCCAGACTGTCTAGATTTTAAACAGTTTTTGTAAATTTTTATTTGATCATAGTTTGGAGCCCTAAATGAATAATTATATTTCAAATACTAATTGTATAAAAGCTAGGCTATAGACTACTATAGTAATGGTACTCAAAATAAAACTTAGCCTTCCGAATATTGCATTTTTACAATTTATTCTAAAAACTGTATTAAATAAGATTGAACTTTATTTAAAAATATATTATTTATTTCTATGCAAGACATACAAAAAATGTAGTTGTATTTTGTCAGGCCAAAATTCAGCCTCTTCTGTTTTTCATAGAGCAGTAATTCACTCAACTGTATTCAGCCACAACCAGCCAGCCAAAGACACTGACAGATAGATGAATAGTTAGACAGACAGAGAGATATATAGTAAGATAGATAGTTAGGTAGATAGTTAGACAGATAGTTAGATAGATAGATAGATAGATAGATAGATAGATAGATAGATAGATAGATAGATAGATAGATAGATATAGATAGATAGTTAGACAGATAATTAGATAGATAGATAGATAGATAGATAGATATTCTACCTTACCTGAGCAGAGCTTTAAAGCCAACAGAACAGATGAGAGAGAGAGAATGGACGTCATGACTACAATACCAATACAGTTCTCACTGCCTTTGTGACAGGAACTATTTATATACAGTCAGGGAAAGGAAGGAGGAGAGAGGGAGAGCGTTTTACAGGTAAGAGGTGAAATGACAGGTGCAAGGGCAGCAAACTAGGGCATTTGAGGCCCTTGATGAGGACATTACCTATCACAATACAACCTACGGCCAGTTGAACCTAGTTAAGTTTTCCCTGAACTCTGGCTAAGTGAATTTGCTTTATCTTAGAGCCTGCAGAGGCCACCAGTGGCAAACAGATCCTGTTTATCATTCCTGTTTTAGGGCATGTAGTTTTAAGCACACTGTAGAGTTTGTCTTTGAGGACAGGGCACACACATGCTTCAGACCCTCTGCAACACACATATGAGGAGAAATGAATGCTCACTTTCTCTGAGCGACATATATCCGTAGAGGAAATCAGCCAAGTCCCTCCAGGTGACTCTGAGACTAATTAAGCATGTGGAGTGTCAGGAAATGATTGGACGTTTTGACTCAAGTGACTCTTTTGAGAATGATGAATGATGAGGAACAAGACGGCCTATCTTGTTAACCATGTTTGTTTCTTTGACACTGAAATCAGTTAGCATGACAAAATCGTCTAATTAGAGATAAGGGAAAACAACAATGCTGCTATTATATATCATCCCAGCCTTTTTCTGACATAATGAACGCACCCCTTCCCTCTCCTGTTCTTTGCCTCTTGCGATACTGTCTTGGTCTTTTAAAGATGGGAAGCACGTGCTGTAAATTAAATTAATGTTAGCCTCCTCTCAATCATTCATCATTCCAATAAAATGACTGGAGCTGTTGTACTGCATCGTTAAAATGGACCTATTAAAAAGTCATTAAAGTCAACTCAGCATGAAGGTCTGCCCTGTTGAGCTTTAGCCATGCAGCCAAGATGGAATGACTCCATTTTATGGACATCATATTGCACAAATGTGTGATTATGAGTGAATGAAGTGGAAGGTAAACAGTAGGACAGAGAATTAGAGAAAAGGCTTTAATATACTGTTGTGGCCCCCATTTTTACAATAGCCCACTAGGTATAAGTGTGAAAGATCTGTGATACCTCATTGACTTGTGACTCATTAGCTGCGTGTCCACTGTCAGGCCAGGGCCGGGCCATGGCTAACAGCGAGCCGAGCCGGACCACTGGCCTCGGGCCTAAAGCACCGGGCTTGCGTTTCCACAGCCGGGCTAGTAGCCCCGCAGCGCTGCCATAAACCCCGCCCTTAACACGCCTTCCTGGATCGAACGTCATACAACCCCACCCATTTCAGCGGGAATTATGAAGTTCAATCAGGCAGGACACACTAGCTTGCTAAAATCACACGACGATCGAGATGGAGAGGACCGAAGCGTCTGTTTGTTTGCTCTTTTTGGTATTTGCTTGGTGGAAGATGAGGCAGCAAAGCCAAGATAAGAAGATGGAGGTTCAGCGGCGACTACGCCGAAAGCTTATGTTGGCTGCAAGGCGAAAGAGAGCGATCCAACGACGTGCGATTCGGTTACAGCGAATGCAGAGTCACCAGCAATGGATGGAAACGGTAAATATTTTATTTTATAGTATAGCTAATTCGTATCTTGTAGTCGATGTGAGCATAACTTCAAATCATATTGCACGGAGTTGTTTTTATGAGCTTTACACTAACTTTACTATCTGCTGAAAAGACAAATATTTTGCTAGCTTATCATATCTTGCTTGCTATATTAATAAAAATAAAGTTAGGTGTTAATGTTAAACTTTCATTGTATTATTCGTTTAATACATCTATTTATACCCATGATTATGAATATATGCATTTACATTTCGCGTAATTAGGGAAGTAATGTTTACAGTACCACTTTGCAAGAAAGTAAAGCATGTAATGTATGGGTTAACATGAACGAAACATTAGCAATACATTTGTTACTGTATTTGTTTATCTTTGTTAACGCTAGATTTTCAAAAAAATTAGCTGTTGTTTTGTTGGTTTGTTCACAGTGCATTAACTGATTGTAACAATTAAAACATTGGAGTGTAATGTATTAATAAATGGGTTAGCAAATATTTATAAATGCTGTAGAAGTGCCTTTCATTTATGTACATGTACAGATCTGTAACATAATTATGTAATTAATGTTTACATTTCATTCTATTATTTTTCAGATGATGCATCACTACTACACCAATATAATGCGGATTGCTGAGGTGTGGGCCTATCAGCGAACAAGTGACTGGTGAGAGAACACCGCTCAAAGATTCACAGATGAGCAGTGGCTGGGCGACTTCAGAATTTCCCGAGAAACATTCACATACATTTGTACAACTCTGAAGCCTGCACTACAGCGACAAGATACAAATTATCGATTATGCATTCCTCTGGAGAAACGGGTAGCCATTGCATTGTATAAACTAGCATCAACAACAGAGTACAGGACAGTAGCCAACCTGTTTGCTGTCAGTCGGACTTCTGTTTGCCGCTGTGTGCATGACTTTTGTAAGGCTGTGATTGCAATACTTCGGCCCAAGTTAATCAAAACACCAGACCAGGACAAACTATCTGAGATGGCAGATTACTTCGAAGAGAGGTATGGAATTCCACAGTGCGTGGGTGCTATTGATGGTTCTCACATCCCTATATTAAAACCTCCACAATACCAATCAGATTTCCACAACAGAAAAGGTTGGCACTCCATAATTTTACAAGCAAATGTGGATGGCAAAGGGATGTTCTGGGACCTGAATTTTGTACAGCAAGGGAGAGAACACGCCGCTAGTGTCCTCAGAAAGTCACGCCTATGGGCTTGGGCCACAGACAGTAATGGTTTTTCTGGCAGAGTGAAAAACATATGTGGAACTGATGTTGGATACTTCATTCTTGGTGATTCTGCTTACCCATTGCAGAAATGGTTGCTAAAACCATATCCTGATACCGGCAGGCTTACAGAGGCCCAAGAACTATACAACATGCGAACAAGTCGAGCCGTTGTGTGGTTGAACATGCGTTTGTGAGGTTGAAAGGAAGGTGGAAGTGTCTCAGTAAGCGAAATGACTGCAATGTAAATGTTGTTGTTGATATGGTTGAGACGTGCTGTACACTGCACAACTTGTGCGAATTGTACATGGACCGATTTATACCGGAGTGGTGTGATCGTGATAAAGATGCTGAACGTTCACTTTGCAATGTTGGTGATGAGCGTTCAGATGCAAGAACTGCTCTGCAACAGTTGTTCATGCAGCAGCAATAATTGTAAGTTGTTGTTATATTGTGTTTGTTACAGATAAAATATTTGAAATGAAGATTTGGCATAACCCTGTTTTGTGACTTGAATACAATTCTTTATCCTAAATGGTACATGGTTACATCAGACAATATCAGATCAATAGGCCATTTAAGCATACAGAATGAATACTGCAAAAATGTTTTAATAACATACAATTTAACAATCTTCTCACTATTTTTAAATAAAATTAAACATACTCAGCTATACAGTTTTTTTTAAATTGCAGTTGTAACTATATTTACATTTACATTTATTCATTTAGCTGACGCTTTTATCCAAAGCGACTTACAATTGCTATACATGTCAGAGGTCGCACGCCTCAGGAGCAACTAGGGGTTAAGTGTCTTGCTCAGGGACACATTGGTGTCTCACAGTGGATTCGAACCCGGGTCTCTCACACCAAAGGCATGTGTCTTATCCACTGCGCCATCACACCCCAAGTATATGTCTGTTGAAATTTATTTAGATATGGCCACTTCTGTTAATGGTACTTTAAAATGTTAAACTGCTTACACTGTTTACAGTATTACAGCATACAAAAGGTGCCATCAGACAAGCGTTTAGATAATGTTTCCCATCAGTATGGATAGTAGTCTACACCAATAAATGTCTTCGCTTAATTATCGTTCTACTGACTAGGACCGTATTTGCATTACAGAATACAAAAGGTGCCCATCAGACAGCCGTTTAAATAATGTGTCCATCAGTATGCATAGAAGTCTATACGAATACCTGCAATAATGGCTTATCTGAGTCACAAAGTCTTTATATTTTAGTAAATTATCATGTAGGTAACTTTTACAATAGGTTTTCATAAGTTAACATTAGTTAAATAATTTATATAATATAAACTAATAGTGAGCATTAACTACACAGTATGTATTCATCTTATTTAAATCAAATGCCAAATATTACTAAGTATTTAAATCTAAAGTTTTTTTTGCTAACGTATATGCAGTATGAACTACCATGATCCAACAATGAATTACTAATAAAGAATGTATTTATGTAACATTCATTTTACATATATGCCTTATAATAGGTGTATAATTTTTACTATAATAATGTGTATTTTGCTTTTGATAATGTGCCCCTTAATAAGCATGATTTCCATTTGCCTCAGTTATAATAGCACAGCTATTACTTTATTTATATATTAAGTTTACATCAGAGTGCAAATAACGGAATGTTATTCCGTTGTTAATATGTAATGTAATAACGATGTTTCTGTACTTGATAACCTCGTTTCTGCACACGCCGTCAAATTGACGTTGTACTCTTTCTTCTGCCCAAATGCTCAGAAGAGGGGCTATTGAAAACGGGGCTATTGAGGAGAATCATTACTTGACATCTAAAGTAAGAGAGATTCACTGTATTTGTTTTTTTTACAAACTATACCTAAACACACACCTGCTGCTTTCAATATGTTGATGAATGGTTGAATGGTCAAATGAATGGTTATTGTCATGGTGCAATGAGCAGAAACTGATTTTTGTAAATAATTGGAATCTGTTTTGGGAGCGACCAAGGCTCTTCCGCGCTGATGGCTTACACCCAAGTAGAATCGGGGCAGATCTTCTGTCGGATAACATCTCCAAGATGTTAAATACCGTTTGACTAGTCACCAAAAATCCAAATCACAGTCTCTACTGCACCAATTTAATTGATATTAATACTAGTGTAGAACATTGCATAGAAACTGTGTCTATTCCTCGTTTACTAAGATCAAATAATAAATCTACTGCGGGATCTAGAAAAAATCTAATTGTTATTAAAACAAAAAATCTCGCTAGTAGTGAACAAAAACAATTTCTAAAGCTAGGTCTTCTAAACATTAGATCGCTCACACCTAAGGCGGTTATTGTAAATGAAATGGTCACAGATAATAATTTCGATGTTCTGTGCCTTACTGAAACCTGGCTTAAACCAAATGATTATTTCGGTCTAAATGAGTCTACTCCGCCCGGATACTGTTATAAGCATGAGCCCCGTCTGATCGGTCGTGGCGGCGGTGTTGCAACAATTTACAGAGATACCCTTAATGTTACTCAGGAAACTCGTCATAGGTTTAATTCGTTTGAAGTGCTTGTGCTAAATGTTACGCTCTTAGATGTAAGAAAAAAAATCCCTATTATCTCTAGCATTGGCTACCGTATATAGACCTCCAGGGCCTTACGCCAATTTCCTAAAAGAGTTTGCTGACTTTCTATCAGATATTTTGGTCAACGTCGATAAAGCATTAATTGTTGGAGGTTTTAACATACACGTAGATAATTTAAATGATGCGTTAGGGGTTGCGTTTACAGATCTATTAAACTCCTTCGGGGTCAAGCAAAACGTCACCGGACCAACTCATCGTCTTAATCATACACTCGATTTAATTATATCATATGGAACCGATCCAACCGATATAGATATTGTACCGCAAAGTGATGATGTCACTGACCACTACTTGGTAACTTGCATATTACGCACTGCTATAATATGTCATGCTGCGCCACGTTATCGACCAGGTAGAACAATTCGTCCATCCACCATAGATCATTTCTCAAATAGCTTATCTGATCTGTCCCAGCTGCTGCCTGAACCCAAACAAACAGATGAACTAGACGAACTAACTAGCACTATGAGCTCCATTCTCTCTAGAACATTGTATATTGTTGCACCCATTAGATTAAAAAAGGGGTCAGAGAAAAAAGTATAGCACCATGGTAAAATAATACTACGTATGTTTTAAAGAGAGAAACCCGTAATTTAGAGCGTAAATGGAAAAAAACTAATTTAGAGGTCTTTAGAATCGCGTGAAAGACAGTATGTCACGTTATAAAAAGGCCCTTAAAATGGCCAGGGCGGAGCACCTCAGCAAATTAATAGAAAACAACCGAAATAATCCAAGGTTTTTATTTAATACCGTGGCTAGACTAACAAATAAACAGACGTCGTCTGAACAAAATACCTCGTTACAGTTTAGTAGTAATGATTTCATGAACTTCTTCACCGCGAAAATTGAAAGCATCAGAATCAAAATCGTAAACGTTCGATCTCTGCTCGCGCCTTATAATTCAGCCGCAATTATCACCCCGCAAGAACAATTACAATGCTTTACAACCATAGAACAAAAAGAGTTAAATAAACTTATGACTTCATCTAAAACAACAACATGTTTATTAGATCCTATACCAACTGAACTACTGAAAGAAGTGTTACCTGTAGTGGAAGAGCCTCTTCTCAATATTATTAACTCATCTTTATCTTTAGGTCATGTTCCAAGAACGTTCAAGCTGGCAGTTATAAAACCTCTTATTAAGAAACCACAATTAGATCCAAATAACCTAGCAAATTACAGACCCATTTCGAATCTTCCATTTATGTCAAAAATATTAGAAAAAGTTGTGTCCGCTCAACTCGGCTCTTTCTTGCAAGAAAACGACATCTATGAAAAGTTTCAGTCTGGATTCAGGCCACATCATAGCACTGAAACTGCGCTTGTTAGAATCACAAATGATTTACTTTTAGCTTCGGACCAAGGCTGTATCTCAGTACTAGTTTTACTTGATCTTAGTGCTGCGTTCGATACTATAGATCACACAATACTCTTAGATCGACTACAAAATTACACTGGTGTTCAAGGACAAGCATTACGCTGGTTCAGGTCATACTTATCAGACCGCTACCATTTCGTCTACTTAAATGGAGAAAAATCGATTATAACTTCGGCAAACTATGGAGTGCCGCAGGGATCTGTGTTAGGCCCTTTATTATTCTCAATATATATGCTGCCACTTGGTAATATTCTAAGGAAACATGGAATTAGTTTCCATTGTTATGCTGATGACACTCAAATATATATTTCATCACGGCCAGATGAATACGCTAAATTATCCAAATTGACAGATTGTGTTAATGATATAAAAGATTGGATGACGCGTAATTTTCTTTTATTAAATCCAGACAAGACAGAGGTAATACTTATCGGTTCTAAAAACCGTCCACAAACCCCTTCACAGCACGACTTTAACATAGTAGGATGCCCTGTTACTTTATCCGCTACAGTAAAAGACCTGGGTGTTATACTAGACCGCAACCTGTCTTTTGAAAAGCATATTTCATATGTTACAAAAACAGCCTTTTTCCACCTTAGAAACATTGCTAAGCTATGTAATATGCTATCAGTCTCTGATGCAGAAAAGTTAGTTCATGCATTCATGACCTCGAGACTAGATTACTGTAATGCTTTATTAGCTGGTTGTCCTGCATCTTCAATAAACAAGCTACAGTTAGTCCAAAATGCAGCCGCTAGAGTTCTTACTAGATCAAGAAAATATGATCATATAACACCGATTTTATCATCACTTCATTGGTTACCTATAAAGTTCCGTATTAAATACAAGGCATTGCTTTTGACTTATAAAGCTCTAAATGGTTTAGCTCCAGTCTATTTAACGGATCTTCTATCGCCTTACAATCCATCGCGCTCTTTAAGATCACTAGATTCGAGGCTTCTGGTCATTCCTAGGATATCCAGATCCACCAAAGGAGGCAGAGCATTTTCACATTTAGCTCCGAAGCTCTGGAATAGCCTTCCTGATATTGTTCGTAGCTCAGACTCTCTCTCCCAGTTTAAAACTAGACTGAAGACGCATCTATTTAGCCAGGCATTCATATAAATTTTTTATCTTACAGTTACTGTAAATTCGGCCTCTAGTTCATAAACGCCAGAGGAGAACTGGCCCCCGACTGAGCCTGGGTTCTCCCAAGGTTTTTTTTTTCTCCATTGGGTCATTTCATGGGGTGTTAGGACACCATTAGGTCACTGGATGGAGGTTTTCGGTTCCTTGCCACTGTTGCCTTTGGCTTGCTCAGTTGGGGATATTCAAATTAATTAACCAATCATACCATTGATCAGCTCTACCAAACTAGGATGTCTTTTTTTCCAGTAATAAACAAACATTGTTAAGTTGTTTTGATTGATACTGTGAAGCAGCTTTGATACAATCTGTATTGTGAAAAGCGCTATATTAATATATTTGACTTGACTATGTTAGTATTCATAGTTTAGCGAAATTCCACTCAAAAAAGATTAAACAAATAATTTCAAATCATAAGGTTGCACAAATAATCCTTAGGCTATCCGTCAGTTTGACTGTATGAGCTGTAAACATTCCCTTCATGTTCTATTTTCAGACGTCAATGCTTTTAATGAATGTGACATGGTGTAACAAGTTGCTTTTTAACCTAAATCCTCACGTCTCTGTAATAGTCTCCCTATTCCACTTCTAATCCCTACTACAAGTGTTTACTGGAATGTTTCAGAAGCTGGCAAATAAAATATGAATTGTATGTGTATCAAAATGACATGAATCACTTTGAAACATTATCACTCAATGTTGTTACGATCTTCTCCCAGTCAAGGGTTGGGAGAGGTTAACAAACTTAAATAAAAAACGTAAACGTGGAGGGTTCTCTTCAGTCCTCTGCCCCAGAAATGTGAGCCAACTCTTGATGCAAAAGTAAAATGTTTTATTGTATTTAACAATGAAACTGAAAGTATTCCATCTTCAGGAGAAGGTCAGAGCAAAACAACAAACAAAAGAGGAAGCTTACTATCGGGAGGAGAACTGACCTACATAGGTAAAATAAAATAAAAAACATGCTTCTTTCCACTCCGTGACTAACCAAAAACAGGGGTTAATGTTTTATAAACAAAAAAACTAACTCAGTCTCCTTACTTTTTTCCATAACAAAGAAGGGTTACACTTTATTTTAAGGTGTCATTGTTACAGTGTAATTATATATTTAAGTACTGAGTAATATTAAACAACTACATGTACTTACTCTAGGGTTAGGGTAGGATTAGGATTTGATTGATGATTAGTTGCATGTAATTATGCATCATTTACTGTTATTACTATGGTAAGTACATGTAACATATGTAACAAGGACACTGTAAAATAAAGTGTTACCCAAAGAAGTTGATATATAATACCGAACAAAGTTATAAAGTTATAACACGCAAGCACACCAAAAACAAGATCAACTGCACTATACCAGGACAACACACCAGTTTCACACTCAGTTACAGCAACGCACAAGTCTGGTGCAGGGGAGAAGTGAACCTCCTCAAGCAGTGTTCACTCTGCTCTCTTAGGCCCTGTTTACACGAGAACGCTCACGGGTGAAAGCGTAAAAATATTTTATCAGATGTGCCTTTCGTTTACACGGCGATAGCGTTTTTGCGGCTTAAAAACGCGAAAAAGTGAAACCACCCGCCAGAGTGGAAATCTTAAAAACGCTCCACCGTCGCGTTCCCGTCTAAAGGGTAAAAACGCAAATCTGCTCACGGTGGCTCTCGTCGCGTACGCGTTTACTGACAGAGCATATAACAAAAACAACAATATTTAACAAAATAAAATATATATATAAAAACAAATTTTACATAAGTAAAACAGTAACAACTACACCACGAAGAATACAATTTGTAATTCACTCACATACACACACACACACACACACACACACACACACACACACACACACACACACACACACACACACACACACACACACACACACACACACACACACACACACACACACACACACACACACAGAGTCAAGGAAGCAGCTGTTAGGCGTTTTAACACTTTCTCTAGAGTTTTCACATGTCAAAAGCTAGAACTGGGTATTGTAAGAAGCGGTCAGGCGTGACAAACGCTCAAATCTCAGAAGTACATTGGCTGAGTGGCACTTGCCAATAACCTTTTAACAGATCTAGTTTTGTGACAAACTTTGCTAATCCAACTCTACACAGGGGGAAAGAGTCAGGTTTTGTTACTTTGATGACCTTCCAATAATCAATGCAAAAGTGAAAGGTGTTGTCAGATTTTGGGACAAGTAAAGAGGGGGAGCTCCAAGGGCTCTGGCTGGGGACGGCCAGCTCATAGCGCAGCATATACTCAACCTCTGTCTGCATGATCTCACATTTTCTTGGACTTACTCTGTAAGGATGTTGTTTTATGGGGACAGTATCACCAACATCAATGTCATGAACACACACAGTAGTTCTACCTGGCACGTCACTGAACAAGGTAGGGAAGGCACACAATTATTCAATTAAACCACAAGATTGTTCATTAGTCAGATGAGAAAGAAAGTGTGGGGGGGGGGGGCTTTCATTATAGCCAATTATTTAACCTGGCAGAGGAAATTGGTAGGCGTGTGACGGTTATTATATAACTGCTCAGGCAGCTTTCGCGTTGGCTAGGTGCCTCCATGTGCATGGTTCCCCCTCTGGGCGACCCCCACATGTGTATTTACACTGTAAGCCTCTCTGAGCATGTGTCTTTGCATTGGCAAGCCACCTTGCCACCACTGGAGTTGAAACATTCCACCCTGCAAGCTGGACAACCCCAGTGTTTCCCCATATGCAGCCCGCTCGCGGGTCATGTGTGTATTCTGTAAGCCCCCCCAAGACGTTCTCTTCAGTCCTCTGCAGTGTTGTGTGTAACTTTGTTGGGTAAAAAGTAGTGTAATGCACTACTACTGAAAATTTGGTTATGGAACGTAGTTCCTTTTAAAATTCCACACAACGTTACTTTTCCCAGGGACAGATTTGACAGCGACACTGTCTCCTCAGCTGTTCGCTTGCAATAGTCACAAGCTCCACATGGTACGTGACAGAGGCTGGTAGCAGAGCAATCAATTCTGTGAATTACACTGTGCATACCAAAAGTAATACTACCCAGCGGATGAAGAAGGGTTGGCTCTACACAGAACATAAAAATAAAAATCATTTTATTGTATTTTTCGTGTTCGCATTTATGAGGAAAAAACAATGTTATGGACGTAACAGTTCTTCAGACGTGACCGCTCTGAAAGCGGCACTAAAAGACTAAACTTCAACAGAGCCCTCAAACAGGCATTTAAAACACCAAATATTAAGGTTTGGCATATCAAGCAAAATAATATTCGATGATTGCTCGAAAATCGTACCTCTCCCCCCACATGCTTACCGTAAGACGGGGTTCGCTCAAATCCCGCTCCGATATTAAATTTCTCTGTACTGTACAGGCCTACGTGTTGTAGCCTAGTCATTAAAGAAAATGATTTAGTTTAATATTTATGTTTAAATAAAATAATATTTTTTTTTATTCCATCTATGCTTATTATATGAAAAGTGAAAAGCATGAGTAAGATAAGATGCGCCATCGGGAGACAAATGGAGTGGGCAGACATGATTTTGACCACTTCATTAAGTTTGTTTTTGTAGAAAGCCTTTCTTTAAAGTTAATTTAGTTTTGTATTAATTGTATCTTAATTTTAATCAATGTTTCATCAACCAATTGTCTGGATTTAATAAATAAGAAGTAAATATTGCAGGCAATATAATCAGGGCTTCTCGGGAGTTCCGTGCTTTTTTAGTTTTTAAAATAGTTTTTTCTATCTAAAAATGTCTTTATTTCTCTTTTTTCCCCCCTAGTTTTTCAATAAGTAGAGTTCATAGTAGAATTATATGTAGGCCTACACATTTAGGAACAGATATTGGGTTCTGCCCAAAGTCAAGCAACATAAAAGTACCATAAAAGTAACGAGTAACGTAAAATGTTACTTTCCAAAGGGGGTAACTAAGTAAAGTAATGCATTACTCTTTTTAAATAGTTACAAGGAAACACTGAGCAATGAGAGCATAAGCAATCCATAAGCAATGAGCAAACACTACTTTTTAAAAGTAACTTCCCCAACACTGGTCCTCTGCCCCAGAAATGTGAGCCAACTCTTGATGCAAAAGTAAAATATATTATTGTATTTAACAATGAAATTAGAAGTATTCCATCTTCAGGAGAAGGTCAGAGCAAAACAACAAACAAAAGAAGTTACTATCGGACTAAATGACCTATACAGGCCTATACAGAAAATAAATAAACAACATGTGCTTCCCTCCACTCCCTGACTAACCAAAAACACGGGTTCATGTTTTATAAACAAAACAACTAACTCATTCTCCTTACTGTTTTCCATAACAAAGAAGTTGATATAATACCATTAAGAAAAATAAGTTTATTCAAGTGTGCTATTAGTATACTTCTTTTAAACTAAAAATAAGAAAGTATTCTTTAAGTCTACTTTTCATGTACTTCTCAGAGATATACTTTATGTACTTCTCAGAAATATACTTAAAATTGCACTTAACTATACTTGACTTATACTGACAGAAAAGTCGAAGTATATTTGGCCTATACTTGTTGATCGAGATATACTTAAAAGTATAACTAAGTATTCTTGGCTTGTACTTGTGTTTACCATTTTGATTGAGTAGCTTATTAAATACTTTTTTAAAAACATAATATTACACACTGTCTTATAAACTAACATGTACAAGTTTATATAGTAACAAGCTTTCAGGTGGAACAGCTTATAGAGTAAATAAAATAAGCATGGAACTGAACCTGATCTTGTACACAGCGATAATAATCCCTTTCGAAAAATAAGTTAATATGTTTATTAAGTGTTCTATTAGTATACTTCTTTTCAACTAAAAATAAGAAAGCATACTTTCAGTCTACATTTTATATACTTCTCAGAAATATACTTAAAATTACACTTCAGAATACTTATACTGAGAGAAAAGTCCATATATATTTGGCCTACTTGTACTCAATCTTTTGATCGAGATATACTTAAAAGTATACTTGGCCTGTAGTTGTGTTAAAGGGGTGGTTTACTGCTTTTTTTCTTTGCATGACTGTGTTTATGGGGTGCAATATAACATGTCTTCGTGTTGTTGTTTTTTAAGCCTTATTTTTCATAAATTTCACCTTTATTGTAAGCCGCTTTCTCCTCTGTCATTTCAACGACCAGTTGACTTCCTGATTCTATGAAACCACTCCCTCAGAAACAGGCAATGGGCTCAGATTGGTTAGTTGGGCCGGTGTGTTGTAATTGGCTAAACTAGTGCACGTAGTCCGGAAGCTTCACGCCCATTACCTTTACGGGCGAAAGCTGCATGTGCTCTGGTCAAATGTAAATAATGGTGTCAATACTGCGTATCAGCTTGAGCCAGAATCAGACCCAGAAAGCGGCAATGAAGAGAGTCAAGCAGAACCTCCCCAAACACAGCTCTTACAAAACGTTTCTTAACGGTACATTTTTGAAACATTATTATTATTCTATTCTACTATTATTATATAAGAATTTCGATATGCTGTTGAAAATGCTACTGCTGCTTGTTAGCTTTTGAGATACGGTTTTCTCCTGATTAAATGTTTAAAATAACTGAAAAAATGAGTTATACCGTTTTTTAAAGTTATTGTTTTGTCGATATAATGAACAACCGTTTATCTATTAACAAAACTTAGTTTACTCTGTGTATCGTTTTCTTTAGGTGTACACGTGGCAACTGTTAAAATACCAACAGAACGTGAAAACATCTGATAACAGCAGCTGAAGTTTGCCGTTGTGATTACATATAATTTCTTGAACTTTATACACGTTTGTCTTATACACACAAAATAGCAAAAAACTAACTAGCTACAAACAGCGTTGGCATTGGTTTACGCTCTTGATCAAATCGAAAAATTATGTCAAAGTATACATGGAAAATACATTTACAAAATTAGTACATAATTACAAATTCAGGTCCAAAATGTTTGTACGCGTTTGTCATAGACACACGAAATAGCATTACTAAGTGGCTACTAAAGCCAGCGCTGGCATTTGTTTACGTCCTTGATAAAAACATTATTAAGTCTTACTTACTGGTTGTGGCCCAACAACTGCTGCCTCTGGTTTTAAAGTTGGAACTGCTTCATGCTTTAGTAACAGTTTGTTGTTGAATCCGACATTGAATTTGTGGAGATTCTGGAAGCTGTCTTCTGTAAAATGCGCAGCACAGAGAGCTAAATCAGGATTGTAATTTTCTGGAACATAATCAAACATAAATTGTAGCCATTGATGACGAACTACAGCGTCCGTAGGAAGCCGAACACAGAAGACCTGACAGCTAGATGAAAATAACACACTTTCGACGGCATGGCTACTGCTCTCCACTATAACTCTTCCTCTTCCTCTTCCACAAAGCAGCAGAAATATGGCCATGCCCCGCTTTTTGCATAAGGGAGGAGGGCTGATTATGGTTTAGTTACGTATAAAACCCGGGAAGTATCGTTGTAGTCCCATTCGAGTCGTTTTTGTAGGCATTAAACCTCCTGATTTTTAAAAGACGATATCTCTGCTTACGTTGAACTTTCAGCGCAGCAACTTTGCAGATACTGTTCATACACCAACAGGAACATTACACGCTATTTAAAATGAAAAAAGTGAAATCGCAATCAACCACCCCTTGAACTCTTTTGATCGATTAGCCTATTAAATATACTTTTTTTACATAGTTTTTCATACAGTCTTATGTTTTATTTTAATCAATATTTTCAAACAATATAAGTTTCGTTTGTTTCTAATTCAACGTATCTGAATTTTTGTGTAGGCTAGCCCTCTGGTAGTGTACATAGGAACTTACTTTAATTCTACTTTACTCGACTGAATTTTCCATCTATTCATGTTTTCACTGTTATACGGTAGGGGGCGCTATGACACATCTTCTAGTACAGAATCTTAGGATCAAAACACAGGAGAAGAAGTAGCTGAAACAAGTGCTAGAAGTATAGACATAATAAATACATAGACGCCCTATTGGACGCTGGAGCGTACGTCAACGGGCCGCCATATTGCAGAGGGCAACATTCCCATTTCTCTCATAACGGGAGTTGAGGAAAAATGCCTGCCTCATGTGCTGCTTGGGGCTGTAAAAATCACCGCACTATTGAAAACAAGTCTCGGGGAATTACTTTTCACAAGTAAGACTGAACATTTGTTTTTGGTTGTATTTGGTCGTTATATAATTAGTAATAGTAACGTTAGTTGGCCACCGGAGTTAGTCAGACTAAAATAGCTTGCTTGCGATGTCGCTAGTTAACTTAGCTGTGAAAGTTGAGACATGAGTTGACATCATTTATGGTATAGTTTTTAGATTTTATATTATAAAGTAAATTTCCTGAAAATCTATATATTTTCTTAAAACCGACTTTTATGACAAGTATTCGTTTCGGGTAGGCGACTGACATATTGTGAATCTTACTGTAAAGTTAGTAAACAGTTAGTTAGTTAGATAGTTGTTTAGCTCACTTTTCTCACACATTGAAGGTTTCCCAAAGACAAAGAGTTGAGGAGACAGTGGGAAGTAGCTATACGAAGGCAAGGTTTTTCCACAAGCGATTTCTCTGAGCAGGACAGGTCAGACTGTCAGGATTAGGGATGGAGCTAAACCATCAGTCTTCAGTTTTCCGACTCATCTACAAAGAGTAGGTTTTTCATCACTAGATTATTAGGATTTAATAGCTTGCCATTAAATTGTTATTTGTTTATTATATTTTTATTTCCTTTCTAGCCCGTTGCAACCAGGACTACACAAGCCTCAAGGAAAGCTGAGGAAAGCCTGTTAGTGGACTGTTCTCAGCATTTCCAAGAGACTGATCCTCCTCTGCCTAATGCTTTGAGTATCTGTTCTAGTTAAACCCAGAAGAGCTGTGAGCATTATGGCCCTGTTCATATTCAAACCTCTCTGTCTCTCACCAAAAATGACATTTTGATGAAAACGAATAACAATTTTGTCACAATTTACTGCCATCACATCAATTAAAGAGGAAAGCACACACATTTTCAATCAGACAGTCACATCAGGTATATAACAAAAGAACAAGTTTGGGTGTGTTTGTGTGTGTCAGTCAGGTAAGCATGTTTAAGAATGCAAGCCAGCAAGTATAACATTGTACTAGCTATTCACTAACCAGCTGAGATTGTGTGTCAGGAGATATAAACATTACTCAAAACATTTCCATCCTTCTTTCTACTAGGACCACACCTATGCATTGCCTGCATCTCCCACTGATTTAAAGGCCAGACTCTGTGAAGCCTTGGCTAGAGTGGAGAGTCTGGAGCGAGAGAAGAGGAATGTGAAGGACCGAGAACGGAGGGCAAAGAGCACTGTGCATGATCTTCTGGAGGATCTGAAGGGAAAGAACCTCATAAATGAAGACTTGAAAGAGATAGTCAATTTCTACTCTGGTAAAAACAAAACAAAAAGATGCATATCTTATGTGTACACTTTCCCATTGTTATTATTATTTCCATTATTATTGCAAGAACACTTATTAGTTAGTCTGTTATAACTGAATTTCAGATCTTCCGATAGATCTCTTGTCAAAACAGTGCCACGAGTACACAAAAGAGCAGAAGGAGTTTGCCCTCACTCTTCACTTACATGGCCCAAAAGCCTATAACTATTTGAGGAAGTCTCTCCATCTCCAGCTCCCACATCCACATCCACATACATTACAGATGTATTCTTATTTGATTGCACAATTGATTTTGTGCACAAAGATTGCACATTGAATTTGATTGCACAAAATTGTTTAATAAATGAAATTACTACTTTTCATTTTACAAAGGTGGATGAGTTCTTTAGATTCCAAACCTGGCCTCAACATAATGATGTTGGACATGTTGAAAAGACGACAAGAGGAAGACCCAGCTAAATATGGATGTGTGACTCTCATGTTGGATGCCATGGCTATCAAAAAACATGTTCAGTACAATCCTCATACAAATGTCTGGATTTGTGGATATGTATTTATTATGTCTATGGCTACAAGGTTGCTCACGCAAATGTAAAATAACGTGATCATTAAACAGTGTGTAAATCAAAACTTCTTAATGTCTCCAAATAAAATGAAGCGTTACACAAGAAGAGAAAACGACTGTGAAGCTTTGGGGTTGTTGGACTCGATCTACTCCATCTGTGTTTTGATCATCGTTCTGAATCTGATCTTTGACAAAAAATTAGATTTTTTCAACTTTTTTGTTTAAAATGTTGCCTTTATGAAACTTATGAAGCTAATAAAATGTTTTTAAAATTAAAGTACGGTTAAAGGGAAGAATAAAAAATAACTTTTGAACATAGGCCTACTGCAAGTGCAAAAATAATATATTAGTAAACTATAAGTATAATGTCAAGTTCACTTAAAGAAAACTTGTATTATAAAACTTCTAAACTAGTAGTTTACTGAGAGTATACCTCAAAGTGTACTTTCATAAACTAAAAATTTGCTACAAGTATAAAAAAAGTAAACTATCCATAAGTTCAATTGCAGTAGGCTACAAATAAGAAAGGTAATTATGAACTAGTTGTGCACTTAAAGGGATAGTTCACCCAAAAATGAAAATTCTGTCAGTAATTATTCACTCTCATGTTGTTCCAACCCCTCAAGACCTTCGTTCATCTTCGGAACACAAATTAAGATATTTTTGATTAAATCTGGGAGCTGGGCGCATCATTGTATGCTGATGACGTATTAATATTTATGTTTAAACCAGACCAGTCTATTCCTGTATTATTGGAATGTATTTCTTACTACAGTAGTCTCTCTGGCTATAAAATAAATGTTTCAAAATCCATTGCATTACCTTTAAATATCTCCTCTTTAGAACACCTAAAATTAATCTCCCCTTTCCAAATATCAGACGACGGCTTTAGATATCTTGGTATTTTTATCACAGCTTCACTTAATGATCTTCTAAACAATAATTATACCCCTCTTATAGAAAAGAAATTAAGGTCAATTTGAAAACCTGGTGTTTACTTCCGATTTCATTTCTAGGGAGAATAAATGTAATTAAAATGAATATACTTCCCATGCCCAAGCTCTTATATTTATTTCAATCTATATCTAGCTATTTTTAAAGTTAGTTTTTCAAAGACTTCAATAAACACATTTCAAAAATTATTTGGAATAATAAAATGCCTCGGATCAAAATTTCCAAACTAATGAAGCCAAAGGACAAAGGTGGAATCGCCTTGCCAAATCTTCAGTTATATTATTGGGCAGCCCATAAAAAATATGATTAGTTGTTGTAGTGAGAGGACCAATTCTATCTGGTATAATATGGAAGCAGAAACTTGCTCTCAACTACCAATTAGATTTAAAGCTAAAAAAATATTTCGGAACATTATACCATATCAAACACTCTTCGAGCCTGGATAGATATTAAATCATATTTTAAAATACCCGCCTCTCTTTCCTTGTCTTTTCCAATATCTTTCAACACTGATTTCCCCTTTATATTACAGAATATCGGGCTTTCGACATGGCTGAAACTGGGAATCTCTCAAATTTCTTGTCTATATTCAGAGGGAACTCTAAAGTCTTTCCAACAGATTGTGGAGCAATATAAACTCATTTAATAATAAGTCTAATTTTCACAAATATCTTCAGTTGCAAAATTTTTTTAAACTAAAGATAGACAAAGGAGAGTTAAGAATGGACATAGAATTATACAAAGCTAAAAAATATTTCTGAACATTATACCATATCAAACACTCTTCGAGCCAGGAGAGATATTAAATCATATTTTAAATTATAGACAAAAGAGAGTTAAGAATGGACATAACAGTGATTGAAGACATTTGACTAAATCCAATCTGTCTAAAGGGATCGATATCAAGGACATATGATATCTTGTCTAGCAATTGCACCTCTGCCTTGCTGGGATTGAAGGAAGTCTGGGAGAAGGACATTGGTCAAATCATTGAAGATAATGACTGGACTGTTGTATGTGATGACGTGTACCCTAAATGTACCTCCCTTGGGATCTATGAGCTCAATTTCAAATTCTTCAATAGAATATATCTTATACCGATGCGTATTAAGAGGATGTTTACCAAGGCTACAGGCCTGTGCTTCCAAGTGTAATAAAGATAAAGGTACATTCATGCATTGTTTTTGGTACTGTGACAAAATTTTGTCATACTGGAAGAAAGTTCATAGTGTAATGGAAGATCTTCTTGGACAACACTTCGATATGACCCCAGGTTTGTATTTATTGTATCTTAATGTGAACAGTCTGTTTAAAAAAGATACAATACAACTATTTGTTCTACAACTATTTGTACTTAGCTAAAAAATGCATTTTGTTACTTTGGTCTGCATCACAGCCTCCATCCTTTAAAATTTGGACATCACAAATCGCTACATGGTTACCACTTGAAAACCTCACCTACGATAAACATAAAAAAACTGACAGATTCTGGCTCATATGGTCTCCCCTTTGGGAATATACACTCACCTAAAGGAATATTAGGAACACCCTGTTCAATTTCTCATTAATGCAATTATCTAATCAACCAATCACATGGCAGTTGCTTCAATGCATTTAGGGGTGTGGTCCTGGTCAAGACAATCTCCTGAACTCCAAACTGAATGTCAGAATGGGATTTAAGCAATTTTTAGCGTGGCATGGTTGTTGGTGCCAGACGGGCCGGTCTGAGTATTTCACAATCTGCTCAGTTACTGGGATTTTCACGCACAACCATTTCTAGGGTTTACAAAGAATGGTGTGAAAAGGGAAAAACATCCAGTATGCGGCTAGCCTGGTTCTGCCAGACTCTCGTACATTTCATTTGTACAGAGAGTCTGGCACCGCTCCATTGACAAGCGTTAACTTCCTTGTAGGCGGGTATTCTATTGAAGTCTAAAACTATTGGATCTGCCCAGAGTCACTCTATCTGCCATAACCAATAGCTGACGTTTGGTCGTGACATATGTCTTTTCCCGAACCCCGTGGGAGGATGGCCATAAACACAAAACTAAGCAAAGATTGTTCTTGCTCCGGTTTTAACTTCTTGATATTCGGCAGCGTTGCCACAACGGACCGAATGGCTTCGCTCGCATCTTTCTTATTTTGAACTACAACTCAAAATAACGCACGAGTCGACATCAACGTCATCGTTCTCAGCCACTCCCTCTGTTCGCTGATTGGCCCGGTAAAAAATTGATCGGAGAAAACCAAAGTCTACAGCGCAATCCCCGACGTAGTACTGAAGGAAAATGAAATTGAGCGGAAGTGCGTAGGAGGGCGGAGCCAGGCTAGTATGCGGCAGTCCTGTGGGCGAAAATGCCTTGTTGATGCTAGAGGTCAGAGGAGAATGGGCCGACTGATTCAAGCTAATAGAAGAGCAACTTTGACTGAAATAACCACTCGTTACAACCGAGGTATACAGCAAAGCATTTGTGAAGCCACAATATGCACAACGTTGAGGCGGATGGACTACAACAGCATGGGGTGATGATGGCGCAGTGGATAAGACACATGCCTTTGGTGTGAGAGACCCGGGTTCGAATCCACTGTGAGACACCAATGTGTCCCTGAGGAAGACACTTAACCCCTAGTTGCTCCAGAGGAATGCGACCTCTGACATATATAGCAATTGTAAGTCGCTTTGGATAACAGCGTCAGATAAATGAATAAATGTAAATGTAAATGTAACAGCAGAAGACCCCACTGGGTACCACTCATCTCCACTACAAATAGGAAAAAGAGGCTACAATTTGCAAGAGCTCACCAAAATTGGACAGTTGAAGACTGTAAAAATGTTGCCTGGTCTGATAAGTCTCGATTTCTGTTGAGACATTCAGATGGTAGAGTCAGAATTTGGCGTAAACAGAATGAGAACATGGATCCATCATGCCTTGCTACCACTGTGGTGTGGGGGATGTTTTCTTGGCACACCTTAGGCCCCTTAGTGCCAATTAGACATCGTTTAAATGCCACGGCCTACCTGAGCATCGTTTCTGACCATCCTCTGATGGCTACTTCCAGCAGGATAATGCACCATGTCACAAAGCTCGAATCATTTCAAATTGGTTTCTTGAACATGAAATTGAGTTCACTGTACTAAAATGGCCCCCACAGTCACCAGATCTCAACCCAATAGAGCATCTTTGGGATGTGGTGGAACGGGAGCTTCGTGCCCTGGATGTGCATCCCACAAATCTCCATCAACTGCAAGATGCTATCCTATCAATATGGGCCAACATTTCTAAAGAATGCTTTCAGCACCTTGTTGAATCAATGCCACATAGAATTAAGGCAGTTCTGAAGGCGAAAGGGGGTCAAACACAATATTAGTATGGTGTTCCTAATAATCCTTTAGGTGAGTGTATAAAGGAACTCCCTTAACAGGCATACCGGACCGCTTCTAATTTATGCTAATTTTCTTTGACTTCCTATCTAAAGGATGCTCTAAGACTATGTCAATGTGACCTTGTTTATCTGTGATTGTTATTATTTTGACGTAGCACTACGGAATCACACTACGTGAACTGACTAGAGGCCCACAGAGAAGGAAATGAATAGTTGAAATAAAGTAGTTATTTTTCTTTGTTTTTGTGCACAAAAAATACTCTCGTCGCTTGATAAATCTTAAGATTGAGCCCCTGTAGTCACTTGGACTATTTTAACGATGTCTGTAATAACTTTCCGGGGCCGGCAAGTTTCAATCCCTTAAGAAGCCTATGGAGGAGTGATCCAGCTCTCAGATTTAATCAAAAATCTTAATCCGTGTTCCGAAGATGAACGAAGGTCTTACAGGGTTGGAACAACATTAGGGTGAGTAATTACTATCCCTTTAAAGTTTACTAATGTTACACTTAAACATATATTTTCATATACTAAAAGTGGGCCAATTTAGTCCCAAGCAGTATTAAAATAGTACACTACAAGTTTGCTACTAGTACATATTGACATTAGTATACTTTCATAATTATACTTAAAAATATACTTAAACGTTACTTAAGTATACTTCATAAAATGAACTTGAAGTATACTTCTTTTTCATAAGGGTACAGTCATATACAATACCTTTTAATACCGAACAAGTTATAAAGAAGAAATAAAAAAGGAGAAAATGATTTAACACGCAAGCACACCAAAAACAAGATCAACTGCACTATACCAGTTTCACACCAGTTATACCAGTTTTACAGCAAAACACAAGTCTGGTGCAGGGGAGAAGTGAACCTCCTCAAGCAGTGTTCACTCTGCTCTCTTACAGCATAGCTCTGTAACGTTCCTTACGAGCATCAGGTGTGGCTTATTAACTGCAAGGCAAGCAGAGTGAGGGAGAGACTGACAGAGCATATATCACATGTGAACGGCTTCTCTCCAGTGTGAACTCTCATGTGAATCTTAAGATATTGTTTGTTTGAGAATCTCTCAAAAACAACAATATTTAAGAATAAAGTAAAATACATTAAAACATTTTTTTTTACATAATACGTCCTTAGGACGTAACAATGTTCCAGTTATAATAAACGTTTTTGATTAAGTCAATGTATGTTGCAACAAGCTATTTAGGTTATTCATGCTGTTGTAATTTGTTATTGCTTTTACACTTAAAAATTTCCTTCTAATGTTTGATGGTTGAAGGGCGAGCAGAATAATGTCATCTGTTATATCCAGTTTTTGGAAATGCTTAGGTGGATAGAGTGAACCTTACACTCCATTTTCCATTACAGATTCGTGCAAAACTTTTGCGATATTTTCTAAATGTTGACAAAAAACTATTGCGTAATGACGCATTCCATTAACCGATGTTATGGGACTAAAACGTACTCGGTTACATACGTAACCTCGGTTCTCTGTAGAAGAGGGAACGAGTATTGCGCAAGTTGCTTACGCTACGGGTAAAGTCATCTTTTCTCGAGATATTGAAGCCAAAAATTATCCTTAAAGTCCCTGTAAAGTCAAAATTAATTATGTGTTCTGAGTTTGTCACACCACAGAAAAATGTGTTATTAGCCACCCAACCAAATTTGAATGATAAAAAAAAGCCGGCAAGTACATAAAATAAGCTATCAAAATCTTGAAAAAATCTCGATCCAGTGCGTCATCAAGTAGGGGCGTGTCCATGAGCTCAGGGGCTCCAGTGCGTCATCAAGCCCCGTTTTAGACCCGCCCAAAAAATCCGGAAAATAGTAGTAGTGAAAAACTGTTTAACGATCTAACTCCACAATTCAGTTCTTCACAGTTCACAGTCTTTGTAATATGTTTTAGCAATACATTTCTAACATTTATAATGTGTTTAGAATTTATTTTTAAAATTGCCTTTACAGGGACTTTAATTTAGCATTTATTGTTAACGCAGTGCAGCAGCCAGCAGACCTAGAGCAGGCCATCTTGCGTGCTCATTGGCTGCCGTGTGGCAACTGCTGCAGCCTACCACTGAGCCTCGCGCTTGACGTCGCGCCCTCTACGTATAACGTATGTAACCGAGTATGTTCTCTTACGAGAGGTTCTCTCATATTGAGTAAGTTGCTTATGCTACGGGAACCCATTGCCATCACTGTGCGCGCCCAGCCTCCACTTCATGATTCCCAGGGATTCCCGGGGAACATAGATAAGTGGGAAACAGGTGGCCAGCAATGTGGGCCAGCACATGTTATAAGCACATACAGGGTATACAGAGCGGCGTCGCCGGTCCATATAACTATTCACCATAAAGTGCAACTCAACCAGGAGAGCTAACGTCGCGTGAGAGTAGTCTGCGCATGATAATCTGGGCAGGATATGCACACCGCTCACACTGACAGAAGTCTAGCCTGCAAGGCGGGAACTTCCAGGTCATAAAACCTAACAAATGTGGACGGAGAGGCCCAGCCTTCCGCCTCACAAATGACTTGAATAGAAATTCCGCTGGACCAAGCCCAAGACGAGGCCACGCCTCTGGTGGAATGCGCCCTGATGCCCAAACGTCATTGCAGACCTTTAGACTTATAAGCGGATGCGATAGCATCCACTATCCATCTGGACAGGCTCTGTTTCGGGGCGGCGAGACCCTTGGTGCGCCAACCAAACGAGACAAAGAGCTGTTCCGAACGCCTGAAAGAGGCGGAGCGCGTATTGTTAGCCCTCAGCGCCCTGACGGGGCAGAGGAGATTAACTTCACCCTCACAATCGGATGCTGGCAGAGCTGAAAGAGAAATGACCTGCGCTCTGAAGGGGGTGCCCAACACTTTAGGGACATAACCATGTCTTGGCTTAAGGATGACTTTAAAGTCATTTAGCCCGAACTCAAGACACGCAGCACTAACAGATAGCGCGTGTAAATCCCCCACACGTTTGACTGATGACAGAGCTGTCAGGAAAACGGTTTTGAGCGAGAGGTACTTTAGGTCCACGGAGTCTAACGGTTCAAAGGGGAAAGCTTTCAGGTAGAGATGCGCGGATGGGCTATTATTTCATCCGCAACTGCATCACAAAACTCATCATCCGTCTGCCATCCATCCGCACCAACGTTTTTGACCAATTTTCCCGCCCGCCATCCGCTGATACAAGGCGCTGCTGATGACAGCCGCGAGATTAGAAACCGCCCGCCACCCGCCCGAATTTAATTAAAATATTTTTTTCCGTCACGTCATCCGCCCGAACCACGGTTTATCCGCCGAGTGGATATTCGACTGCGCGTCGACTCAGTGAACGCTGCAACGGCTGCCACATAAACTTTAAGCGTGGATGGGGACCTGCCCTTATCCAACAGCTCTTGAAGGAAGCCGAGCAACCACGGTACCCCACACGTTCGTGGGTCTAGATCTCTATCAGCACACCATTTGGAGAACACCAACCATTTAGTAGCGTAAAGCCGCCTCGTAGAGGGAGCTCTGGATTGCGTAATCGTGTTCATTTACATTTTTTACATTTATTCATTTACCTGACGCTTTTATCCAAAACGACTTACAATTGCTATATTTCAAAGGTCGCACGCCTCGGGAGCAATTAGGGGTTAAGTGTCTTGATCAGGGACTTGATCATTGGTGTCTCACAGTGGATTCGACCTCGGGTCTCTCACACCAAAAACATGTGTCTTATCCACTGCGCCATCACCCACCCATATCACTCCAGTTCATCACTCCTTCTGGCATCACTTCAACCATACGTGCAGACACCAGCGCTCTGGATGGGGATGCCTGATTGAGCCGCAGGCTGGAGAGAGGAGATCTCTTCCTCCCCGGAATTGGCCAAGGGGCTGTGTGAGACATCAGCTCCGGGAACCAGGTTTGATTCTCCCAGCGTGGGGCTATAAGGAGCACAGAGTGGCACTTTCCCTGATCCTCTTGATTACCTGTGGTAACAGAGAGACCGGAGGGAAAGCATAAAGTGGGAGGCTGGGCCAGATTTGGGCCAGCTCATCCTCGTTCTTTGAAAAGAACAGTGGGCAATGAGCATTATCTTTTGACACAAACAGGTCGACTTTCACTTTGCCGAAAAGGCGCCACAGTAACTGAACTGTCTGGGGGTGCAGGGACCATTCCCCTGGGGAAACGTAGTTCCTGGATAGTTTGTCTGGACCGCCGTTCAAGTGGCCCGGCACATGCGCAGCTCTCAGCGAGCGCAGGAGGTACTTAGACCATACAAGAAGGCGTTCTGTCAGATGGCAGAGGCATCTGGATCTGACACCGCCCTGAAGGTTTATGTAGGACACCACAGACATGTTGTCAGAGCGGACTAGCACATGGTGGTCCTGTATGAACGGGAGGAAGCGTTTGAGATGATTTCCAGAGAGTTTATGTGGAAGCGTCTATCTTGGTCGGACCACAGGCCAAAGACCGGTCTGCCCTCGAAGACGGCGCCCAAACCTAAGTTGCCTCCCAGCCCCCATTGTCACTCCCCGCTGGTACCAGTCGGGGGCTAACCAGGGCTGTAGAGCCAAAACGCAGCTCTGAGTCATTCAGATTCGTCTGTAGCCTGAAACCCAAGCCTGGTGAGGCACTTGGGCGTTCAGCCAGCGTTGTAGCAGGCGCATGCACAGCAGGCCCAGCTGAAGCACAGCCGCAGCTGATGCCATACAGCCTAGCATCCTCTGGAATGTCTGCGGACTCCTGGAAAGACGCGGCCAGGTGTCGAACACGGCGCACGCTATGACGATTGGCGGGCCTTCATAGTCACAGAGTCCAGTTCTATTCCTAGAAAGGAAACTAACTGACTGGGCAGTAATGAGCTCTTGGTCCAGTTGACAGTGAGGCCCAAGCTTTCCAGATGGCTGAGAAGCACTGTTCTGTGAGATAACAGTTCTATCTCTGACTGTGCTAGAATCAGCCAATCGTCCAATAGTTCAGAAGGAGGTACTGGTTCTATGGCCCCTTTGCACAGCAGTTAGGCTATTTCTGCGCGGAGTAGATGTGCTAGGTGTGAGCATAGATTTGTGGGCACATTCTCTACATCTAGCACTCGAGCGGCATTTGCCAGTTTTATGAGAGTGGGCTCTGTGAGTGTGTGGGGCATCGTGTTTATGTGTAGGGGTGAGCACTGACTTGTGGGCACTTTTTCTACACTTAAAACACCATCGGCATGAGCCGGATAACCAGAATTTATACTCTTTCTGAGATTTCTTTGGGTCGCCATAAAAACGGTGTTTGAGTGCAGGCGAGCGGGCTGTGTTGCCGACTCGTTGGCTGCTAAATGTGTGTCTGCAGTAGCCTTTTCTGAGGGGACTGACAGGACGAGATATTTTGACGGTGGTCCGGCCGCAGCGAGACCCAGCAATCTTTTCCTCTCTGGTGTTGCTAGGAGGACTTTGCTTGCTCAGGCTTCAGCGCAATCCTGGGCCTGGGTCCCCGGGGGGGAGGCGGCCTGCGTCCAGATGAGCGTGATCTAGGGTGGCCGCCCTGTCGACGCTGCGGAGGCTGGGGCTGAGCTGGGTGCTGACTAGCGTGTCGTGCAGGCGGCTCACGTGGGCAGCTTGCAGAGGAGCTAGAGGTTCGAGACAGGAAAATGTTCATGGCCTGCGAGGTCTTCTACACTTCGGAGAAGCGGTCGACGATCCCGTTCACCGCTGGGCCGAAGAGACCAGTAGGGGAGAGCGGCACGTCGAGAAACGCGGAGCGCTCCGACTCCCTCATATCCGCAAGCGTCAACCAGAGGTGCATCTCTGTGACGGTGAGTGAGGCCATGCATCTGCCCATTGCCTGAGCCGCGGATTTCGTCGCACGAAGGGAGAGATCCGTCGCGCTCCTCAAATCCGGGATGGCGGCTGGGTCCTTGCTTTTCTTGTCTCATTCGTGGAGAAGATCAGCTTGGAGGATCTGCAGCACAGCCATCGAGTGCAGGGCGGAAGCAGCTTGTCCGGCGGCGAACGCGCGGCCGACAAGGGCTGAGGTGGTCCTGCAGGCTTTAGACGGGAGGGCAGACTTTGAGCGCCATCTCGCAGAGGGCGGGCAAAGGCCCTGGGCGGGCACCAGGTATAATGGTGAGCTCTCCCTATTAAATTGTTAATACTTTTCCATATTTGGCTACTATTACCGTTAGCATCTTTCAAAAGTTTGAGAAAAAATTGTGACTTGGCCAATTTCAATTCATTAACCACTTTGTTTCTCAAGCCAAAATGTAAAATGTAAATGTAAACCAAAATGTCTGAATCTCTTTTAGTCTTGATGGACTTTTTTAAAGCAGCATCTCTACTCTTCATCAATCTCCATACATTTTCACTGAACCACGGCAGATTGACCTTGTTTCTGTTTTTTCTCTTAATTGTAACAGTGAATTTATCTCTGACAACATTAATTTTTGATGTAAATAACTGACAGCTGTGCACCAGATTCTCAGAAGATAAAACATCCCCCCAATCCAAGTTATGTATCTCAGTATCAAATGTCTCCTGTTTACATTTAGGTATACAGAGAGCATTATTGCGGCAGGATGATGTATTATTCTTAAATCTATTTTTAGTTAATTTTCCTTGCCACCAGAATTAAGTTGTGGTCAGATAAACCAGTAATAAGATTGTAACTTTTTGTTATCCTTTCTGGTTTATTACAAAAAAAAAAGATCAAGTTGTGTACTTGAGCTTTTTGTGAATCTAGTTGGGCCTTTTATCAGCTGTTCTAAATGGAATTGATCTGTAATTAATTTTAACTTTCTCCTCTTACTTGTCTTCCCAGTTAAGATTAAAATCCCCCAAGAGAATAATTTCTTTATTATGGTCACATTCTTTAAAAATGTCAATAAGTTCTGTATAAAATGTATCATTGGCAGTTGAGGGTCTGTAGAGGCCTATAATAATAAATGACATTTGCTGAGACAAGACGACTTTTAGTGCAACATACTCAAGGGACATAGCTGGCTTAAAAAACATACGTTCGCATTTGATAGAGTCTTTTACATACATAAGTACCCCGCCCCCTTTTCCCATACTCCTGTCTCGTCTAAAGCTTTGAAAACCATTCAATGTAAATACATTGATTGGAGAAGATTGTTGAAGCCATGTTTCAGATTTACACAAGAAGTCCAAGTTTGAATTCGCTAATAAATGAGTCAACTGATCGGTTTTGGAGATGATACTTCGGATGTTTAGGTGACCACCCAAAAGCCCTCTTGGTTATTTGGCTTCAATATCTCGAGAAAAGATTACTTTACCCGTAGCGTAAGCAACTTACGCAATACGAGAGAACCTCTCATAAGAGAACTTCACTTTTTCCTCTCGCGATAAGTCGTTCCAAAAATCGTGGCAACAGACGTTGGTAGGTCTATGTATATCTCAGCCACTGCACTGCCCCTTATTAGGCTAATAATCAATGGAGACGTAGTGTGTTATCCAATCATTATGACAAGGAAAGACCCTTATATTTGAGAGCGGCACAAGGTGTTTCTGGGTGTTTCTCCCTCATATCTGCTTCGAGGTTTTGATTGTGGCATTTCTTTGAGGTTTAGAATCCAGTATTCCTGTATTTCTTTTGTCTTTAATGAATTTAATAAAGAACTCTGTCTCGTATACTGTGCAAACATACCGCGTTATACGTCAGGTGACATGTAAATACGCAAAAACTGTTTACATTGCAGTTGTGAAATATTTATTTTTCGAATTGCCTGAAAAACCACATCATGCGTGTAAAAACTTTTTTGCGATATATTGTATGGGAGTTTTTGCGAAATGCACGTGTTTCCATTGGGGGTATTTTCAATTCGCACAGTTTGAAGGGTAATGGAAACGCGGCTATTGATTGTTTACAGTTTAATGGAAGTTACTCCCATAATTTGCGCAAAAGCATCATGGGGTGTAGGAAGAAGGTGGATGCACACAAATGTTTTCAATATAGAGGTAATGAAATGTACTATATTTGCTATACACAAACCTCTTGAAATCAGTAGATTTAAAGCAAAACATGATTTGGCCAGTATTTCATATTTATGAGAATTTTATTATATTATTTGGCCCTCACAACAAGTATAGTCAAACTAATACTTTTGCACATACAATTCACACAGGTAATGTTTGTTATCAGTCAGTAGGCCTACTAAACAAAACGACTGTATACACTTTCAGAAAAAAAAGTGCAAAAATTGTAACTGGTACAACAGCTTGCAACTGAGGCTGTAATCTTAAACAGACAACTCTGTACCTCACCTACCCCTAAAACATTCATATTAGTATACTTTAAAGTGTAATGTTCCCTCAAGGTACCATTGTGAACCTTTTAGGGTTACAAGAGGTACAAAGTTGTCTACAGGTGAAACTCGAAAAATTAGAATATCATTGTATCTCATGTATTTCAGTAATTCAAATTAAAAGGTGAAACTAATATATTTTGTACATATAACTATACACATGCATGATTATACTTTTCAGAGGGCCGACATTTCTGTATTTAAAATCATTTTTTTTAATGATTTCGTGTAATATTCAAATTTTCTGAGATTTTGAATTTAGGGTTTTCATAAGCCGTAAGCCATAATCATCAAAATTTTTCACAATATTCAAATTTTTCTAGTTTCACCTGTAAGGCTCCTCCAGTTACAAAGCAGTTGCACTTCTACAGTTGCATTTACTGTTGTTCGCTGAATTTTCGCAGTCGAAAGTTAATAGAAATCCATGCAATCTGGAACTTCACAAAGTTACTTGCAAACCCAGCGCCTTTTTGTTGTTTACGGATTCGTCATAGACCAACAGAATTCTGCTTGGTTTCTGTGTGATCTGTGCTTCATTCATCTCTACTCTGTTGACATTTAGACAATAGACTGTTTTGCCAGTGAAATGTCACAGAAATTTAGCTAATGTGACCACAACTTAAATGTAGAATTTTTTGCACATGTTTGTGCCTAATGACTCGAGGTTTCTCAAATTTGATGGTAAACTGACATTTAGGGCAGATCAGTTTGTAATTAGGAAACTCTAGCAGAGGTTACTTTGTATGCACTTTGGTATTTTACAGCATATTTGACAAACGTACTTCTTTCTGAAACACCGTGAATCTGCTGCTTTTCTGCCTCACTCCTCAGTCAGTCAATGAACCTTCTAAGGAAACTTCCAATGCACCGTAACATCATATCTAGTCTAAAACAAATTCAAGGGAGCTTCAGACAAAACTTTAGACACATTTGGTAATACTTATTTCTCAGTAAAAATAGAACAATAAAAAAAATATATTTATTAATTTATTTACTTCTTCCAGCCACTTCATCAGGCACTGCTTTTAATCTTTCATTATCTAAATGCATGCACAGGATTGCGGTATATCGCTATGCCTCCTTCAAACCAACTAGAAAAGACCTTAGATAGGATGTTACGCAAACACAGTCGGATCTGCCTCAATGTCTGTATTGTATGTAGCATTTTTCAGATTTGTGATGCAACCACTGTATTATTCCAGCCTCCAGGGTTTAAAATGTTGCACTGTATTTGTGCAACCAAATTTAGAAGATATATTCAGAAAATATGTCTAAAAATATGAACAAAATATAATCAAATATTCTGATCATTGTCTTGAGATGTTATTTCTCTCAAGTTTAAGCCTTTAATGATGATCCTAAAAAGTGTTGAACAGTAGGGGGTGCTGTGGCTTTTCTGGTAACAAAGAGTGGATCATACAGTAGGATAAAATTTCCTTTTGATGTCCATCTCCTCCTCAAATATGTGTAAAAATGAAATAAATAAAAGTTTGCAGCTTCAGTTTCATAGGAGTGACATCATTTAGATGACATGAGTCAGTGCATTTCCTAATTGGAAAAAAGCTTAAGACCAGTACCAGGTTCATTATGTGATTCCATCTTAAGTCCTTTAATAAACAATTAGCTGTGCAATAGAGTGGTTAATTTGATAAGAGGACGATAAACATTTTCATTTGTTTGGGTCGCCATTCATCAGGATCCCACTGGGAGCCAAGGCAGAATGCAGAGCGAGTGATTTTCAAGGATCCCAAGAGGTCAGACATCAATCAGAGGCAAAGCCGAGCTACTCGTTGCAAGCGGCCTATTGGTATAAGATCACCTGGAAGTGCTGCTGGCAAAGTCTTCAGTTTTGAAATAAAGGAGATTTGTATTAATTTCAAGCTCAGCTGCGTCTTGGGAATGGAACAGTTATTGGTTACACTTCGCTGAGAGTCATCAGGCATATAGGCTTTCTGTTTTGTGTTAGAAGGTCTGATTACCTCCTTAGATGTTTTAATCCACTTTGAATGAGCCGTGAGGAAGAACGAGAACAGCCGGGGTCCTGACAAATCGTAGGTGCCCGTGTGCTGTAAGGATCCAAATCCATCTTAATTGAAACAAAAGCATCTTGAGATCATTATCCACATTGAAATATGTCTGCGATTTAAATGAACAATCAACAGCTCCTTAATAGTTATTAGGATCATTAGCATCAATATGCACCTGGCACATATGATTACCTAGCAAATATGAATTGTTTTCTCTCTGTGCTCTCAGATTCTGTGTACACACGCGAGACAGTATCATGTCAGTACTTGAATGGACAAAATAGTAGGTTATACCTGGCTTTGTTTTGTATTACCAGAATGCTATTCCGTCTTGCTCTCTCAGTCCCACACAGTCACCTCTCATAATAGCTCCCTGGAACAAAATAAACAAGCCACCACATGGCCTCTGCCAGGGTCATAATATCATTTCCAATGGGTAAATGTTTATCATCCCCCTAGTTCTGCTGTGAGGTACTTAAATAAAACATTTCTTTGAAAATATGAATGTTTTATTGCTCCTTTCCTCCCCCTCCAGCGACTTCTCTAACCCAAGGCATAGCTGTCAACATTGAACATTGAAAATAAGGGAGATTTCCCGGAATCCATCCCCAAAATAAGGGATTTTTTTACACGATTCTTACCCACAAACTTTAAAAAAAAAAGCACTAATCATTAACAATCTAAAGAGTTTATAACTACATATAGGCCTACATATGTGAGAGAGAGAAAGAGACAGTGTGTGTGTGTGTGTGTGTGTGTATGAGAGAGAGAAAGAGACAGTGGGTGTGTGTGTGTGAGAGAGAGAGAGAGAGAGGTAGAGAGAGACAGTGTGTGTGTGTGTGTGTGTGTGTTAGGGGTGTGACCGTAACCGTGAGACCGACGGTTATAGTTGAACACCGTCATTAGAACTCTATAACCGCCAAAATCGTGTTATTAAAATATTTGTTACATTTTTTATCATAGAGAATGTTTAAATACTAATATCAGCTTACGAGGGAAACGGAGGCGGAGTTAGTGGTGCTTCGGAAGTTCGGAGGCTGCTGCAGGAGATGCTTTGGTAGATGTCTGTGCCCCTTTACAGATCAGAGCGCACGCTGACACGGAGTTAGGGTTAAGCTTTGTTTATACCATGGTTTATACTCGACGCGTCCGCATGAGCGCGAAGGTGCGCGCGGCAAAAATGACCAGTTGGGTGCGCAAGACCACATTTCGCTTTGCTGTGTGCACGGCTTTTTTTGTAACAGCGATTGCGGCGCCGCATCCGAGGATGAACAACTTCAAGCCGAATCTGCCCGAGCTTGTACGTCTCACACAATCAGAGCGTAAAAATACGGGATATTTTACGGGAAAATACTAAAACGGGAAGACAGCTGGAAAAGAGCTAAAATACGTGAGAAACCCGGAAAAAACGGGAGGGTTGACAGCTATGACCCAAGGTTCAGAAGCTTTCAACTTTATGGAGGGCAAGGATACCTCATGTAGAAAGGCCCATTTTTTACATGCCTGAATTTATTAGTGACCACCGGGGATTTGGCAAGGCTGGGACAGGGTGAGTGAGAATGTTCATAGTCAAATCCTATGGAGAATCCTTCAGTTGTCAACTTTGCTTGCCTTTGAGGAGAGAATCCTGCTTGGGAATATTCTTGCCAGGTTTCAATTAATTACTAGTACTACTAATAATTAATTACTAATAAGTTGTGTTTAACAATTTGCACATCTTGACAGGTTTAAGGGTGTAAGGTGTGCCTTACACCCTTTAACCTGTCAACATGTACAGATGCATACGGGACCATTTTGTGTTTCTCAGAAAGTGCATCTAATATTCTGCAACAATCAGGTTTCGGAAGTAAAATCCCATTCATTTTCTCCATTGGGAAATTGATTTTTAGTGATAACTTATTAATCATTAAAGACAGACCTACTGTGAGGTTTATATTTAAATCAATGTAATTTAGAGTGCATCATTGGATTGTTTCCCTCATTGAATTGAGTACAGTCTGTACCTTGTAATGTGATTCAACTCATAGCTAGTTGTTTTGGTTCAAAGAATATAACTCTTTAACAAATACCTTTTTTCAAATCTCTGTGGGAGACATGAATGAGACAATACTTCCGGAAGCAAGGCAAGCAAGCAATGCTATACTTTATATTTGTAGCTCCGCCCACTCCTAAAACATAAGTACCACCCCCTGTGTAGCTATAATAATCATCACATATGTACGCGGAGAAACTGGTTTATAAATCCACAAGCAAATCATCAAAGTTCCACATGGAAAATAATAAAAAGTATGGTTCTAAACAGGTCCTCATCTGCATGCACTTCTCAATCACAGAGATCGCTGTCACCTGTCACCAATCTTCACTGATCATCATCCAGCACTAATGCCGAGTTCAGACCGCACGATTTTCAAAATAATCGGGTCACTGTTGTTTTCACACTGCATGACTATTTGGGGTAACATTCAGTTGCTGCTGTGTTCACACTGCACCATGGATCGGCGACAGGAGGTTTCACACCGCATGCCTTTACAAGAGAAAGAATCGCCGCCAACTTCTGCGTGGTCCGCAAACTACGTTTAACAACCAAACAAACGCGAGAAGTGATGGAAATAACGGAAGATCACGCGCTCGTGCTTGGGACCGGAGTTCTCGCGCGACACTGAATTTGTTATTAAAAATGATAGCCTACATTAAGAAGATTGCGATCCAAATTGTCTGTGCACTGATTTGTAGCAAAAATGATACAAAATAAACAGTTTATGCAGGAAATGGTTGGGAAGACGAGGGGAGCAAGGACTGTGTTTTGCAAAAAGAGTTGGGGATAACTAAATAATTTTGCAAATGTCCTGCTGGTGCTGCTGGCCATGCAAATGTTTGTGGTTTGTTTCTGTTAGATATAATTGTAAATATAGGCCTATCTATTAAAATACTAATATTCTGGTAGAATACTAATATACTCCTCCCCGAACAGCCTGCTGTCCTGTATCTTGCTCTCTCATTGGCTGTCGGTCATCGCCGATGTAGTTTTCAGTCAGAACACATTCACACAGCAGGATTGCCAAATATCTCACGGGCGTCGGTGACTCGTCGGCGATTCTCTCTAGGGATGGGGAAATGAAGCCTCATGAAGCAATGAGGCTTTCCCCTGACTGTTCCGGGAAAAGATTCAAAGCTTCGAGAGTGTCGAGAACAGCGCCATCTAGTGCTTATTTAAAATAAAGCAGCCAGAAGCCTTTGTAAGAAGCTCTGTCAGATGAAGCAACCACAACACACTCCATAGTTTCAATGTTATGTACAAATAAAAGCCTTACATGTTTGTGTTTGATTTGTCCATTAAATAAATTCCTTTTACCCATTAAAGTGTGACAAAATATAAAATGAGCTTATATGATTCAACAAGATCTAATGTAGGCGTATCTCTATCTATACACAGACACACACATACTGAATAAGGACATTGTGTGATAGGATCATCTGTTATTAAATGTGCTTATGACACTTGGCAGTGATAGTGCTTATGTTACTCTAGGAATGACAGAAAGGTGATAAAGTTTTAAATGATTTTTATTAAGAAATAAAAGCTGTTTCACAGTTTTGAGTCTATTTCTCCTCTTAGACAGTACTTCCCCAGCCTTAGAGAACACTCTTTCACATGGTACGGAGGAGGCCGGGTACAAAGAAACCGTAATGCCAATGTATATAGAAGGGGGTAGACATGTTTCTGCATTCTACAGTATTCAGTGGATCTTCAGCTCTTTTTGTGCTGGTCTTCAGCACTGTCCAACAGAAGACAAAGGTTTCCACCTCAGAAGTGTGATGAGAAAAAACAATGATTGGCTGTGCATGTACATTGACTGAATATAAGACACATCAACGGTCAACAACAATTATAAAATATGACAATAAAATAAGTAAAATTTTAAATAATAAATAAATATTTATTTTTTCTTCTTTTTTAGAAATGCATACATACTTTGGAACCTATAAGCTCAAAATATTCCCAGATAGGGGAAGTCTTCCTTTTTTGGGCTGTTCCCATTGCTCTAAATACAAACCCTTCACCAAACACCCTATCCCCTCTCCTCCAAGCCCACCCTAACCCCAAATAACAATAACAATACCTAAAAAACACCAAACGATTTTACAAAAACAAAAAGACACAACAACAACAAAAAAGAATAAGTAGTTTTGGTTATTTAAATGTAACTTTCAAAGTACAGCACTCTCCTCACAAACCCATCAACCAGACTGAGCCAACAAGGACTCGTTAAGATAGATCTGTGGTTCGAGCCTTCTGACACCCAAAGCAAAACGCGCACGTGATTGGACAGAATGTGAGGCTTCATTTGGCATCGATCACGTGACTCTGGGAAACTAATACACACCCCGATACGGGGCTTCAATAGAAATTGTGTTGCATGTGTGATACGCACATCGAAGCTTCAGTGTCATACGTAACATCACTAATTCTCTCAGATCGCGTCTTTGTTCATTCACACTGCGTGATTGTCACTCGCGTGAACGAGCACCGATTTGCCTGTGATTTCGGGCATTTGTCGGCGATTTCTCAAAACCTGTCGGCGAGCCAAAATCGGGGCTAAAATCGTGCAGTCTGAACTCGGCATTACCTGCACGATATGATGTTTTATTAACAAGGTTCGAGAGGAAACCGTTCTAATGATCAAACAATCAAGTCATTCCAACCAGCTGTCAGCAATCAGTAATCAACAGGTTCACTCAATCAACATGAGTAAGGCCTATACGAGTGACTTACCCATATTCCTCAACAGTATTCAGCATCCCTCCACCACCCCATCTCCTCACATTTGCCTGGTTATCTTCCTAACCAGCCAAATACACATAACCATTTACTCTCTCATCATTAGAAAGTGTGAACTTATGAAACCTGCACGATACCTAGGCCTACTAGTATGATTTGCCTTCAGTCATTTATACTTCCTTCTTCAGTTATCTGCCTCGATCTCCATTTCGGAGCCTGCAACAGATAAGACTATTCCTCATCCAGATATCCATCCTGAACACTATATTCATCAGTTACTCCCCTGCTTCCATCTTTGCGATCACATACTTCTGCAAATAAACCTGTTGATTACTTTACCTGTGTGAATCCTTCTATTTCATGACAATTATATCTTGTTGCCTCTATTTGGGGTTTACATAAAAAAACATCATGTTGTGTCGATTAGATACATTTCTTTTTTTATTGACATGGCAGATTGTTGCAAAAATGACGGTGCTCTAACAACAGTTGTTAGCTGAATACATTAATAAATAACAATGACATTAAACACATATAGATGTAATGAAGACCAAGTTCCAGTAAAATATCTTCACAATCCTCTATGATGTCTTTATGTCCTTCATTATAGTATGTATTCTGAGAGGCAGTTTCTCTCTTCAGAAGATGAGGTTATGATTGGCTACGTAACAGCATCTGAAATACACAGTTTTAGTTTAGTTACTTATTTAGCTTACCGGTAGTTACATTAGTGTCTCTTCCATTTGATTGTGTAAAAACAATTATGTTCATGAAGGCCAAAATTAGCAAAAATGGACAGTATGAGCCCTTTACCATGTTAAAAGGAAAAAGTGGTATAAAGTCATGGGATATCTTTAATGTTTTTTGTGACTGGGTATGTTTAGGCATAAAGTAGTATTTTAAGAAAAATCAAACAATATGGATAATAAATTCCATATCTCTTTCTTTGTGGAGAAGAGAAGATGAGTATCCTTAACTAAACAGAGCTGCTCACACTTACATGTTCAGTTAAACTTAAAAGAAAAAGACATTATTGGTAGGAAATCAGATAAAATTTATAATTTATAGACATTTAAAGAAATAAATAATTTACCTTTTGAGAGTATGTTGACAGTCTGTGTATTTGTAAAGCTGAGCTAGATCACTTATAATTTATCACTGCTCATGTTGTCTGGAGTTTTTTATCTACTGAAATTTCTTGAAAAGATAGTCAGCAGAACAATCCAAAAACAAATTAAATAACAGTACAACCCACTGAAGAGATGTATGTCTATCCCTCACAGTCTCGCTTTCATTCCCGTTAAAAATAAAGATGCAAAGATGGCGCTGCTGTGAATAAAGTATATAACGCTCTTCAGCTGCAGTGCGTTTGCGAGGAGAGAGAGGAAAAACTGATCAGATTGACAGTGCTATAGCGTCATCTCATGCGTCCTTTCCACATTTTGTGTGGACAGACAAGCAGGAATCATACAACGACACGCCTGGTTAGGACACGTTATGGCATGGTTCACGAAGAAACAGATAACAGCCTTCATTCAGGTATGTTTTTCAGAGAACTGCCCTTTTTGAAACTGTCAGTAGAACTTAGAACTTAGAGGCTTCTTTCAGTGTGGTTGTGATATGAGGAACCCCAAATGGTGCCTGAAGAATCTTTTCTTTTTTTTTACAGTTTTACCAAGAGAGTACTTCTCAGTGATTTATTCCCTTTATAATATTCCTATTCATTATCAACTTCAAAATTGATTGATCAATTTGTTATTGTCCTCCAACAATGGATTGCATATACACCAATTTCTTGAAGCCAGTGCCATCAGGGAACGAACAGCGCAGCACAATCCATCACCCTGCAGAGGAACACCTATCCCATCATACCTTTCACCCTCCCAATCTAGGCCTAGATATTCCTCATACCTATTCACCCCTGCCATTATTAATAGAGTGTCATGTACAACAGTCAATATTCTTAATATCAATTTTACTGCTTGGCAGTCTGTGACAAAACATGTGCTGAGGGTTTGAGATGCTAATTTAAAAGCTGCTGGTGGATTGATTGTGTGATCACGCATGGTTATTCCGTACTTGTAAGAGCGGTGTGCGGAGACGTGTGGCGTGGAGCCGTGTCTTTTGCGATCATACATTTCGGAGTGCTGATTAAATGTGCCGTCACTGAGTGGTACATCTCATCTTCATCACCCTGTGGGGGAGGACCGGGGGAGGGTGTGCTTCATGATGATTCAGGGTGCGAATGAGGCCTGGAAGTCGAAAATATGGAAGATCTTCGCAAACTAGCATTGGTAAAGATAATGTCTTTAGTCATTTGGTTAAAATTATTTTAACAGTTCAAAAAACTTTGGTATGATCAGAAGTTCTGTGAAATACATATTTGAATGTGCTCTTTAGCTTCTTGGTCTCACGTTCAATTCAGAATTTTTTTATTAAACAGATATTTCTTAACAGAAACATTTAAGAAGAGCAAAGAATGGGCTGCAAACTCACAGGTTTCTTTAGGGTTTTCTTTTTAACAGTGTTTGGAAAGGACAGCGACCTAATGAGGACGACTCTTTGAGTATTACTGTGCAATATCATTTTAAAATGTTCTCTCATTAAAACTAAACCACCACAATAAAAAAAAACTGAAATCCACTGTGGCATTTTACTGTGTAACTTGAGGAACTCTTAACTTTTCCTCTGATTGAACACACACTAATAACCTACCACTCTAATATAATTAACTATAAGACATAAATTGCTGTTTTAGTCTTAGGAAATATCAGAGCTATTGTGAAATATTACCTTTTCTGGTAAATCTAATCAGCCTCTAAATTCATGACAGTTAATGTATTATCCACTCCAGAAGCAAAGCAGAATTAAAGGGATAGTTCATCCAAAAATTAAAACTCTGTCACCATCTCACCCTTGTATTGTTCCAAAACGGCATGACTTTATTTCTTCTGTGGACCACAAAAGGATAAATTACAAATTAATTAATTGTGTGGGTCAGTCTTTTCCATAAAATGACAATAAATGAGTTCTAATGCTTTCAAGATTCGAAAATGATATAGCCTATAGCACCATAAAGATTCATAAAAGTGGTCCAACACTGAAAAAAGTGATCAGTGGACTTATGTATGAAGTATTTTACTTAATCATTTTAAGGCAACAGGTTTCCTCACTTTTTTCAAGTCAACTGATCACTTTTTACATGAAATTACTTGTGTACTATACAAGTCTTATAAAATCATACGATACAGTTGTGATGACTTTACCAATTGGCGATAGGCTCTTTTCTTTATAAGGCGGGACTTATTCTGCCATATTGCGCATTGCACTTTCTCTCATTCACAGTAAAATGAGTGCACGGTCTTTCTAAGTCTTTGATTACACCCAACTCTGCCTTTAAGCATGTCACATTCCTGCCTCAGCTATAATCACATATTACTCTCTACCATCTTACAATATCCTGCTTGCCAAAAGATCTCATGGGCATCCATCACTCCTGTTTATCTATCTTGCGGTGGATAGATCCCATAGAAAGCTGATGCCACCAAGGTCTTTTACCCAAATTGAATTCTGTCCTGGATCAAAGGTCAGCTTTTCGTCTTCTCACCCCTCTCTCTGTGAGATTGCGCTGCGTATTTGTGAGGCAGCAAGTGGCTCTGTACTAAAGCTGATGGGGGCAGAAGAGAAATAGAAGGTCATGGACACAAACGCACTGTAGCAATCTTGTTTCTCCAGCTCAGTTTACTCGCTCTCTAGTTACTGAGACACACACCCAATGCAACTATCTGTTTATTTGTCTAAGTGTGTGTGTGTGTGTGTGTGTGTGTGTGTGTGTGTGTGTGTGTGTGTGTGTGTGTGTGTGTGTGTGTGTGACATGCGCAAATCTGTATGGGAGATAGAGAACATGTGAAAATGGCAGTTCCATCAAGGCAATGCGATGTGCAATTCCCCAGGACAGATTAAAGTCAAAGAAGTTATTCCCAGTCTGAATGCAGTGGGCTGACAGACAGCTCAGACCTGAGAGAAAGAAGATTACAACAGTCTACTAAAATGAAGGTGACCTCGATTTCATAGATCTGTGGACGTTTACCATTCTGAGTGACCAGACAGTCGATACCTTTATACGAGGGGCAGCCAGAGCGTGTGTGTGTGTGTGTGTGTGTGAGTGAGGATGTAATTAACATCCACAGTGATACGGGGAGGTCAGACTCTAATAGACTCGGACAACCAGTCTCTTTGTGAGGGATGCCGCTACCTGAGATTTAACTACATGCAAGACAGCTCTGAGACCTGCAACTGATTGGAAATAAATGAAAGAGTTGAATTAAGACAAGGCAAATGTGGATTAGCCAGAGCTTCTTAATAAACACTGTGATACAGTGAATAAAACAACTGCGGTTGATTAAAGGAGAGAGACAGTATGAACAATATGAATTGGCGGTGTCAAACTCCCAAGGTCATGTCATCAAAAAGTTACAGCCCAAGATTTATTCTTTTTTTTCTTTTTCTTTTTTTACTGAAGGAATCAGTATTTTTAAATGAATCTTTTAAGTGAAAAAATCATTTACTGAAGCCTCGCCCCTTTGAAACAAATAACCGCTTTCAAAGACAACAGGATTTTAGTGCGAACTGTATGTAATTACAGCATGTCATTGCTGGAACGATTACGGTCAGTTCAAAGAACAACTTGATGTTTTAAATCCGTACCCGGACAGCAACATCATGTCGGCCCAGATCTGGCCCACATCTGGTATGCGTGGAATCCACATGTTGCTGTCTGGGTATGAGATTCGAAGCGACAAAAGAACTAAACATTAAAATCATACAACGGACAAGAGGCATGTAAGTCAGCCTAATTCACAAAAAGTAAAAATTATGACTGATTATGAATTAATGATGGCCACACACAATTAAAATGATGCAAGGAGATATTTGACCCTCTTAATTGATTCCTGTAGCTTGATAGTCATGATCAGTGGTTTCAACAATGATGTCATTTATGTTTCCTATCAGCCATTTAGAATTATTAGATTTGTCAAAATGTCAATATGCAAACATGTCTGAAATCATTTGCGATTCAATTTGATTCATTCAGACAGCACAAGTGCGCACTAAATAATTTGCAGCATTTCTCAGCGAAATAGTAGCCTAACAATAAGTAAGGAAAATAATATAGGAATGTTTTGTTGTCAATTGTGAGGAAAATGCTTATGGTTCTTTTTCTGTTATCTGGCCAATGCAAATTTAAATAAAGAATAATGATGTAATTTGTATCGGTCGACTCTAGTTTTAATGACTGAATGATAATTTAAACACAAAAAGACATTTACATGCATGGTTATGTAAACTGCATAAAGGGTTTCTGAACAAATTTGAATTAGTATTTTTGGTTAATTGACTAAAAAGATTTGCATCATTTGTTATTAAATTATGAAAGAGAGGAAAACTTTTTTATTGATACCTTTTGTACATTAAATACAGATTAAGCCATTATTCTCTGTCAAGTGTTCTGAAGGAAAAACAGTTTAGGGTATTCACATGAACAATTCCCTAGTTTAAACCGCTGCCATATTGTATTAAAAAAAGATACATAGAATTTACATTATGCTACTTGCTGAGGGAAAAAACAAACAAACAAACACATATTTCATTTCATTAAAAAAAGGGTAAAGAATTCTTTACAAAGCCCACACATGTTTGGCCTTAACATAGATTGAAACACTTCAGCACGTGGCATACAAATAGCCCACCTGAGAATGATAATGGTGTGTCATTATGTCTGAGGAGGAGCTTAAAGCCTGTGCTATGAATGCTGCAGTGTTTGGTCGTCTGCATCATTGCTTGCTTTAATAAACAAGAAGTAACTTACATTTTTGATAAAATATTGCCAGAAGTTTTGTCTATTTTTGCTTTGTTTGTGAAAATAGTTCCAATGTCTCTGAGCAACACACAGTAGTGGTGTTCCTGAATAAGTCAGTGTGAATGAATCAGTTGAGTAAATGATTCAACGATTCACGCATAAAAACGGTCATGTATTTCGATGCAAAATGAATCAGTTTTTAAGCTATTCGGTTGAGTGAATGATTCAATGATTCATTAATAAAGACAGTTTCTTTGCTATATAGTATATATGTGACCTTCGACTTTTCATTGTATCAATTCGACAATGTTTGCATTCATCTGTCTCAGCTTTTAAGTGTGACATCCAAATCTCAAAATTCAATCAACATCCGATGCATATAGAATCAAGTCCCTGCCCTGTTTTCTTTTTACGATAATCGTTTACAGTCTGATGTAATAAATGTCACAATACGGAATAAAATATCTGCCGCTACTTCTGTTGCATCGTGACTTTAATGTAGTCTGACATTAGCATAATTACAGTTGACCAAAAATATGTATTCAGATTTGTTCGCTGATTTATTCAGCAACACTTTTTACAGATAACAACTTATGTTTTATATGCTGTCAATATGTCTATATTAAACATCTTTATTTCAGTGAGGATTATTTCTCAAATATGGCTTGAAAGCACAACACTGGATAAAGTAAACACACCAGGGATGCTTATCTAGGACTTTAAATATTTCCTACACAAAGTCGTTCTTACCTGATCCCTGTATTCACTTTTCCTGCAGGAAGTGACCTAATAATGAAGCATTTTGAACGAGTTTCTATGGTGGAATCCAAGTAATATTCTATGTAAAGGGAGAAACTCCTTTGAGACACTGTTAGATATTGGAGAGAGAGAGAGAGAGAGAGAGAGAGAGAGAGAGAGAGAGAGAGAGAGAGAGAGAGAGAGATTTACCTTATTAGCCTCAATCACACAAAGAATTGTCAAATGTCCTTGAGTAGCAACTTCACAGTCTGCCTGATGTGACAGAGAATTACAGCGAGACCAAAAGAATGAGAAACAAAGAGAGAGCAATAAAGAGAGACAAAGTTGATGGAGAAAGAACTCAGTTCTTTCCTTTGCTCTCCCATACTGAGGAGAGGCCAGGCTCCCTAATGGATCCCTGTCAGCATCAGACACTTCAACATCTTCAGTCAAGCACAGTGAAAGACAACTCTCCAGACTCCATAAAGAGCCTTTCTGTGTCACTCGCCTGCTTCTTCCCAAGCCGGATTGTGTTAGGTCAGTTTCGGACAGTCCATAAACTTACCTAATGCTGCCAGCTGTACAAAAATTGATCTCTATCAGTCCGATTTAGTGTGTGTGGGACCGTTTGTCCACTTACAGGATTACATTGAAAACATCTGGATGGATGCCAAATGCAAGTCATTTCCAAAATCTGTCTAAATGAATACTCCCAAAATCAGCATGACCGATTTTTTTTTATTTTCCAACCACTGATAATATGAACTCAGTATAGAGTGTGGTGAATTAATTGGGCCATTTTAACAACAGTGGCACAGAGCCTAAACTACCAGCAGAGGCGGTGACAAGAGGCCAGTGAAGGCTTTTGAAGAGCCGATCAAAGCGACGAGTCTTTGATGATCCCACATGCCTGGGTTGAGGAGGAGCTGCTGTGAAGAACTGTAACCCCCCCCCCCCGCCCATCAATCAAATCAGAAGCAAGTGCTCATGTTAACCTTCGCTCTTCACTCCTTTATCACATCCACAGGTGTTTTCATGCAGCATTCTAAAGAGCAATGCACAAAACACCTCACTGAAAAGTAATAGCAGTGCTTAATTTGAGGATGTCACTGTTGTAGGCTATATGTCTTGTGGAAGGTCACATTATGTATTTCTTGGGTTCTAGTAAAGTATTTGAATTATGGAGTTTTTGGAAAGTTTGAGAAAAAACTTTTTTTTTTTAAAGCATTCACAACCTTGTCTAAAATATGTGTGAAGTATAAATGGCTCTGTTACCCAGATACCTGCAAAACAATCTACATAAATAGAAAATACTCCAGGTACTGTAGGAAAGAATTTGCGATTAAAAAATAAAACAGATGAGTGTTGTGAAAATTTTAAGTAAGAAAAGAAGTCACATCGTGACAAATAGTCACACTGTGAGATATTGAAAAAAGTCACAGTTTTGAAATACAAAGTCACACTGTGAGATATAAAGTTGCATATATTGTGAGAAATAAATCAATAAAGTCACAAGTATGGGGTCAGTAAGATTTTTTCTGCAAGGATGCGTTAAATTGATCTAAAGTGACAATAAATATATTTATAATGTTACAAAACATTCCTATTTTGAATAAATGCTGTTCTTTTGAGCTTTTTATATCAAAGGATCTTAAAAGAAGTGTATCATGGCATTCACAAAAATATATTAGCAGCACAACTGTTTTCAACATTGATATAGCCTAATAAGAAATGCACCAAATCAGAATGATTTCTGAAAGATCATGTGACTAGAGTGATGCTGAAAATTCAACTTTGCCATCACAAATTAGACTTTAAAATAGAAAACACTCATTTTGAATTGTAATAACATTTTACAATATTAGTGTTTTTACTGCATTTTAATTTTTATTAAATAAATGCCTCTTACTGACCCCAAACCTTTAAAAGGTATATGAGGCATAAGAGATGGCCCTATAAAACCGCAATTACAAGAAATAAAGTCGTAATTAAAGTCACATATACCTTTTTACTCTGAGTCTGAAACAGTCCATGGTAAATTCACATCTCCCAGAAGTCACCTCATCAGTGAGAGAGTAGTCACAGCACATTAGCAGAATGTGTGGTGTGATCTTGTTGGCCGTGATCGGTGCTCTGCGGGGTTCTTGTGTTTAACATTCCCCTTGTGTTTAACATTCCCCTCATGTTATGCCCGTGACCCTATTGAGGGCACTCATCTCCACTCCTGCAAAGAGGAAGGTTAAAGCTCACCTATTCCCTCACCGCTGCCAACCTACTTTTCCTTCGCTACTGCTTGCCCCCTTCTGTCTCTTTGTGCAGCCAAGCATCGAACTTCCCAATGGCAGGTCATTTCTTTTTCCTCAGGTTTCGGTTTCCATTTCGATTCCAGCTGAAATGTCCTGTTGTTTTGCCTATGAATTCGATGGTGAGATGTTTTATAGAGGTTAAGGAGCTATATATATATGGCCGTGCTTGTAGATGTTTTTGGCGGGAATCGCGTGCGCTTCACCGCTTTAAATATTAACAGGTCCGTTGAGTGTGTGTGTGAGTGATACATATGTCCTGATAACATAAAAAAAAAACCTGTGTTAAAATTAAAATTAAATTAAAACAATATTTTTATTTCTTCACTGCTTAGTGAATCGAAATAATTGAAAAAAAAACGGTAACACTATACAATAAGGTATTCTTTTATAAATATAAGTATATATAAATATTCATGTTAGTTCACAGTTTATTAACTAATGTTTACAAATTCATCTTTTGACAACTTAAAATATATTGGTAAATGTTGAGATTAACATTAATAAAGATTGATAATTTTTTAGAAGTATTTTTAATTGTTAATTCGTGTTAACTAGTGTAGGGGGAAAAACAAAACAGGAAATGATATCATAGAGAGGACCTTTAAAGAGCTTCATGACTGTGTGTAAAGGTCCACTAAAATATAAAATAATTCGACCTTTTTGACAAGCCAAGATTAGAGTGTAAAATATCATGTGGTGCGACTCCCAAAAAAGAATAAAGTAATACAATAATTCATCATTTGTGGGAGTTACACATGACATTGCAAGTCATCAAACTAAAACTTTTTTCAAATATGGATTCAACATGAATAGAAAGTTTACATTTCTGAGAACTCGGCATGCTTAAAACAAGATTTCAACACATGGCACTGACAATGATATATTTGTGATTGACTCTTTTAACAGTTGGTGGTCTTCAGTTAATTAATAATTCAGATAACTCAATTAAAGAATTTTTACATATCTATTCCACAAACATTCCATTAACCCACTGTTTCTCTCAGTTATCAACTATGATTTGTTTTGACCAGTTCTCCTGAGTGCTCTCTTCTTCTGACGTAGTCTGTAATTTCAACTTCAAAGACATGAAAGGGATTATAAAATGCTGCTTGTTTGTTATTATGTTCTCTCTTTAATATTATAAGCGCTTGTGCATGGGCTCTCTTTCAAATTCTACACACCTGAGACCAGTACAACCTCGTTAAACCAATAAATCTGTACGGTTATGGTCTTTATCTGTCTATTCCATATTGCCGTTCATTGAATGCCATTTTGTCATACGCCATCCTCCAAATTGGAGGTTTTCTCTAAAAACAGGCATGTTGCAAAAAGGACAAAACTCCCCGGAGCACCTAAATTTGTCTGTTGGTGCCTAGACAGCCGTAGCTATAGATCTCAGGTCATTCAGACAGGGAGAAGTGTCATTGTCTCTTACAATCACCTGCTAATTGAAAGGCCTCTCAGTGCCTGTGTGTCATAGGCTGGTGCACCACTACAGACATTGAAGGCTTTGTCTTTCAGTGCTGAGAAAATCCATTGCTAAAGGCATCCCCCCCTCTGCAGAGAGGTCTTCAATGATTATATGTTTGACTTCCTAATGCGTCTGACACTGTGCCATGTGTTCACGGTAATTGCTTCATTCCTCAGGGTTCTACAGGTCGACTTTTGAAGTCCAGATATCGGCATCGTGCCTCATGTGAATCTATCTCAGGGGTCTTAGGGTCATTGCTTTGTGCAGCTCCTCATCTCTTACTTTTCATTTAATTTAATATTTTAAATGAGTCATTTTGCGAGATTTATGCCGTTTTTAACATTCAGATCCAGCATTTAATTTTACATATTAGCACTGTGCTGATTTCATATACGTTTTTTTCTTGGGTAGAGTTAATTCTTGGGGTAGAACCCCCTGCCACTTCCAATCCCAAAACTAGTTTGTTCCTGTAATATTTCTGGGGGTAAACTGTACATTTTCTCAGTTTTGCCGATGGATCAGGCCTTGACCTAATTAGAGGTGATTTCGCAAGAACAGAGCTGAACTGTTGACTGGGGTTTTTACATCACTGTTACTTTGATCACTGACTCAAATTGTGTACAATGAAATGCTGTCAAGTTGTGGTCAAAAGGGAATTGGTCTGTGAAAGTGCTTAACGTTAATTTCTACCATGCTTGCATTTTAAACACCATTGTCTGCTTGTCATCACTTCACGGAGAAATGGGCTTGCTATTCCAATGAGATATACTCTCAGTATAGAAGCACAAGATTACAAGCGTAGATTTGAACGGAGGTAATTGAGCTGATTATCTTAATGTGGGGAATATCAAATGTCCTATTTAATACTCAGTGGTATTTTTTATCCATCTATAGTTCTTCTTGCGGAAAAAGATTTAGACAGTTGCCTTATATCAAGTATAAATTGATGTTCAAAATAAGCTCTGCATAATTCCCTATTGTATTTCATTGGGGGTTTGGCTCTTCATAACTATGTAAGCGCTTTTTACGTCGCTGATGTTCATTGATAGTGCAGAACTCAATGTCAGCTAAGAGCTGAAAACCTTGTTTCTCAAACTTTCATTCTCAGCTTTGCTTGTCTCATCTGTAACCATAATACGACATAATTTACATTTATGCATTTGGCAGACGCTTTTATCCAAAGACACTTACATTGCATTTCAAGGTACACATTTTACATTCTTATTAGTCCTTAGTTCTTGCTTTCTCTGGGAATCGAACCCATGACCATTGCAAGTGCCAACGCTCTACTGTTTGAGCTACAGGAAAGGATAATGCAGTTGATGTCTTCCTGTCTCAAGGGAAACGAAAATATACTAAAAAGATTTTAAATACTGATAAGTAGCGCAACCACTAGCAATACAAACTTGGCTATTTCCAAATGCATTTCAATGCATTGTCTTTATACCTGCATCCTACCCAAAGTAGCTCATCCATGGTTAATATACAGTTCCAATAGAGTGCAACAGCTTATTTATACAGTATAAGCCATGAATCAAACCACTAAAATACAAAGGTGAATCATGACATAACAAACTTTGATTTGAAGCAGAAAAGTATTTAAAAATCAGACAAAAAGACTGTCCTTTAACAATTTTACTGAGGGAAAGAACTACAATCCCGTATTGTGAATGACACAATCAAAATAAAAACTATGGATAAATATAAAACTATTGATTTAATATGTTGATTATGTATAGAAACAGTATATTATATGTTTATTGCAAAATATGTAAGCCTGTAATATACAAGTTTGATAGAAGGACTAAGGCTGCGTCTGAAATCTCATACTGTAGTTCTTTTGAATTAGAAATAACTTTGTGACCATTATGTTCTATAAAGTATGAATGTCTGTAAAATGAATGTAATCTGGACTTACTACATTCGTCATGTTGTTGTTGTCATGTGACCTATCAGCATTAGTTGTGCCACTTCACTGGCATTCATAAATCCTCTCCCATGGCCTCATAGGATAGTAGTGTCCAGTGGATGTGCACTTCAGAATATCGGCAGAAGAAGTGGGTCATCCGGGTACTTTTTGCCTGCTATAGTAGGGAAGTATGCAATTTCTGATGCAGCCTGACTATTATTCCAAAAAAATCATTAGAAATCATGCTTCTAATGGATTGAACAAAAGCATATACGGTAACACTTTAGAATACTGTTCCCTCATTAATGAATAACTAAACAGTAACAAATGAGTAATGCACTATTAACATTCTAGTTACTTCTATTAACTAACAAGAAACTCTGATTAACAAATTAATAAGTCATAGTGCTCAGTCGAATGTGGTAGTTCACTATTAGCTAATCATTAACTATTATTTTTCACACCTCACTGAAGACTACTAAGAACTACTATACACAGGTTCATAATTCATATTAATATTGCATAATTTCTAATATAAGGTAATGGTAACCCATTAGTAATGAATCAAGTGTTACTACATCCTTCTAAAGGAACTACTAATAATTTGGATCAGTATTCTAATAAGTACCTAATATTGACTGAAGTCATTGTAAGCTTTTGGGATTTTTGTAAAATTTTGAAGAGTAATTCTTTCCGATGGATTTGGTACAACTTTAGTCATTACTAGTGTGTTCCCATGATCTTCACTTTAGAAGACTGATCCAAATAATTTTTAGTTTACAAAGATGTAGTAACACTTGAGTCATTACTATCCAAACCTTACAAAACCCCCAAAAGCTTACAATGACTTCAGTCAATATTAGGTATATCATGCTTTTCACTTTAGAATACTGATCCAAATTATTAGTAGTTCCTTTAGAAGGATGTAGTGACACTTGATTCATTACTAATGGGTTACCATTACCTTATATTATAAATTATGCAATATTAATATGAATTATGAACCTGTGTATAGTAGTTCTTAGTAGTCTTCAGTGAGGTATGAAAAATAGTAGTTACTGATTAGCTAATAGTGAACTACCACATTCGACTGAGCGCTATTAATTACTAATTCGTTAATCAGAGTTTCTTGTTAGTTAATAGTAATAACTAGAATGTTAATAGTGCGTTACTCTTTTGTTAGTTATTCATTAATGAAGGAACAGTATTCTAAAGTGTTACCGCATATACTCAAAGATCACAGCCAGCAGGTCTGTTTTCAAAGGTTTAAATGTTATCGATAAAAATTCATTTCTCTATGAAGAAAATAAAATAGATTTTTACATACAAAACCTGACTGATGCACTCTATTATAATTTCTGTTTTTTCAAATTTCTCATAACAATGATACATGGCCATGTTTAAGTGTGGTTACCATGTTCTCCTTATATAACCACTTTGAATGGAACAAAATTACATATGAGTATAAATTGAATGGAGGAGCTGAGCATAATTGCATAATTGGACCTGTTCCTCATGCAAAGCTATTTTAATGGCTTCGGTTGACTTGCAACTTTTAAGTAACTTTCAATTTCTGTAACTATTTCCTTCAATTTCAGACAGATTTTTAACACCCACGTAGAGTTCATGACCCTGAATATGTTATTGGTGGAATATTTAGGTTGTTTCATTTTGAGGTTCATGGTCTGTGAGTCCTTAAGAATCAGAAGATCCCCTTAATATCTTTTACATTTCCAGCCTGCTGCTTAGAAGAAATTGAAATTCAAGGAACCTTCTCAGATGGTTTAGTTGATCCAGGCGAAATCCCAAAAAACATACAAGTATAAATCCTGGTTTTTGATCACCTAAGCACAGCTGCCCAAACTCCTAATCCAATGGCGTTAAAGCAGATGAATCTCTGGGCCGACGGCAGCAACTTGAGTGGACATGACGGTTTTCTCTGCGCCACTGGGATCATGTGTAGTCATGAGTGACCTTACATTTGCATCTCCAAATGATGCTCATAACGGTTGGTGAGGCACAAACAGACCACATGTTCAACCCAAGCTTTCGTTCTTTTATCCATTTTGGAGCCATGTTTTTGGGACAAATCCACTGAAATGGTTTGTCAATACTGCAATATTAGAAATGTATGGGACATTAAAAAGCAGAAGAGGTCTGCAGAAGAGAAAGAATCATTAATGGATTGGAGGGGGAATATATTTTCTCCGAAGCAAAACACCATGAGAGAGCCATCATTCCAGTGAGCTGACAGATGAGGAGGATGGTTCATTTGTATGGTACATCATTTAGCAATTTGCCCTCTGACAACAAACCGAATCGTATTTCATATTTCTTGTCGGCCTTCCAAGTTCCTCTGGCAATTTAATTATCTTTGTTGAATTTCTGTTGATGGTTCATTTATTTTAGAAAAATTAGAGGTGTGAGTAATGAAGCAGAAGTTGCATGCCAAAAATAACCATGCACATCAATATGCACACCTGTAGTGGCTGTCATAAAGACATCTTAGAGGAAACCTTAAGTATGTCTGTATCAGTTGCAAAATGTGGTAAATGTTGCCTAAGGACACCATTATGCATGTAAATTACAACATAAAACGTCTGCCAGGCCAAACGCACCCTCAGGACGAACCAAGTGGCCATTATGTGAGAAGAAGAAATCAAGCTAATAACAATGCATCTGTGCACAGTTCCATCGGTCAGGTCTAAAACTGGAAGATTTCGATTTGCAAATAATATCAGATCAATTATGCTAATTAAGTAAATACACAGCTGGTGAGCTTGCACATATTAGCATAATTTCAGCTGGCACATCTGTATATGTGTGCGTGTGCATTTGTGAATTTAAATGTGCTTCTATGACAAAAGAAAGAGAGAAAGAGGTAGAAATAATAAATGTCTGCATTTATGTGTCTGCACTTCCGTGACTGTATGTGTGTAACTTAAGGATGCCATGGAGCCCCAGGGCACTGTCTGGACCGCTGACGACCAAGCTGACACGGACGGAACTGAGTATCTAGTCTACAACTAGTCCTGCCAAATCTCTGAGGCCAAGAAGAGATGGGGTGCTCTACGTAATAAGAGACAGATTGATTTCCAGGTAGTTGAGATCAAAGTAATTAATATTTTCCAGATTTATACAACAGTAATTTGGCTGAGCATCAGTTCAAGAGCACTGTTAGCAGTTCAACAGGACTGGAACTTTTTGTCTGGGACTGGGACACAATTCTGACTTTATTTCTCAGAATCGTGAGATAAAAAATAAGCAATTGGGAGATATAAACTTTTTTCAACAATATGAGAAAAAATTGTGTGGGGATTTTTTTTTCGCCCTCACGTGAAAATCCCAATCGCGCGCATTCCTATTGGAATGACTCCCATATAGCATACAAATCCAGGCCTCATCTGGGACAACTATGGCACATATGGCTCAGTTCTGGCAAAGGTCATATGTGCCCTTTGCCGCTGACAGAACTGAGCCATATGTGCCATTGTTGGCCCAGATGAGGCGTGGATATACATGCTATTGCCAGCCACACTCAGGTTGAGTCATCCTCATATGTGGGCCAGAAGAATGTGGGAGATGTGGGCCACTTCCGGACCTGATGTCATTTGCTATCTGGGTTGGATTTTGCCTATGAAATTTTGACAAGCAATGGTAATATGACCGAACTTAAAGGGACAGTTTACCCAAAAATGAAAATTTTGACATCATTTACTCACCTCAAATTGTTGGTAACCAGAATGTTGATGGTAGCCATTGACTTCCATAGCAGGAAAAAAAAAATATTCTGGAAGGCAATGACTACCATCAACTGTGTGGTTACCAACATTCTTCAAATTATCTTATTTTGTGTTCAAAAGAAGAAAGAAACTCATACAGGTTTGGAACAACTCGAGGGTGAGTAAATGATGACAGAATTTTCATTTCCCTTTAACACCAATCAACAGATTCTTTCAAAACACAGATTTATTTAAATACAGATTCATTCAGGAAGGGAACACTACTACTGTGTGTAGGAGTCGGTTGATTCAATTTTGTCTTTGTTTGGAACTATTTTTGTTGGAGGAGCAAAAAACAGAAGTAAAGCTGTTGTTACGCTAGTTATATTTTGTGGGCAAAAAAGTTCCAATGTCAATAGAATAGCAATATGAAGCACAGCTCACACAAAAGTCAATTCCAAACCATGCAGTTTTCTGTTGGTCAACGGAGCAAATACACGTGACCAACTTGAATCCGTCGCAAAATCTGCGTAAGGACATCTTTTGCCCTAATGCGAAATTCCAGGTTTCTTGGATATTGAACTGATGGGATTACGCCCGTCAGTTTAGACCTGTCACAGTCTTTAGATATCATGCTTGCAGTATTATTGTATTGTTGCATGCTGGTTACAGCAGCCTAGTACTTCAAAAGACCACACTCAAAATCATGACTTTCGTACTTTAAAAGCAATTCTCTTTTAAACATCTTATCTGAAAATGACAGTTATAATTGTTAGGTGGTTCCAACAATTAACAATTACTGAACCTCAACCTCAATTAAAACGTTTGTCCTCAGGTGACCATTTGTAAAATGGGTGTTTTAGTAGAATAATTAAAAGTGGTATCTTATGACTTCATATTCATTTAGAGGATCTGTGAATAGGCAATAGAAAGGTGTCCAAATGTGCTTTTATCCAATCACAGCTCGCAGTGATACTATCACTTAAGTGGTTCAGTCCAGCTCTTTTTCAATAGCACACTTAACTTCAGCTTCAAACCTGCTATACTGTCAAGTGAATGGTCCATGAATGGATAATGCAATGAGAATTAACACTGTTTTCCTGCAACTCATTGTTGTGGACTGTAGCCAATTTAATGAAAGTTGAGTGTATACCGTAACATCAATTTACCACCATTCTGCTCAAGAGCCGACCTGATAATTACACTGGTGTTTCAGGCCTCGGCTTTTAGCAAAATATTTTAATAAGCACAGTTTTGCATCACACTGTTTCGCATTTCATTAGCAGTGGTCCTGTTCTCCCATCTGCCATTCTCCGCTTCTCAATTTAGCTCCATGTTCCATGGAACATTCTGGCATTAGCATAATGGAAGAACGGTTGCACTTTAAGAATGGCACAAATACCAGCGGGCATAACAAATAGATCGCACAAATGCAGCAATGATGGGTTAGCGGGAGATTTGATGAACGTACTCTGATATCTTGTTTTTGCATGAAGTCATTAACAAGAAAAAAATTAGGCATGCAGTGGAATATCACAGTGAAGTTTGATTTTGAGAAAGGTCCGCTGTATGTGTAAGTGACAAATGAGTTGGGAAGTGGGCACACTAGAAAGGCCCACCGCTAAGAATTTGGCCTTTAAAATACAACGTATGCACAGACTAAGGATGCCTAAGGACTTATAATGTTTCAGAGGAAACTGAAACTCTCCTTTGCTTCTAATGCTTTTAAGAATCCAAATGCACTAATCTCAACATATAAAGACAAATGATAACCAGAAGTGTCATGTGTATTTAAATTGCATGTGCCATAAAATATGTGATCAAAGTGATTATATACACTAATAAAAATATTGTTTTTTGGGGAAGAAGGACAATTTTCACCTGAGATTTGGAGACAAATTATAGGGGGGTAAAAATGATTTTAAAAAGATTATTATTTTAATTACAGCATTATTATTTTATTTTTACACAGAGCTTGGTATATTAGTTCAATCTGTTGATTTCAGCAATCTTTGTTGAATTATATGCCAACGGTGACAGTTCAAAAATGGGGAAAAGCACTTTGTCTGTTTTTGGATGCCTGTAACTCAAGACGTATTAAAGATATGATAATATCCTTTTAGATTCTGGTTCTTAATAAACTTTTCTTTTGGTATCTTCATTTTAAAGGCCCTCGATGGTTCAATCCCAGAGATATGGAGATCTTAATGCAGTTCCATGAGTAAATTGGTCAAATGAGTAAAATCAGATCCAAAGCATGCACATCCACAGCAAAACAATATGTTGCTTAAATTGGGTGCTCAACAAGGAAATTAATAAAAAAGGGGAAAAAAAGTTGGCACATCATTGCTCCAAAAATGTGAAAAATTGAATGGTAGACTCAAACACAGGTGCTAACGCTTCGAGTACGTAAGCTCTTTGTCAGACAATTAAAAGTTAAACACACCACACCTTTATACTCACAGGTGACCCCCCCCCCAAAAAAAAAAAACCACATGTATATAAATAATACCAATATCACCAAGATTGGTCAATTGTACACATTTTTAATGGTCGAAAAAACTAATTTTTGCATACAGCTGATTTTTCCTTTAAAGAAGAATATATGAACAATTAATAACGTTGAAACATGAACATTCTTTTTCCAAAGTGTGCATGCCTGTAACTCTAAAAGTATTAAACATATCTTAATATCCTTCAAAAATCTAATTCTTGATAAACATTTTCTTTAGAATCTTCATTTTTAAGGCCATTTTTACCCCCTCTACAAAATAATGGATTACTCAGTCAATATACATTCATTACATTTAATATTTTGCCCCCCCCCGCTTTTTATTTTATTTTATATTATTAGAGAAATGCAGCTTTGGCGAGCTGCATATATATTAGAGCAATGTATGTTTAACATATGATTTAACACTAATAAATGTATTCTTTACATGTAAAAGCAAACTAATAAATGAGTCTTTTTGTTTAATAAATGTAAGAGTTGGATTAAGCTTCTCTTGTGAAATTGCAGACATTTCTGGAAGGATGAGTTCTTACAGAGCTACCCAGGATTTTAAATTGTTTTGCAGATTACAGGAGCGTAGCCTAAGGAGCACATTTTATTAATATTTATGTGCACATTAATCTGTGGGAGCAGCTGTTTGACCTCGTCTCAATGAGTCATACATAATAGATGTTGGATTGGGAGATGCCACTATACAGAGGGAGTCCTGGGCACAGTTTGCCATGTGAAGATCAGTACGGCCTGTGTGACTTTTTATAAAAAGCTACAGGATTAAGACTCCTGACGGAACTGACTAAACTGCTCACATGGTGACATCTCCCTGTTTTATGCGAGACACTGACAAATGTGGGCCATGATAATGAAGGGTGGATTATAAGGAATCTTCTGATTTACAGCATTCCAAGTGGAATCAGTTCTTAAAATTCAGTTAGCCTATCTCTTGTTGTGTTGAGTTGGGGGAGATGCCCACTGTCACAAGTAAACATCAATTAACAGATCTGCCAGATTGTTTCACATAGCCTTGGAGGCACTTGCTACAGTTTAGCAGTTTCTTAATTACTATTTGTCCTCATAGGGGAATTGTTTGAATAGCTTCACGTAGTGCGACAAGATCAGTTAATTGTTGTGCGCGGTTGTATTCTTGGCCTCCTCTGTGAGTGCAAAAGAAGCAGTAGGGTATCGCAAACCCAAAGGTCACTTCATCAATGCAATTTCACGACACACTTCCTACATTGAGCCATTCGAACAAATTAAAGAAAATTGCGTTATAGGAGTTCATGTAATCTAATCTAATCATCAGCATTGTTGCCAGGTCTTGGCATTTAATGTTGATTAATAAAAAACAACACAATTATATGGGTATTTATTCATTTAGCAGATGCGTTTGTAAATGGAAGCCTAAAGATAATAAATGCAAGCAATTTAACATAAAGAAGCATTATTTTGTTATATATATATAAATAATGTAATATTTTATATATAATAATTATACAATTATTATATATATTTATAATATATATATATATATATATATATATATTATAGAGACTGTGCGCCCCGGCCGTTTAAGTGGTACAGCGGCAGTGGCATGCGGACGTAACGTCTCCGTTCCTTCCTTCAGGAAACGAGGGTTACATACGTAACCAAAGATGTTCCCTTTCATTCAGTCACTACGAGTTGCGTCAGTGACTGACGAAATGGGGGTCCCAATCTAATCTCGCCAATGCGGCTTTCTTCCAGTGTCCTGCACAAGCCCCAGCTCCTTGAGGCTAGCACGAGTGAAGTCCCAGGCTAACACAAGAATACCAAGGTAAACTGCGTAGCATATCCCAGATGGAATATGTAACCGTGCCTACCCGCAAGGAGGACTTAAAATACACATATGACACGAGAGGGGTCTTGCAGAGGGAAAGACACGTGCTCGGAGGAGACTTACCATGGAAATACACATGTGGGTTGCCCAACCGGGGAACCATGCACATGGAAGCACCTAACTGATCACGAGGGCTGACCAACCGGACATGCACTCTTGTGATGGCATCGACATAGGAGGAACTCAGGGTCTATGGAGAACTCATCTGAGTAGAATAGCACACCGATTCAGTACGTGGAGTGGAATGGCGCAGCAAGCTTTGACAGCAAAGCACAGCATCGCACACTGCCATCCGCAGTGTGCGACCACCTCCTTGCTTCGGCCCAGGTGAAGGCTGCTGCTTGGGCTGAGCAGGAGGGGCGGGAGTCGCAGGAGGGCGGCCTTGGTGGTAAGCAGACTGAGGGGGCTGCACCGACGGCTGGTTGGAGGCAGCAGCTGACCGCCGGGGCAGGATATGCTTTATTCCCTCATCTTCTGGGCGGCCGAGAACTGTTGGGCCTCGACCGCACCACCGAAGCCTCCCGCATTCTCTCAGCCTCCCGCATATCGGCCGGGTTGAGCCATAGATGTCATTCCTGGACCACAAAGGTGGACATCACCTGACCCAGGGATCGCGCAGTGACCTTCGTCGCCCGTAGAGCGAGGTTGGTGGCAGTGCGCAGCTCTTGCATGAGCCCCGGGTCAGCCGTGCCCTCGTGCATGTCCCTGAGCACCTTTGCCTGATGGACTTGGCATGCAAAGCTGAGGCGGCCTTCCCCGGCCTTCACCGCGAGAGTTTGCCACCTACAGGCCTTGGAGGGGTGCTTTGGGTCACCACGCCAGGTGAAGGCGCTCTGGGGACACAATTGCATCGCCACAGCACATTCCACCGGGGGAATCCCAGTGTACCCGTTGGCCACCACGCCATTGAGGGCAGAGAAGGCGGAGGACACCGCCGTGCCGCGGGAAGTCAATGGGACTTCCACAACCTGGTGACCTCCTGATGCAGCTCCGGGAAGAAAGGCACTGGAATAATCCTGCTTTGGAATGACACAAATTTTTGAGGATGTTTTCAACTAAAATCTTTTTATTTGTTTTAGACAGAACAGCAGTTCCCTTTCAGTCAGGCACTACGAGGCACTCAGGAACCAATCATCCAGCCTTGAGCGCACGGGGGAGGGCAGTCAGCGCCACTACAACCCGATGCTCTCAGCTGTCCGGCAAGCATGGCCGTCAGCTCTGGATCCGACTCAGGCAAAGCTGGCACTCCCGAGGGAGGCAACGCAGCCGAATCCTCATCTCCAGAGGAATCAAGCCCTCCTTGTGATGCAGTGAGCAACATAGTATCATCCGCCAGAGCCAGAGAAGAGAAAAGCTCTCTCAGCAGTGCCGAAGCGCCCAAGGGAGAACACGAGCCATGTGTAAAGTCACTGCACAGACGAGCAGCAGGACCGTGAGCCCGCTGTAACGTGCCGTCACACCAACACCGCTGAAGAGAGACACTCGTTGCTGTTGAAGGCGAAAAGAAGCACATCACACTTCGGCTCCTCAGCAGAAACATAATGCGAGATTGCACTCGCGGCTCCTTTTATACCCATGTGGTTGGGCGGAGTTCGCGATGCAAATTCCACAGACGCATGGTATTTTCATACCATTGGCTCATTTTCAAATACTCGAAGGTGATAGGGCTCTCTAGCGAAACACCCATTTCGCCAGTCACTGACGTAACTTGTAGTGACTGACTGAAAGGGAACTGTTGTTCCGTCTCAAACGCATAAAAAGATTTTAGTTGAAAACATCCTCAAAAACTTGTGTCATTCCAAAGCAGGATTATTTTTGTTAACTAAAACCATAAATAAGCCGTTTCATTACTTGAAATATAATAAACGTTTAAAATAAAATAAAAAATAACAAAAAACCTTAAATACATTTTATTTCAGCTAGTTGCCAAGGCAAACATTTCACATTTTCATTTATTTTAACTTTTGTTAAAAAAAAATTAAACTAAAAATGAATAAAAACTACACACAACAAAAATAAAAATAAAAAACAACAACAAAAGTTCTAAAAATCCGAAAAATCCGAAAATAAAAACTAATTAAAAATATTAATAAAAACTATTATAGCATATCAATGATACTAAAATAACACTGTTCCAAAGCAGTATTAATATTATTATTCTTTCTATGAAACATAAAAGGACATGGTTGAGTGATGGCAACTGTCAAGCTTCAAATAAAAAGGACCTAAAACTACCATAAAACTGGTCCATACACAACTCATATGCTATATATTCCAAGCCTTAAAGCCATATGATAGCTTTGTGTGAAGAATAGACCCAAATTCATGTCAATAGCAGCAGTCTGCCCCAAACTTTGAGTAGCACTGATGTATAATCTGATGATTTCCTGTGTTACTTCATGTAACAGCAGTTTTGGATGGAACCAAAAGTGATAGATCATTTCACCCTATGGCTTTGTTCTTTGAAGCAAACAAGGTTAAATGTGGTTGCGTTGGATTGCTGTTCAGTCCGTTATAAAAATAAAATCGGTTGCTTCACTGAACATCAAACATGCTCTTCAGCAAAGGAAGGCCTTCAATACACAGTCTTCTCTCTCTCTCTCTCTCTCTCTCTCTCTCTCTCTCTCTCTCTCTCTCTCTCTCTCTCTCTCTCTCTCTCTCTCTCTCTCTCTCTCTCTCTCTCTCTCTCTCTCTCTCATAGGGTCACATTCTCTCACTGTAAGAACCAAGAACTTGTCCACTAAATAGATCCTAACCTCAACCAACACTGTGTTGAATTTTAAAGCAGTTTGTTAAAGGAAGAAATTAGTCAAGCCCCTGATTGTATAGCAATACCATTAAAATATGATAAAAATTCAGAAAAGCAGTTATGTGTGAAACATAAGCAGAAGCAACATGTATAAAATGTTACATCTGTTGCAAACATTTCATCAGCCAAATCCATTTAATCTTTTTTGCAGATAAGATGATTATATATTGTATTTTAGTGTTGAATTACTTCGCTTTGAATTCAAAGTGCGCCGCAGGAGTGGATTTTGCCAAAAGGAACGATTTCAGGAGATGAAAGTGAACTGATTGATGTCATATTGGTTTGATTGGTTTTTCCTGCAAAATGGCATGCTTTGAATGCACCCAGATCTTTTCCACTTCTCAAGTGTTCAAAATGTAACACATCTAAGCGTGAATAGAACATTAAGTTTGACACATCATTTTTATATTGAGATGCATACAGAAGATGTTTAGTAGGCTTATAGTATTTATCCTGATTGCTCTGGTTATCTTTACATGTGCAGATGTTGACAGATTGTCACTGTTGTCACTGTTACTTACATAATCATAAATGTAGGCCTAAATTAAATACAATATAGGCCTAAATTAAATACAATATCCTCTTCTACACACACACACACAAGATTTGTCAGTAGCTTACTTTACCGTTAGTTTTGATCAGTTTAAAGTTCAAAATAAATGCTATTTGAAATTTCAGTAACACTTTAAAATAAGGTTCATTATTGAATGTATTAACTAACATTAACAATGAGCAATCCATTTGTTACTGTATTTATTAATCTTTGTTATTGTTAGTTAATAAAAATACAACGATTTATTGTTTGTTCATGTTAGTTCACAGTGCATTAACTGTGTTAACAAATACAATCTTTGATTTTAATAAAGTATAAGTAAATTAATATTAACTAAGATTAATAAATGCTGAAAAAGTATTGTTCATTCTTATGTTAACTAAGGTAGTTAACTAATGTTGACTAATGAACCTTATTGTGAAGTGTTACTGAATTTTTTATTTAGAAACCTAAAGAACATGTAGGCCTATAACTGTTTTCACTAAAATATTAAGCATAACTGTTTTCAACTGATAATTGTCATGAATCAACAGGTTTATTTGCAGAAGTATGTGATCGCAACGATGGAAGCAGGGGAGTAACTGATGAATATAGTGTTCAGGATGGATATCTGGATGAGGAATGGTCTTATCTGTTGCAGGCTCTGAAATGGAGATCGAGGCAGATAACTGAAGAAGGAAGTAGATGACTTTAGGCAAATCATACTAGTAGGTATCATGCAGGTCTCGTGTCAGGTATCGTGTCAGGTATCGTGCAGGTATTGGGTCAGGTCTCGTGTCAGGTCGTGTCAGGTATCGTGCAGGTATCGCGTCAGGTATCGCGTCAGGTATCGCGTCAGGCATCGTGTCAGGTATCGTGCAGGTATCGTGTCAGGTATCGTGCAGGTATCGTGTCAGGTATCGTGTCAGGAATCATGCAGGTATCGTGTCAGGTATCGTGCAGGTATCGTGTCAGGTATCGTGTCAGGTATCATGCAGGTATCGTGTCAGGTATCGTGCAGGTATCGTGTCAGGTATCGTGTCAGGTCGTGTCAGGTATCGTGCAGGTATCGTGCAGGTATCGTGTCAGGTCTCCTGTCAGGTCTCGTGTCAGGTATCGTGTCAGGTATCGTGTCAGGTATCGTGCAGGTATCGTGTCAGGTATCGTGTCAGGTATCATGCAGGTATCGTGTCAGGTATCGTGCAGGTATCGTGTCAGGTATCGTGTCAGGTATCATGCAGGTATCGTGTCAGGTATCGTGTCAGGTATCATGCAGGTATCGTGTCAGGTATCGTGTCAGGTATCGTGTCAGGTATCGTGTCAGGTATCGTGCAGGTATCGTGTCAGGTATCGTGTCAGGTATCGTGCTGCTATCGTGTCAGGTATCGTGTCAGGTATCGTGTCAGGTATCGTACAGGTATCGTGCAGGTATCTGGTCAGGTATCGTGTCGTGTCAGGTATCGTGCAGGTATCGTTTCAGGTATCGTGTCAGGTATCGTGTCAGGTATCGTGTCAGGTATCGTGCAGGTATCGTGCAGGTATCGTGTCAGGTATCATGCAGGTATCGTGTCAGGTATCGTGTCAGGTATCGTGTCAGGTATCGCGTCAGGTATCGCGTCAGGTATCGTGTCAGGTATCGTGTCAGGTAAGTGTTCTTTTAGGGAACGACAAGACCAGACACTGGTGAACTACAGTGGGAAGAGTTATATAGTGCTGGATGATGATCAGTGAAGATTGGTGACAGGTGACAGCGATCTCTGTGATTGGGAAGTGGATGCAGGTGAGGACCAGGCAGGTTGATGGGAAATGTAGTGAGGAGGTGGTGACTAGCTGGTGACCAGCTGGTGACCGTGACAATAATAATAAGAATACATCATATTAGGATAATTTCTGAAGAATCATGTGACACTGAAGATTCTAGTAATGATGCTGAAAATTAAAAAAAAGTGAAAGTGATGGCCAAGTATGGTAACCCATACTTGGAATTTGACCTCTGCATTTAACCCATCCAAGTGAGTGCACACACATTAGGAGCAGAGTAGTGAGTAGTGAACACACACACACTGCAAACGTGGATACACACACCCGGAGCAGCAGGCAGCCTTGAGTGGCGCCCGGGGAGCGTTTGGGGGTTAGGTGCCTTGCTCAAGGACACCTCAGTCATATTCCTGCCGGTACTGGAATCGAACCAGCAACCGTTGGCTCACCAGTCCAACTCTGTTACCATTAGGCCATGACTAAAATATATTCAAATTGGAAAAGGTTATTTAAATTGTAATAATATTTCAAAATTTTACAGTTTTTGATCAAATACAGCCTTGGTGAGCACGGGACTTCTTTCAAAAACATTGAAAGATCTGACTGACCTCAAACTTTGAAAATATATGATGACTGGCAGAGATTAAACAAGGCTTTAAATTAGTCGTTCCACAATTAACCGATTTAGGGTGTGAAATACCATTAGGAGAACCCCGTGAGCTTTGAGATCTTCTTTGACTTGTGAGTCGGAACTGATGTCGTGTTAACTCTCAGAGCAGATGGGCCACATGCAGATGAACTCTGACACATGGAGAACTCTCTCAAGCGTTCCCTTCCAACCCCAGTCACACCGTTACACTCACAGAATGCTCTGTGTGTGATGAGGACGATTAAGACCAACTGTTCTCATTACTGAGTCACAGAAAAAAAGAAAAGTGATAATTACTTATAAAAATGTGCCGTGCCGCCTCGGGGCATGTATGGATTACAGTCACAGAGGGTCCGCTGAAATCCAAGTCACATCCAGAAATTGTGCAGCAGAATGTCGGAGCTTCTGTCTGATCCAAAACCCATAGCCATGTCATGTGATATGACAATGATCCAAAAGATCTGAGACAAGAAAAGAAAAAAAAAACCAAAAAAAAAAAAAACTAAGAGAAATATTCTTTGCGAAATGTCTCAGACACATTGAAATGCTGACCTAGAAAATCCTTGCACATTATAGCACATAACTGGCTCGAAGAAAGTTTCACTGGTTATTCAATGAAATTAAATCATTTATTAAATACATTTGTATTATAAATGTTTGAAAACTATTATGTTGCTTTCAGATATTCTGCACAGATGGGGTATCCCTGTTTACATTCTGGGAATGATATACATTTTGTGCACTAGTTTTTGTGCATATAGGAAATATAATCGAACTCTTATTAGATGTAAGGGAGGAATGTGTGTCCCCTTGTGGCCATGTCAAGTTTGGATTTTATATTAGACAGGTAACAAGTGTATATTACTTTGAACAAACACAGATAATGATTATGATAAAGTTAGTAAAAGATCTTCAGAAATCATTGTTAAGCAGTTTGAATTTTCTTCATGAGCCTTTCCATAAATATTGTCTTTTCTCATTCTCATGTAATCCTTTTAGTAGTGATGATGAAGGTAGATTATGGGCTATTTTGTGATTTTTTGTTTTTTTTTGGAGACTGAGAGGAAAATTGTAACTAAAAATATTAAATATTATATAAAATCAATTATTATTTTTATTATTATACATTTATAACAATTACATATAATTTCTAGATATAATACAATTTCTTAGTATATAAATGTACTCTAATACATATAAATGTATATATGTACTAAAGTTGTCACCATTATGTTCTGTTAGTGTCATCATCATTAACTTTTAGTTTGTTTACATTCTCATCATGTGTTCCTTTGTTCAGTTTTCCTGCAACCCCCCGTGACAGCAGTATAAAAGTCTCAGGTTACGTATGTAACCCTGGTTCACTGAAGAGGGAATGAGACGCTGTGGGAACGCCCTTGCGTGATTGCGTCATGAAGCACGTGTAGATTCAGTCCATTGGTGTGACGAGACGTCATAGGCGGGTGACGTCACAGACCAGGAAATATAAAGCATTGCCAGAATCAGACTTCTATCAGAATCTAGCTTCTGATAAGCTGAAGCAAGTAGTTCACAGGCATATAACAGCCTGGCCCCTTCCCGGCGAACCCTCTCCAGAACTCCCGGGAGCAAAGATATCAGAGGAAAGGCATACAGGTATAGCCTCGGTTACAACTAAACCACCCCAGGGTAGGTGGATGAGTGAGGGAGAACCACATGGGACAGTGAGTTGTCTCTGAAGATGCAAATAGGTCACTTGTGGTTGACCGAATTTCTCCAGTAGGAGTTTCACCGACCTGCTGGAAGGCCTGTTCTTTGCTAAAAGACGTCTGTAAACAAGACTTGAAGGCAGGCAACATCAATCCAGCAGTCTGGGAAGCAGCAGCTACAGATCACTGCAGATGGAGGCAAGCTGTCAAAGCAGGAATCAAGGTGTCTGAGAAGAAAATAGAGTATGAGTGGGAAGAGCGGAGAAAGCGCAGAGGGTTGCATCAGCAGATATAGCACCAATAAATCCAGACCTAGGCACATACTACACCTGCAGCAACTGCAACACAGCCTGCAGCTCCAAAATCGGACTGTACATTCACAGCAGGGACTGCAAACCAACCACAGAGACTCCTTGACGCATATTCCATTGTCTCCAGAGACAGACGGATGCCAACAGACAGTAATTTCCCTTGGGCCCATAGGAGGATTTGATGAGCCAGTTTACATAGGTGATGTGATCTCAGACCCCTCTAATGGTTGATGTAAGAGACCACCGATGTGTTGTCCGTGCGGACAAGCACATGACATCCCCCCAGGTCTGGGAGGAAGTGTTTGAGAGCTGGAAACACCGCCATCATTTCGAGACGATTTATGTGCCAAGAAAGTAGGTGGTCCTGCCACAGGCCTCTCGCCGAGCGACCACTCATGATCGCCCCCCAACCTGTAAGGGAAGCATCCATCGTTAGTGTTACGTGACAACAAGAAGCCCCCAGCACTGGGCCTTGGGCGAGGAACCATGGTTTCTTCCACATGACTAAGGCACGTAGGCATTGCCGTGTGACCTTGATCATGCGAAACAGATTTCCCCTCGGAGAAAACCCCTTGGTTCTGAGCCAGCACTGCAGGGGTCTCATGTACAGGAGGCCGAAAGTATAAGATCCAACAGTCTCTGAAAATGTTTCACAGTGAGTGACTGGCCTAGTTTTACCCCATTTACGGCTGAGAGAATCGATGCTATACGAGGAGGGGACAGTTGTGCCTGCATCGTCGTTGAATCCCAAACCAAGTCTAGAAAATTGTAAGGAGCACACACTTTTTGGCATTGCACCTCAATCCCTACTTTCTTATGTGAGGAACATAAGAAACAACATCTCGATGCCGAACTGCCATCCACTCGGATTGAGCTAAAATCAACCAGTCGTCGATGTAATTCAAGACGCGGATGCCATGGAGTCTCAGTGGAGCCAGAGCTGAATCCATACATTTCATAAAGGTGTGGGGTGATAAACCTAGGCCGAAGGGAAGATCCCGATATTGGTACGCTTCGCCACCGAAAACGAACCTCTGGAACTTCCTGTGATGAGGATGGATGGATACATGGAAGTACGCGTCCTTCAAGTCTATTTACTCTGTTTGAGTTTAAGCATCTTGAACTTGAGTTTCTGAATGCAGGTCTAGAATAGGACGCAACCCCTTCATCCTTCTTTGGAACAATGAGGTAACCACTGTAAAACCCTGACTCCCTGCTGGGGGGAGAAACCCTTTCTATAGCCTTCTTTCGTAGAAGAGTCTGAACTTCTTGCTCAATAACCAGAGCCTGCTCGGGCTCCACCCCCATAGTGGGCAGACGAGAACCGAACTGAATTCTGTAACCCTTTTCCATAGTGAGCAGGACCCAACGAGATATATTTGGCAGCAGCTTCCACACTGCCAGAAAATCTACTAAGGGGACAATCTACTTTTTTTTTGTCTTTGGATGTGTAATTTTGCAATACAAGCAATGTGATTTGTCATCTCAATTGCATATTCATAGATCTGGATATGAGAGTAGCCAGTTATCCTTATGCATACATCACAGAGGAGAATTTACAGAAGTAGTCAGATTTTATGCATTAGAATTATGGAAATCAGAGCTCATTATTTCCAGCAATGATCTGGCTACTTAAGTCCCTCACACAGCGGCATCAGGAGAGATATTGTTAGATTACAGATGTGGACATGGAGAATTGACATATGAAGCAGTGTGTATCTCAGTAAGTCGAGGCAGTTTTCTAAACCCTGTACACACGAATGCCAGGGGTGTGTTCCATTCAGAATTGAATTGAGTGACAATTTCATTCTCTTTCTTAATTTGAAATAATTTAAACATGATGCTGTTTTTTAAATGTAAGGAAATAGAATTAAATTGGAATGCAATTAAAAAAAATCATATAGCAATAGCGAACAGTATAGCACGCCATAGTGAAACGCACAACGAAGGGAATTCAGGAACAAAAACAGTCTTTTAATTAATAAATCCACAGCAGAACAACTCTGGAGATTCCAAAAAACAAACCACATTAACATTGACAATACCAAACAAAGAAACAGGAATTTCAGGGCTTAAATACACAGAGGATGACTGACTAAAACAGAACAGGTGTTAACTAATTAAGTACCAGGGAGACTAAAAAGGAAACAGGAACACAACAAACTAAACAAAACAGCAAAAATGTGAAAATTGAATAAATTAACTTTCATTTTATGAACCATGGTGGAGAAACACTTAATTTACTAGAATACTCTTATTAAACTTATGTTGGGTTTTCATGTTTTATGGGACTTTCTATTGACATAATGGTTTTTATACTGTACAAACTGTATATTACAAATCCTAACATTAACCCTACCCCTAAACCTACCCCTCACAGAAAACTTTCTGCATTTTTACATTTTCAAAACATATATTTATCTCCTCATGGGGACCAAAACATGTTGGCAAAGATGGCAATATCTAAAATCCTTGTCTTTGTGGGGACACACACACGCACACACATACACGAACACACATACACGAACACACATACACGAACACACACACACACACACACACACACACACACACACACACACACACACACACACACACACACACACACACACACACACACACACACACACACACACACACACACACACACACACACACACACACACACACACACACACACACACGGTCTTGTATTGTTTTCTCATGGATGGCTGGACACCAGACAAACATCCTGAAAATCAAAGTACAAATTCCAAGAGAAAATGATGTGGTTAAAGATCTCATACTGACAAATAGAGATGAAACTAAATGGCCTTGACCGGATCCTATAAGATTTAAGAATTAAATTTACTACATGATAATTTGCATTTTTTAAAGTTGTGGTGGAGCTGTCCATTGTCCTGATCATGCATTTATTCTATTATTTTTTTAAATTCCTCTTTTAAAAAGTTCTAGCATAATATCAGCCAGGCAATTATTGTTTTAACAGTTATTCAAAGTAATTAAAATGCTCATATAATGCTCATTTTCCATATCTATCCCTATTCTCAATGGATAAAATCAAGCCCCGTCCCTTTTCTGAAGTAAATAATCTACTTGCATGTTCGGCTCAGCAGTAGGTCCAAATAAAGATAAAATCATGCCACATCCGCTGGATTAAACCATGACAATGCTTTAATCTGATTATAATAAGACCTGCGCCTATCACATCTGTCATAATCAACATCAGCTCGTGACAACCCGGAGTTCACATACAGTTTTAAGAGGACGGATTTGACTATCCTCCCTAGATTTTCATCTCTCACACTTTTGTCTTTATTCCTTTTTCTTTTTTCAGTTCAAAGCCCTTAAGCCAGCCCAAACCTCTATCCTTGAGAGGCTTACTGTTGGGCTAGCGCATGAATACAGATACTAGTCAGGTCATATTAGTCAGGCACACACTTAAACAGAATTTCAATCACACTCAAATATTTCTTCAGGTTCGAAGCTCTTTGATTTTTTGCTTTTTCGTCGTGGTCAGACAATGAGGTGTGTTGTTGAAATGTTTTATTTATGATTGATAGATTATGGCGAGTGCTCACCGTGCCATCTGTGCTGCATACTTCAATATTCACTTTTAAGTTACAGAGAAACTTCAGACTGTGGCCATAAAATGGAAAAAAGGCCTTTGAATCCTGAAGTCTTGATGGTGTATTGCAATGGCTCCGCTCAAACCAAATGCACATCTTCAAATAGGAATAAATGAAAGAAATTCAATCATTAAATCAACAGCAGGATATCCAACAGAATAAATAAGGATGAACAGCGAGTAAAAAGTGAAGTTTCTTCTCCCGTCCTCTTCCTCTGGCTCCTTCTTGAGCGAGATGAACTTTGAGGTCCTGCATATATCCTACTCATAGTTTTTAGGTATTTTTGACCATTCTTTTAGAGGTGCATTTGTGAGGTCAGGCACTGATGTTGGATGAGAAGGCCTGGCTCGAAGTCTCTGCTCTAATTCATCCCAAAGGTGTTCTATCGGGTTGAGGTCAGGACTCTCTGCAGGCCAGTCAAGTTCCTCCACTCTAAACTCGCTCATCCATGTCTTTATGGACCTAGCTTTGTGCAAAGGTGCACAGTCATGTTGGAACAGAAAGGGGCCATCACCAAACTGTTCCCACAAAGCTGGCAGCATGGAATTATCCAAAATGTCTTGGTATGCGACCAGCTCACACAACTATCAGCATTGCCTGCTACGAGCGCAGATTGAGCTTTTAGTGTTTAGTGTATGTTATTTTGGGGTTCTTCAGGGGGATTTGGTGTCCCTTTAATGAAACCTGACCATAATCCCCCCGCCACCAAACTTTACACTTGGCACAATGCAGTCAGGCAAGTACCATTCTCCTGGCAACCACCAAATCCAGACTCGTCCATCGGATTTCCAGACAGAGAAGCGTGATTCATCACTCCAGAGAACCCGTCTCCACTGTTCTAGAGTCCAGTGGCGCTGTGATTTACACCACTGCATCCAACACTTTGCATTGCACTTGATGTAAGGCTTGGATGCAGCTGCTCGGCCATGGAAACCCACTCCATGAAGCTCTTATACACAATGTTTTTAAGCTAATCCTAAGGCCACATGAAGTTTGGAGGTCTGTAGCTATTGACTCTGCAGGAAGTTGTCGAGTTCTGCGCACTGTGCGCCTCAGCATGCACTGACCCGACTCAGTGATTTTACACGGCCTACCACTTCGTGGCTGAGTTGCTGTTGTTCCCAATTGCTTCCACTTTGTTATATAATACCACTAACAGTTGACCATGGAATATTTATTAGTAAGGAAATTTCACGAATGGACTTATTGCACAGGTGGCAACCTATCACGGTACCACGATTGAATTCACTGAGCTCCTGAGCGCGACCCATTCTTTCACAAATGTTTGTAGAAGCGTCTGCATGCCTAGGTGCTTGATTTTACTGTGGCCATGGAAGTGATTGGAACACCTGAATTCAATGATTTGGAGGGATGTCCCAATACTTTTGGCAATATAGTGTATATGTACAGTATATACATTCATTGATATTTTGAACGTTATCTGTATTGTTTGTGGTCTTTTCAGGCAGGATAGGCAATATATATAAATCGTTAAGATGGGTGTGTCTACTGCACACTTGCGACACAGGAAACTGAACTAACACAAAGCAGATTTTTTAATCTATGCATTTATGCCGGAAATATAAAGCATGAACATATGAATGGAATTATTAGCAAAAAATCTATTTGAATATACAATATATAATATGTGAAGCGTGTATATTATTTCCTGATGTCTTTTTCTTGACCAACATACACTTTAGACTCTTGGAGGTCTTGGAACCGGTAAAAAGCCACAGGTCAGCTCAAATGCCTTACAAAGCATAAATCTGTATTCATAAATCATTTTATTTATGTATTTATGAGTTTATGAAGAAATACTGTATAAAGAGAGATGGCTGAGAGACATTACAAAAGAGAAAAGTTTGGAGGAATAACACTGGAAAAAGAATGGTAATGATCAGGCAAGAGCTTTAGGCCCCGCGTTAATATTAGAAAAGCTTTCCAGCGCTGGTGAGATTGAAGCGGGAAGGCCTGAAAATAGACGGTGAGGTTGCGATGTATCTGCTCCATACGTGAGTAATGTGAGCAAATTTCAACAGTGTTCAACAATGATTCCCTATTCCGTCGACATGACCACTTAATTGGTATCACTTCAGGGAGCACCATAAACTTCGAGTGTCTACAGAACGGGCCAATGAACGTTGGAGTGCTTGAATCGCGTCACGCGCCCCGCCCCGCAGCGCGGGTATAAACAGGAAGCGGGCGCACGCACACATTGTCTTTCACTTCGGAGCTGAGCTTCCTGTTTGACCTCAGATCTACAAGGCTCTAACAATGTTTAAGACTCTACAGATTCTCTTCCTCAGTGTTGGTGTGACGGTGCGATAAGTGGTGGCCGCGAGCATTACAGCTCACAACTGCTGTTTTCACAGCACTGCATTATGTGTGAGTGTGTCGGTTGCGGTGGGCGTTCATACTGAGTGTGTAAACCTTGTTACACCGTGGCTATCCCCGGGTGCCTCAGCACTGAAAGAGTTTTTTATTTCTGTTTTTTTGTTTTCTACTAAAAGAGCAACACAGGCGTGACACTGCGTTCTTTTTAGAATGTCATTCTGCTTGTGTGTTTCTGGATGCAGTTGTTTCTTGGCGCCAGCAGACGGTCACAATATTTGCCTCTTGTGTTTGGGCATTTTGCACGCTGAGGCAGCTTTTGTGAATAGCTCATGTTCCCTTTGCAGGAATATGACTATGGCAGTGTTGAGATCAAGACTCACTTACCTCAAGGGAGGTGCAGTCCCCTCGCCTATGTCCCGATCTAGTGCTTATTCTGGACCTCAGAATAGGCCTACTTTGGTGCTTAGCCAGGGTGCCCTGAAGGTTACCTCACTAACGGTGCCGCCGACGGAGCCTCCAAAAGAGCGTGCTGGTCCTTCACATGGATGACCAGTCGTGTCTTTTGGAGCTCCTCCTGACAACCAGATGTCGGTTGCAGCATCGGAGAGGGAACTTCAGTCCTCCGGAGATGAGGATTCGGCTACGTTGCCCCCTTTGGGTAGTGTAGCGTTGCCCGAGTCCGATCCAGAATGGGCAGCTATGCTTTCCCGGGCCGCAGAGAAGGTCAGTCTTGCGTGGAACCGTCCACCACGTCCCAAACCTTCCCGGTTGGACGATTGGTTTCTCGGGGCGGGCCGTGCTGGTTCTCAGCGCGCCGCCCCGGTACCATTCTTTCCCGAAGTGCATGAGGAGCTCACTATGGTAGTGCCCTCTATGGTAGAGTGGCTAAGGGGTATGTGGATGTCCCGCCAGTGGAGCGTGCCGTTGCGATGCAACTGTGTCCAGTGTCCGCTTCCTCCTGGCGGGGCAATCCATGCCTCCCGTCCAAGGCATGTAAGTTTTCGTCCGGTCTTACGGCAAAGGCTTACAGAGCCTGTGGACCGGCTGCTTCCGCTCTCCATGCCACGGTGCTCCTGCAGGTCCACCAGGCCCAGGCACTCATGTACATGAACGAGAGAGGTTCTGACCCAGAGCTCCTCCGGTAGCTCCGTGTGGCAACTGACCTCGCCCTGCAGGCGACGAAAGAAACCGCATGTTCCGTCAGTCAGGTGATGTCCACCTTGGTGGTCCAGGAGCTCCACCTTTGGCTCAACCTGGCTGATATGAGGGACACCAATAAGTATCGGTTCCTGGATGCCCCTCTGTCCAAGGTTGGGTTGTTCGGCGACTCGGTCAAGAGCTTGGCCCAGCAGTTCTCGGCTGCTCCGCCGCTCGGATTGCTTCATATGAGGCTGCTCCAACACTGGCTCCACGATCGAGTCTTGAGATGGGTGTGGCAGGCTCGTTCAGGGTTTAAACTTGCGGAGTTAAAAATTCTGTCCTGTAAAACAGTACTCCTGGTTGCATTGGCCTCCATCAAGAGGGTAGGGCACCTGCATGCAGTTTCGGTCGACAAATCGTGCCTAGAATCGTGCCTAGAAGGCCCGGATTCGTGCCTAAGGTTCCCACCACTTCCTTCCGGGATCAGGTGGTGAACCTGCAAGCGCTGCCTTTGGAGGAGGCAGACCCAGCCCTGGCTTTTCTCTGTCCCGTTCGCGCTCTGCGCCTTTACGTGGAAAAAATGCCACTAGGACCCTCGCTTCTTCTTGGGCGCTGGCACCTCGCTGACGGATATCTGTAGAGCTGCGGGCTCGGCGACACCTAACACGTTCGCTAGGTTTTATAACCTACATGTTGAGCCGGTTTCTTCCTGTGTGCTCGCTTCAACCAGCCGGTAACACAGAAGTTCCCACTCCAGTGTCGGCCTGTTGCGCCAGTCCCCTCCACATGGAGCGGATACATGCGCTTTTTTGCTCAAGTCGAGTTCCCCACTCAGGTGAACCCTGTAGAGTTCCTCCGCACCCCAGCTCCCTGCGGTGAGCTTTCCCGTGTCTTTCCCTCTGCCATCACTGTCAAACTGTCGAAGTTACGTTGAACGTGAGCAACTGATAGGGAACTTCTTGGTTACTAATGTAACCCTCGTTCCCTGAAGGAGGGAACAGGAGACGTAACGTTCCGTCACCACCTTTGCTGACCATCGCTGTAATGGTGCGCCCGCTTCCTGTTTATACCTGCACTGTGGGGTGGGGCGTGAGACGCAATCCACGCACACCAACGTTCATTGGCTCGTTCTGTAGACACTCAAAGTTGATAGGGCTCCCTGAAGTGATCCAAATTACGCCGTTATGTCTCCCGTTCCCTCCTTCAGGGAACGAAGGTTACATTAGTAACCGAGATGTTCTCAGAAATTGTTTACTGCACCTTTAATAACACTTTGGCGGATACATCATCATCCTGTACATGCTAAACTTATATCTAAATATACTACAACATAAAAGTAAATGTACAATGTTCTTAAAGTGGGCATCTTCACCCCTACTCAAAACAGAAACAAATATAAAGTACAAAGCATGCAAATATGCATATAATATAGATTTAATGTAATGATATAGAAATAATAAAATTACAAATAGCATACATGTAATGAACAAGTCAAGAAATGATTTCAGATTGAACAAACTTTTCGCCCTTACTCATTAGTACACAGACAGAAAGAAAAATACACCTGTCACCCCAGCAGAAAAAGCATTGAGTGTTGCTCACAGTACCGCCAGTGTACAGTGTTTCAATGTAGGGGCTCAAGACTCATGGGATAGATTAATGTGGACGAGATGTCAGCATGATGTGTCTGTATGATAAATGCGGCCCAGCTCAATTCTCATGTATCACTATGGCTCATGGTACGTTCACATGTTAGTTTAGCATTCGTGAACTAGGTCATAATGGAACAGGAAGAGCACACGTGGATGTCTGTGCATCTGCAAAGCCCGTTTTTGGTCTCCTAACAGGCATGTCATGATGTTAGAGCTGTTTGAGGTCATGAAAATTCCCTCTGGCTGAAGCACTGATCCACACTCCCTCCACCTCATCACCTCACGTGTTCTACTCAGGATCAAAATCCATTCTGATCTGATTTAATCACGTAAAACTACTGTGTATTTATGAATATTACTGTTTACCTCCACAGATTATGACTGAATGGACCAGTGTGTTTATTGAGATAATTTATTCCTGGTTGTTGTTTTTTTCTTCCACAAATTGTATTTCCTTTGAGCAGCTCAGTTCAAAGTCTCTCCTCTAGCCATGCCATCTGGCCATGTTGTTTATGTAACCCTCTGGACACACACACACACACACACACACACACACACACACACACACACACACACACACACACACACACACACACACACACACACACACACACACACACACACACACACACACACACACACACACACACACACACACACACACACACACACACACACACACACACACACACACAGTCTTAATGTAGGCCATCTTTCCATGTCTGCATCAGGGGGATTAACATTGGAACTGGACTTTCATATCTCCTAATTTTACTGACTCCACACTGAGCTGCCAAGTGGAGGAGTCTACTATGATGTTCTCACAGTGATGAGACAAGAATGTGAGACAAGAATGTAACTGGTCACCTTTTCTTTATAATACATATAAGTCTTAACAATATATATAAATGCTGTTAAAAATAGTTTAATATGCTGTATAACATGTCACAATGGAGGACATGTCAACTTCCCAAAAGGACTTCATGTTAACTATGTACTTAAAAAAAATATATAAATTGTATCTACATTTTAAATGCTCATATATATATATATATATATATATATATTTTAGATTCATTGCACACCAACTGAAATATTTCAGGTCTTTTATTGTTTTAATACTGATGATTTCGGCATACAGCTCATGAAAACCCAAAATTCCTATCTCAAAAAATTAGCATATTTCATCCAACCAATAAAATAAGTGTTTTTTTACTACCAAAAAAGTCAACCTTCAAATAATTATGTTCAGTTATGCACTCAATACTTGGTCGGGAATCCTTTTGCAGAAATGACTGCTTCAATGCGGCGTGGCATGGAGGCAATCAGCCTGTGGCACTGCTGAGGTGTTATGGAGGCCCAGGATGCTTCGATAGCGGCCTTAAGCTCATCCAGAGTGTTGGGTCTTGCGTCTCTCAACTTTCTCTTCACAATATCCCACAGATTCTCTATGGGGTTCAGGGCAGGAGAGTTGGCAGGCCAATCGAGCACAGTAATACCATGGTCAGTAAATCATTTACCAGTGGTTTTGGCACTGTGAGCAGGTGCCAGGTCGTGCTGAAAAATGAAATCTTCATCTCCATAAAGCTTTTCAGCAGATGGAAGCATGAAGTGCTCCAAAATCTCCTGATAGCTAGCTGCATTGACCCTGCCCTTGATAAAACACAGTGGACCAACACCAGCAGCTGACATGGCACCCCAGACCATCACTGACTGTGGGTACTTGACACTGGACTTCAGGCATTTTGGCATTTCCTTCTCCCCAGTCTTCCTCCAGACTCTGGCACCTTGATTTCCGAATGACAGGCAAAATTTGCTTTCATCCGAAAAAAGTACTTTGGACCACTGAGCAACAGTCCAGTGCTGCTTCTCTGTAGCCCAGGTCAGGCGCTTCTGCCGCTGTTTCTGGTTCAAAAGTGGCTTGACCTGGGGAATGCGGCACCTGTAGCCCATTTCCTGCACACGCCTGTGCACGGTGGCTCTGGATGTTTCTACTCCAGACTCAGTCCACTGCTTCCGCAGGTCCCCCAAGGTCTGGAATCGGTCCTTCTCCACAATCTTCCTCAGGGTCCGGTCACCTCTTCTCGTTGTGCAGCGTTTTTTGCCACACTTTTTCCTTCCCACAGACTTCCCACTGAGGTGCCTTGATACAGCACTCTGGGAACAGCCTATTTGTTCAGAAATGTCTTTCTGTGTCTTACCCTCTTGCTTGAGGGTGTCAATGATGGCCTTCTGGACAGCAGTCAGGTCGGCAGTCTTACACATGATTGCGGTTTTGAGTAATGAAACAGGCTGGGAGTTTTTAAAAGCCTCAGGAATCTTTTGCAGGTGTATAGAGTTAATTAGTTGATTCAGATGATTAGGTTAATAGCTCGTTTAGAGACCCTTTTCATGATATGCTAATTTTTTGAGATAGGAATTTTGGGTTTTCATGAGCTGTATGCCAAAATCATCAGTATTAAAACAATAAAAGACCTGAAATATTTCAGTTGGTGTGCAATGAATCTAAAATATATGAAAGTTAAATTTTTATCAATACATTATGGAAAATAATGAACTTTATCACAATATGCTAATTTTTTGAGAAGGACCTGTATATATATATGAGCATATGTATATATATATGTGCCTGTATATATATATATATATATATATATATATATATATATATATATATATATATATATATATATAAATGCTGTAACTAATCACCATTTCTTTTAAGATCATAGCATCCATTTTTAAACACCTTTTTTTGTCTTCACTAGTTTTAAATGATTACATGGTATGACAAATTACTTTGGGTAGCATTTGCCTAGCAGTGCAGCACTCTTTCAGAAATCCTCCACCTTCCCCAGCTCCACCTGTATAGATCTGCTTCGGGTAATTCATGTACTCTATATTGTACAGCAGCAGCAGCAGCAGCATGTTTTACTTGCTCACAGCAGCGTGTCGTGTATTGGCAATGGCAAGTCCTGTACTTGCTCAGCAGCAGCAGCAATAACATCAGCAGCAGCGTAGCAGATCTATTTCGCCAAGACCAAACATAAAACATTGTCATTCTCGCCAATTACTCTGAGAGTTTTCATGACAGAACTGTACGCTTACACATACAAATATACATTAAATAGTTCAAATAGTTTTAACAAGGACTGCATACCCATGCTTTAAAAATAGAAGTATATGAAGATGAACGCAATATAAGTTGAGAAACATTTCAAACAATAGTAGTGCATTTCAGTCACATGACTTCATTGTGTATGTTTAATTCAGAAATGACATCCATTTGGAGGTTTTAGCAATCTGACCAAACAATATGTCAATAATGTGATGTTAAAAAATCACAGCTGATGATCTTCTGGTTCATTCGTCACATTGAAGGTGAAGTCAAGTGGATTGCATTATGTGATGAAGTATTCCACACAGTGTGTTCTGGTTATATAATATAAAATAGTGCACATTTTGACAAATGTAGTTGGTCATACGTATGCTCTGTGCATGCAGAAAATTTGCGAACTGTGCACAGCAGGCATTACATACTATGTTCTGTTTTACTGGAGAAATAGTACCAGTACTGCCTCCTTTCAAATGCCTGCTTTGAGGCAGAACAATAAATCAATCTACCCTGTCACTCTCAGTGAACTAAACTCCTAAACTATGAGCTGTCTGTCATGCACAAATGTCAGTAAGGGAACATAATGTACGTGGAGGTCCGGAGATTTGCCTTCAGCCCACAGGCGCCCTATGATCATGAGAAGCTTAGAGGCGATCAGGAGGAGTTCATTGATGGCTGACTCATCAGACCTGAAGTTCAGCCAAATAGAAATCTGTTGCCAGACATTACATTCAAATACAGACCCTCAGAGAAGGAATGCAATGTTTTTTCCTCACTGCATTTCCATGCTAGTAGCTAAGCATAGTTATATGCCTCTAATATGGTGAAAAAGCTACAGTAAATGTTTTATTAGTTAACCTGAAAATGGTCTTTATGTGGTATCATTTAAATTAGCTGGATTTATTCAAGTCTAATTATTTTGTATAACTAAATAAACCTGAATTTGGCTACAATGGTCAGATTTCGTAGAAATTGCTGCTTCTGGTCACTTTTTTGTGTCAGAATATACATTTATATATTTTATTTTACAATGAGGTATTTTTGTTAATTATAATACTATTTAAATTTGAAATATTGGTCCACCAATGTGGTATAACCAATGTACAGGAAGCCATTCTGTTTAGAAAACCAGAAAATAGGAAATTATATCATGGAAATCACTAGTGTAATGACTGTGTTATGATAAGTTTGTCCTTAAAAATATCAGATGCGTTGACCTTTTGGTCTACTTTATAAAAAGTTCCAAACCAACACAAATACACAGATTACATTTCTAAGAAGCAGACAAGTGCGTTTTAAACTAGATTATAAAACATTTCTCATTAAATCAATTTAATTATTGCTTAATGCTTTTTATCATTATTATATCCATAGCCACCTGTATTAATGCTGCACTGTATTTGTTAGGCAACTGAGATGACAAACGAAACCAAATCAATATATTAGAGTCAGCATTAACAGAACTGACCATTGAACAACTATTGCTCTCAAACAATAACCACCATCACTGTGAGTGTATCATGTTCTAAACTAAAACATTTAGTCATGAAATCCTGTGCAACATTAATGAGTAAGTAAGTTACTTTTCTTACCACGACCATCTCCAAGGAAACATTATGATACCGGACTCAAAATGTCATATGCTGTGACCATAGCACATAGGGTCACTAGAAATAACAGTGTTGATGTTGTGAGATCCATTCGTGTAACACTAAACACACCAAGAGCACATCTTATGAACCTTTATGGAATACAATTCTCACAAAATAATCTTTGTGTTAAATTTAGACCGTGGAATAAATGGTGGATCATGGATGAATGTACACACACACACACACGCACACACACACGCACGCACGCACGCACGCACGCACGCACGCACGCACGCACGCACGCACGCACACACACACACACACACACACACACACACACACAAACACACACATTGTTCTGACCTCGGATATAGTGGCCTTCTCAAGGGGCTCCACAGCAAACAGAGTGTAAGATGAGCAAACACAGGTCTGAGACGTGGCCAGGAAGGAGGGAAAGACGGTGTGGACGTGACTGCGATGGGATGAGCGAGTAAGACAGAGAGAAAAAGACACCCAGCTGTGTTACCCAAACATACCTCACCCTGAATAAACAGCTTGACGTGAAGCTTTTTGCAGAAATCATTTGAATACCACAGTAGTCAAAGGAAATAAGAGCATGTTAAAATGATAATTCAGCCAAAGAAATTACAATTCTGCCATCGTCTACTCACCCTCATGTTGTTCCAAACCTGTATGACTTTCTTTAATCTGTGGAACATAAAAAAGATTTAGATTCATTTTCTAGCCCCAATTGACTAAAACAGTCCAAGCTGAAGAGTTTTACATTTTAGTGCCGAGTTCAAATCTGAAAATGGTAAAATAATTGAAAGCATATTTTAACTTTTTTAAGACATTATTTTATAACTTTGGTTCAATAAATATCGAGTTATGACACATTTGAACCATAAAAATGCTAATGGGGCATTATGTGTGCCAATATGAAATGAAGTTTGATGAGATTTGTCTAAATATGGTAAGTCTCGGTTCAGCCTCAATGGATTTCCTCATAATGAACTATCAGTATTTAATTTATGATTGTATCTACCTCTTAAATGCTCGTATAAAAGCTATATTTCACACTGCGTATGAATACAAATAATGAACACACATGGTGTTTTATGGATAACTGAACGTGGCTCCACAAACACAGATTAATGTGAAATGCTAATGAGTTTGAAGAACCTCTTTTGATGTGCTTGTGTCTGCTAGTCGCTCACAGAAGCCTCGGCCATGTTTCCTAATCTATCATTATGGAGCTTTTAAAACGAAGTTGTCATAACAACTGTGCCGCTATCAGCCACCGCAAATATGAAGCTGATTGACTTTCTCTTTTTGATCTTCTATAAAGCTTCATTTCAAAGCTCTTCTCCTGGCTGAGAGAACAGTGATTTTTTCTAATGGAGTCTCTTATGTAAGAAGAGTTCATGTCTGAGGAAGAATACCACTTTAAGTGTTTGTACTCTCCTGTTGACATTTCCATTTATGCAATCTGCAAATGACAAGAGTTAAAACATACAAAGGGGGAAAAACCTTCATGGATTGAACCATCACAAAAACCGTCTGACAGCACTTGCAATGTTCTATTTTAAAGTTCAATCTCTCAGGTAATGTGTTGATATGTGTTGTGTTGCTATTTGGATGCTACATTGAACAGCTGGCCAGCTGAAGATGTTACACCTTCAGGTTTAAGCGTTATCTGTCAAGAACAGATTGTCAATTGTCATTAACAATTGCCCAAAAAAAAAAAAAGAAAAGTCTAGCAAGTAGCTATACCCCATAAAAAAATATATAAAAAAACCCCAAACAAACTATTGACACAACAGCCACTGAAGCACACCAATTTTTGGCAAATAAAAAACAGACTTTTTAATTCGAAGGTTCAGAGGGAGCTCAAGAGAAAAATGTAAAATAAAGACCACTTTACTACTGCCAGATAATTAACACAAAACAAACAAAAAGATGTCACACACTGCAACTACTGGAAATGCAGTAGGACAGATGGAATGTTTTCAGCATCTTCATTATCATAGTGACAGAGGCAAACAGGAGAAAATGTTAATAAGCACTTTCAATGTTGTCTCTGAGAATCCTGTCCAGTCAACAGATTTGGCCTCAGTACACCACAAAAGGCAATGACTGAGGAGCGTCGAGCGTGAAAGAGATAAAGGTGAGCGTAACATCAAAAACCGCTTTTTGAAGAAAGTTGCATCTCAAGGGGAAAAATAAATCCACTGGACTGTTAACTCTTTCTGTTCATCCACACCAAACCTGCATTGTATTTCTGTGGGTCATTGTGCGTATCAAAGTACTTGTTTATCCTTGTCCTCATTTTTTAAATCTGACATTACAGTTTTTCTCAGTCGCTCAAAACTACTTGTTCAACCTCCACATCATCTGAGCACATCATAAAAGCAATTTCTCATTCTTTTTCACAAATTGCTTTGGTACATTCATGCATTTGATTATGTACAATTGTCTGATGTTTCCTACATTATCAATTGCTTATGTTGGTTCCCTGTTGAATAGTCTTAGTTTCTAAAAACATTTAGATATTAGTTCATAAAGTTATTAATAAATGCAAAATGGTTGAACTAGTTGTCATAAACTGTCAAGCATATTTTATATACATTTCTATTAGACCCTTTTTTTATAAATGTGTCCTGAATTGATGAATTGTGAAGGTGAATTTTGAATTTCATTATTGAAGGGAAATCTAAAGGACTAGATCAACCAATGATCAGTGTTACAAATTCTGACAATGGAAGAACAATGTGGTGGAAGGGTAGGGATGCAGAACAGTGGAAGATGTAGAAGAGGCCAAGATTGTAATAGGGGCCTATTGAGGACCATTAATCTATTGAGGACCATGTTCTCATTCATGACCTTATGGCTGAGGCGGGTAGAAAGGTACAGCCGAAGGTTGGGAGAAAGATCACCATTTAAATGTTTGTAGAACAGTTTACAATCAAACAATGACAATCAGACAATGTTCAGTATACTCTAATACTGTAATGCTGGATTACAGTAGTCCATTTGCATTTTAGATTATACAGTAAATATAGAGTATGCGTGTGTGTGTGTGTGTGTGTGTGTGTGCGTGCGTGTGTGTGTGTGCGTGTGTGCGCGCGCGTGTATACAGTATATACCGGTATATATAGAGAGAGGGAGTCTTGTCTTTTTCTTTATATTGCAGTGACATTGTACTGTAGTTTGTTGACAAACCAACAGTAAAAGCGTAGCTGTGAATCACGTCAAGTCTCTTGCAATAAATATCCCACATAGAGTAATGTGTAAATTTGCACTGTTGAAATTGATATATGCGATACAGATAAAGTGCGGTATTGTGCATTTTCAAACATTTTCATCAAAATTGTAGCCATCTGAAAATACTGACGGTAATATGTTGACAACATGGCTAAGCATTTCGACTATTTTGTTTGTGAACAATGACACTGGCATTGATCATTGACATAAATACTTACTTTTGAAAGCTGAACTATGGATTTTGAGCAAGTTACAGGCTTTTGCAGGTAACCCATTATGTGGTGTTGTTTGTATGAATTGTTTTGAGAAACCCACTTACTGTTTTGCAAATATTAAGTATGATTCAAGAATTGTACCAAAGTGACTAAGAATAACTGTAAGTATACAAAAAATTATGCAAATGAAAATAAATTGAGATATAGCAGACAGGATTCAATTTTAAATAAATAGAAATTCAAAGAAAGTACTTCTGTAATTTTTTACTCTCAATGTTTGAAAGTTTTGAAAACAGAAAGCCAGACAGATAGACAGACCGGCAGACAGATGATAGACAGATAGACAGACACAGACAGAGATAGAAAGATAGATAGATAGATAGATAGATAGATAGATAGATAGATAGATAGATAGATAGATAGATAGATAGATAGATAGATAGATAGATAGATAGATAGATCTAGCTAAATAGCAAAACCTTGACCCCTTGAATAAAACTGTGCACATACTGTATCAATGTTAAAAGATGCTGGTGCACTGCAGTATATCAGTTTGCACCATGCACCACATAGCCTTAATTGAAGAAACAATTGCTGCCTATAGATTATTTCATCGTTACAATTTCAATTAGAGTCTGGAATGAGTGACGCTGCTCAATGTATCCAGCGGGCCTGAAGGCAAGTCTAATGGGATAGCAGTAAAAACACAGCATGAAAACGAATGGGTCTACTGTATATGCTTCACTGGTGCATCACAGAGGTTATACTTTTTGATACTAAATATTCATTAACATTTATTCCAAAGTATATTTGGAAAGATATGTGAGTTTGGTTCCTTTTTCCTTCCAAAGGCAAGCACATTCTTTGATTTCTCTGTTCTTATCAAGACAAAAATAAACAAATTGCACTATTATTATGAGAGCCAATCAATGGCACCTGGGAAAACAGTTTCCTTTCTGCATCTCCTATATGTTGGTGGCTCTGTTGCTTTGGAAACTATGTTGTGGCTTTGTGTCGGAGCCCCGCGTGATCATATCTCGGCAGGATGCAAAAAACACAGCGATTAGCGACACACTGCGCTTTGCTCCCCATACCTCCATACCCCATACTGACTCAAAACTGCTCCAAGCACTTCACCACAGGAGCCGACCACCTCCTGAGCTTACAATGTCTCGAATGCATCGTCGTAAGACGTTTTTTTCAAAAATATATTTTGGATTGGGACACCTGTAGAACAGCTTTAGAGGCACTAGGTCTATACTGTTTAGCCCCTGGTGTTTTGTATCCCTCTGAGATAAAGCCCTGCAATACAGAAAGCGCTTATAAAGATGATTGTTTAATTGTCTTATAACAATGTTTTGCTTCTACTCACAGTTTAAAAAAAAAAAGTTATACAAAAGGATAATTGTAAAGGATCATTGTTATGTGCTTAAGAGAAACCTACTTACACAATATGCCCTGTTTTCAAAAATACTCATTCTTTCTGAGGCAGGTATTATTTGGCATAATTAATAACAGTGTTAGCTCTGTGGAGTATTTTGTGTGGCCTCTCTCATCTCTGGCCTCCATTTCCATTAGTCACATTTTTCTGGAGGGGCGTCTTTGTCGCAGGACTAAATGAATGCAATATGTCATTATCAAGCGGGGCACGGACCATATTTTCCAGCAGTGTTGTGGAGAAAAACATGTTTGTATCTTACCGCAGTCAGATATCCTAGGTGGAAATGTGTGATTACTTCCTCCCCAAATCCAGCTTGACACCCGTGAGCAAACGTTCATTCAATTGGTTTTCATCAGTTAGACACAAGGCAGAAAGTTACATAACCAAAAGAAAGGTAATTTAAATAATTTATTCTGAGCTGATTTCTGTGGATGGGTTTGTCTCACGAATGCTAAGAGCTGATTTAAAAAAAAGTATTTTTTAACAGTTATTTATGAATATGTCAGCTTACACTTATAAATGCATCACCTTTAACATTCAGTTCAGCCAAAATTTTAATTATGTCATCATTTACCTCAATTTCTTTCTTCATAGGAAGACAAAAAGTTTTATTTGTTTTTTTGATTTTGTTCACATTTTCAACCCCCCCCCCCTAAAAAAACAAAACAAAACCATTATTTATTAAAATGTTTAAAACATCTTATTTATTAATTAAAAATCATTATATAATAATAAAGTAATACTGTAAAAGATTTCAAATCACTGGAGGTTGCTGATATCCACCTCTATCAGGCAAATTATCACTTTCTGACCTTCTATTGGTAGTGTGTCAGTCATTATCAGTGTTAATGACACTTACTAGTGGCCAAAGTTGGTACCACATCCTGATGTCAGTGTCAGTGTCCGTAACTACTAGTGTTCCTAGTGGCCGAAGATGGTATTGCATGCTAATTTTATAGCCAAAGTCATGGCTATACTTGGGAAAGACATTTTACTTGGGAAATTTAGCAGAGAATGTAGTAACAAGAAGAAATGTTTAATTTGGAAAAAGATTTCTACGACAGTTAACAGCGTTAATCCGACCATTGAGCAGAGCGTTAAAGACGTACAGAAAAGAAAAGTCCTCCTGATTATATATTTCCAGTAGGTTATGCGGTCCCTAAAAACCCTTTCCCTTCTCATAGCTCTCTCCATAACGTCGTCAGCAAACCACAAATTATGAGCCATTTTTCTTTTGGCTGTTTGTAATGTAACTGAATGTTACTGCTGGTTGTCAATGTAACAGTGTCTTAGACCTAAGTTAGCCTGGGGGTAAGGTGTCTATTTTTTTTGGTCTAAATTAAGTCAGTCTTTTTTTTTGTGAAACAGTCTAACTTGCATTAGACTAGTCTATGAGCAAATTTTAGAATTGTCTAACACTATAGACCGGTCTAAAATAGCTTTGTGAAACCGGCCCTTGATGTACACTCAACAGCTAGCCGTTAGACTATACACTGTGAGCGTCCACCAAATGAATTCCTGTGTCTTGCCAGATGCTTCTGGTCCACTCAGTGTCAGAATTCGCTCATTCACTTTTATTCACTCGGTCAATGGACTATAGTAGTTGAGTAATGTAGGGAATAGTGGGAGGAAATACGGGGCTATTTCGGACACAGCCAATAGCCCCTTTCGCACAGGGTAGTTCTAGGAACTTAGTTCTAGGAACTAACAACCAGGGTGGTCCCCCAAGAAGAAAATGTTCCCCTAGGCCATTTTCCTGGATGTATTCGCACCGCCAGGAACTCTAAAGGGACGCAAGCCGCATTTTGACTTTTATTTTCCGGCGCAGCGGACATTAAATCTTTGCTGAGAACGCCAGCGCCTGAGCACGCATTCTCTGTCTTCATTAGTTTATGATGTGTCTAACAGTCCAGTCTAATACATTATTAGATAGAACTGTTATACAAAGAAAGTAGACAGTATATAAAAAAATTAATTAGCATTTTCCATGTGGTTGATGTCCAATGTCACTAGCTGAGCAGAAATACATCAACATGTTTCGCTTGGTCCCCTCAAATTGCTTTGGATTTTTCCCCTTAGCGTAAAGGTTGAGAGGTTCATCTAACACTGTTTTCCAAGTTTGTAAAGTTAGTTCTTGGAGTAAATTTAAAGGCTATAATCTGTGCATGTACACGGCTTTTGAAAAAGTGTCTGGCGCTGGTCTTTCGAGTGCATTCAGCCAATCAGTGTACACTTACGTCACTAGTTGTTCCTATAGCACTGGTTCAGACCCTACTCTGAAGTAGGAGCTAATTTAGTTCCCCCAAAAGGAGTACCTAGAAATGAAAACTTTAGCGTAAGTTCTGCCGGGAAGACTCAATTGTTATGTCACTTATTACCTTCTGATCTATCCATTTGTGTTTTAATACTTGTAGTATAAAAGATCAGTACTTACACATGTCTGTGTTCGCAGATGCTGACGCCTACATTCTCCTCCATCCTCCCCACCACCACCACCTTCCCATACCTCCTAGGGGGTCGGCTGCGCCCCTGCATACGCCAAATAACTTTATATCATAATACGTGCTTGCTGGGCTGTTAATAAATGCATACTTCTTATGTCATTTTGCCTCCCGAGTCTTTCTGGTAGAACTAAAAACGTTCCCAGTTCCTGCGGGGCGAACAAGCCAGAAAGCGGGTACTTTCGCCAATAGTTCTAGGAACTATGAAAAGGTTCCTCCGGTGTGAAAGCCCCTTTTGGCCTTGTCCCAAATGGCACCCTAAACACTCGCTGTCTTCCTACGAGTCCACACTTTCGTGATGTGATGTTGCTTTGACTGTCGGATAGAAGTCTGCTGTGGAGCTCCCTTCATTGCGGGCTCGGAAAAAATGTGCATCAAGGGTGCATATCGACTGCAAAGGGGGCGCTCGCGAGCATCCTTCTGAACCCAAAAATGACAATTGGGACACCCTTCGGTCTCATGAGACCGAAAGTGCACATGAAGTGTGCCATTTAAGATAGGGCCATTGATTGCCTTTTTTCTGTAAGTGCTCCTAGTGGTCAGAGTTGCAACTGCATGCTAACTGTTAGCCAGCAAGTTGAAGTCATCATGAAACGCCAGTTGCGATAGTCTTTTTCTCCCTATTGCGACATATATCCAAATGAAACGAGTTATTGAATAAGAAAAAATTTAGGATGGGACTTGATTTTGCCCATTGGGAATTGAATCGTTTGATCGTTTGCTGTTGCTTTGATTTCATGTGAATGGCAGGATATCCTGCCCTTGGACCAGTGAACTCATCATTAAAGAAAAGAAGAGATGTTGCTGCAAGAGGGAGGGGATTTTATCATGATTAAAACCCTTTAACTGACTGCTCAACCAAATGGTTGAGCACATTTTGAGTCACAATATTTTATTGAGAGGAGTACCTAACTTAACTCAAACTGATTGAGTCATCTCTACCATCTGGTTGAGGTATGTTATGCCAAAAAAATCCACTAGATGTCACAGTGTCAATCAACAGCACTTGTCACAACACTTCTTCTAACATGGATGGCAGAAACAAATAAATCACCACAGCCATGTGAACTGTTTTTGGTGAAATTTTGCAAGCTAAGCATATATTTTTTTTTACATATTACACTATAAGAGCCCTAACTTTACAAAATTATGTTACTTGGTGCCATGAATTTTTAAAAAAAATAATTTTCAAACAATTGATTTGCCACATAACGGTTAACTGTCACCCCCCCCCCCCCCTTTTGGAGAATGGACATTAAAATACACTATTAAAACTTGGTTGTAATTCAAGAATGCTTGGGAATATAGACCTGAGTTTGGTCTTGTTTTAAAGAAAACACAGCTGATTCTTGCTGAAGTAAAAGCACTTCAAAAAATAAATGTATGAAAAAGTTATGGAAGTTTTAAATTTACATGAAATTAAATATACTGTACTTAATATTTTTTCTTTTATATAGAATATATATTTTACAAAACATTTTTTACTATAAAATCAAAGCCATATATCTAACCAAGTTGTGTTCCAAATTTGAAGTTGATATCACAAAAATTGAAGTTCCCATGAGATTTTGTTTAGGCGCAAAGTTTTTAAGTTAAAAGTTAAAAATGACATAAATTCCATTGATTTTAATTGTATGCATTATGCTGTAACAAATTAATAATTTATGTCCAAATATCACTTCTGTCACAAAATATGGAACCTTGAGACTCTGGCCTTTCTGACAATGTGTTTTGTCAAGATTAGAAAAGGTTTTGATCATAAATTATGATGGGCAATGCAAAAGTATGGCAAAGTATGTGTATTAATTCCGGTACCATTTTTTACCATTAAGTGACATCTCAAACATTTGGTAGAGGCCGATATTTTAAAAATTATGGGATGTGTTGAAAAAATATACATTGAGTGTGGTTACTAGCGACATAAGGAGATAAGAAATGCAAACAAACAATTTGTCCATCACTTTTTTCTAAGTGCGGACCTTAAAGGGTTAAAGATTATGAGAGCATGTGAATTAAAAAAAAAAATGCACAGATAAATAATTAATAATAAATACTGCAAATATTCCATAAAAAAGTTCAATTTTGATTTCATGGTGACTTTAAATAACATCTTTCTTGCAAATTAGGAAAAAAAGAGTCATAAACAAAAGTTAAAGTAAGTAACAAAAAAAAAAACAAGAAACAAATATTCAAGTAAGCAAGTAATTAAGTTAATAAGTAAGTAAGTAAGTAAGTAATAATAAATAAAGGAAGGAAGGAAAGGAAAGCACTACAGGATTTTAATTTTTTTTCATCTTGCAGTTCCGGGCTCCCAAATCTTGAAGCACTTCAAATGTCTGAAATAATATATACAGGTTCAGTTAGTCTAAGATGAATGATACACAAATTCTCCCACACTGATACCTTCACAGAGCACCAACAACACTTGGAGCAACTGCACCCTCCCTCTGATTATCACAGCTCCACGAATGACAACATTTACACATGTGCTTGCTCCGCTACTTAACCTAACCATTCGCCTTGTCCGAGACACCATGGACATCCACATCGGAATGGGTTGTTTGTTTTAGTTTTCTAGGTCCTCCTCGACGGACATCACCAGTACGGGTTTGTTCTGTAGCGTTTGAAGAGACATAATGAAATAAGTATCTGAGTGGAAGAAACAGCGCGAGAACAAACACTCCCGACGTGCGCGAGGACAAAAACTTCACAAGAAGAGAGAGAAAAGATGTGGTTATAAGAAAATAATCTTTGTGAACAGGTAAATATTCTTAATATATTACATTTTTCTAACTGTCAGTCTAAATTCCTTCACATATCGCTATATCAGTACGGTTGTGCGCGCGCGTGTTTGATCTCATCCGCAGTAGCGGTGCTCGCATACTAACTAATATGCTGCAGTGAACGTGCATATAGCGCATTTAAGGGCCTAAACAACATTTTGACTTGTATCATAATTTGACAAATCCACAGCTGCCTATATTTGCAAACGTTCAGAGTGCTGCTGAAGGGGACAGGTAAACTTGTGTTTTCCAGATTTGTGTTTTTTTCTCGTTAAAATGAACTTATAAAGTCTGGTAATCTCTCTCACATCTTGACAGTTTAAAAGATCAGATGTGTTCGCTTATGCTTTGTTACTAAGTAGGTTATTGTGCATGTAGCCTATTAGATTGTAATGTGAAGATCTGGAGAACATTTGCTTACTTTGTTGACTGGGTGATAAGCATTTCAGTTTGGACTCCGGTAATGTGCATGATGCGCTTTTGGCATTCGCTGTGAGCTGCTTGTTTCTGTGTATAAAGCTTTGGTGGTCAGTTGCCTCAGTAAAAGCTTAATTTATCACCACCTTTGACACATCCATCATGTTAGATCCTCGCTGTTTCTTAAAGGGATAGTTCACATAAATAATGTGTCATTATTTACCCACCTCTATGTTGTTCCAAACCTGTAGCCTATGATTTTCGTTCTTTCGTAGAACACAGTTTTGAAATCCTGGTTGGACATTTTTACACATTAACAGTGCATAAAATACATTTTATAGTTATATCTTTATCTGTAAATGTTAAGTCAAGCTATTTCCATTTTACATAAAGGCTTTTCTTGACAGCAGGTAAATCTCTGTTAAAGTCAGCATGAAATGTAAGTTGCGAGTATTTTATTCCCTATTGTGATGTATATCTTCTCGAACAATAAAAAAATGTAGGGTGGGACTTGATTTTATCCACCGGGTATCAATTGGATGGTTTTGGTTTGCTATTGCTGTGATCTCATGTGACAGGTTGTCTCGCCTTCAAGCCAAAAATACATAATCAGAGAATATGTTGTCATTGCAAGAGGAAGGGGAAGTTATTTTGATTAAAGATTTCGAGGGCACATGCATTTAGTTCCACAGATAAATGATTTTCAATAAATACTGCACTATTCCACATAAAAGAATTGTCAGGTTTGATTTCATGGTGAGACTTTATACATTATTTGACATTAAATGTATGTTGTCAGACATTAAGTACAGGTTTACAATTCTGCATGCAGCACATGCATATAATTGCGTTTTTATGAGAAACAGTAAAAGGAGTATTGTAATGGGTTATGTAAATTATCTGTTCAGTTGAGTCTGTGTTCCTTGTACCATTTGTGCTTTTGTTTTTCATTTTTAATCTACTGATTTTTACTTCTGTGTAAAAATGTTAAGTAATCAGATTTTTTTAACTATGTTTATATTTTAACCCTTTCTGTAAGCATAGTAAAGCATAGCCTACATAGTTTCCAGAGCCTTCAGATTACACATTGTTTTGAAAGCCAACATTGGGCAGGATGTAGAATAAAAATTATTTTTAAATAATGGATTCAAATTAATACACTTTTTTTTAATTAGAAAACTCTATGCACCTATTCCATCACTCTCTCTTGTTATGCTGTAGTTTGAGGTGCCTTCACTGATGCTGAATGCCTGTATTTTGCCCTTAGTTTGCCGTGAGACTGAATGCCTATAGTTTACCGTGAGACTATTAAAATATCCAAGATCGAGTTTCATGATGTTGCAGCATTTGAATAGGCTAGCGCTGTAAATGACTGGCCAAACGTCACTGGCTGTAATCTTAATTTACCGGCCTCCAAAATTTCCCTCTGACTTTTTCTCTGAGATTAATGAGTTACTTACTCTTGTCTGTGGTAGTCATTCATCTGTTATTTTGCTTGGTGATTTTAATATACATGAAAACACTGCACAATGCAAAGAACTGATGTCTGTGCTGGACTGTTTCAACTTAAATCGACATGTAGCTTTTGCTACTCACTCCAGGGGTCATATACTGGATCTCATATGTACAACTGGCTTATATAATATATTCTTGTTAGTGGCTCTGATTTTACTTTCTCAGATCACAAACTCATAAACTTCAGTTTTAGTTGTCCAATATCTAAATCAGAATGTTTACTTTCTAACTGTCCGTCAGAAATCTGCTGTATTTATAATAACGCTTTTTCTCAAATACTTGCTCCTGGGCATGCTCCTGTTAAAACTAGACTGGTTCCATCTACTCGTGCCTCCATCTACTCGTGCCTCCATCTACTCGTGCCTCGATCTACCTGTGCATCCATCTACTCGTGCCTCCATCTACTCGTGCCTCCATCTACTCCTGAACTTCGAACGTGGAAAACTGAGGGTCGCCGCCTAGAAAGACTGTACAGGAAAACTGGACTCATTGTGCATTCTCTGGCTTTTAAAGAACATTTACTCAACCGTACAGCCCTCAACGATGCAAGATCCTCTTATTTCTCCTCTACCATTAGGACTTCCATGTGCAGGCCCAAATCACTCACACCACAACATGTTATTTCGGGCTCTGGGGTGCTTGTGAATAGCTTTTCCCAATTGTTTTCTGACAAACTGAAGTCAATCACTGAATCCATAACCAAAGACATGTTCATTTGATGTTTTCTGATTCAGCTCACTTAACAAACTCTCTCTCTGCTTCTGACTACTCCTGTTGCCATAAGTGATCTAATTGTATCCTGCCGGCTCGATCCTACACCTACTGTTTTGCTTAAGATGTGTGTCCTCGAGGTTGCATCCTTCATAACACATATGATAAACTGTAGTTTGGCTTCCACCATTGTCCCAGCAGAATTAAAAAAGGCTGCAGTGACCCCTATTCTTAAAAAAACAGGCTTTGACCATCTAAACATGGACAATCACAGGCCAATATCTAATTTAACATTCTTAAGCAAAATCCTTGAAAAGGTTGTGGCTTCGCAATTGCAATCATATTTAGATGTTAATGGTTTTCTTTAACCTTTTCCGTCAGGATTTCACCCATCTCATAGCACTGAAACTGCTCTTCTTCGGGTGGTGGATGACATTCTTTTGTCGGTGGATAAGAGTTAGTAAACATCTTGATGCTTCTCGATCTAAGCGCTGCATTTGACAGTCTGCCATGAAATACTGATCTCTCGTATTTTTGATATCGGCATCACTGGTTCCACTCTTTCCTGGCTCATTTCTTACATCAGCGACAGAAAGTACTATATCACCATACAAGGGCATAGATCTGCCACTGCTTCGCTTACACAGGGTGTTCCTCAAGGTTCAGTTCTTGGCCCACTATTGTTCATCATCTATATATATACACTTGGTGACATCATGCGCAGGCATGGACTTCAATTTCAATGCTATGCTGATGACATTCAAATTTATCTTACCACCAGCTCCAATTGGCCATCCCTGCCTGACTCACTCACTGCATGTATCAAGGACCTCAAGCATTGGATGTCCCTGAATTTCCTCAAATTAAATAATAAAAAAACTGAGATATTGGTGATTGGCTCTGCTGCCTCAGTCAAAAGGATGGACCTGTCCTTTGATATTGATGAAGTTCATGTTAAGCCTTCGTCATCTATTCGTAACCTTGGTGTCTTAATCGACTCAACTCTATCTTTTGGCTCTCATAATTCTTCTCTTGTTAAACCTCTTTTTTCCATCTTCATAATATTGCACGTCTTCAATATTTTCTCACTTTAGCTGATGCTGAAACCTTAATTCATCCATTAATCACATCACGTCTGGATTATTGCAATGCTCTATTTCTTGGTCTGCCCAAAAAACTTAATGCAAGATTACAGTATGTTCAAATCTCAGCAGCAAGAGTTCTCACCTCCACCAGGCGTTCTGCTCACATTACTCCTCTGCTTCATGACCTTCACTGGCTACCAGTAGCATCACATATCCACTTTAAGGTATTACTTCTAACGTTAAAGGCATTAAATGGTCTTGTACCTTCATATCTGATCTACTTAAATCATACCGCCCTGCCCTTAGATCCCTAGATCAGCTGAACTTGGTTTATTGTCCATCCCTCGTTTCCGGTTGTGTACTGTAGGTGTAAGGTCATTTAGTGTTAATGCTCCTAAATTATGGATTTCACTACCCCTTACACTTCATAGTACCTCATCTGTGGCTACATTCAAGACACAGCTAAAAACATCTATTTAACATGTATTTTGGATAATGTGGCTATATGTGTCCTTATGTGATTGTAATGTGTGTGGGGGTGTGTAAATGTATTGTAATGTACAATGTAAAGCGAACTTGAGCTACGGAAAGGCGCTATATAAATAAAACTTCTACTTCTTCTGTAACAAAATAAACTGGTTTCACATATTTTAAGACATCCTGCATGGAAGATTATAGCAATAGAAGGAGTTTATCCACTGTATATTCACAACAGATAGTAGATTAGCGTCAGTCTTTTGACATTTTAAACAATCGCTAACCACCCATCAGATACACATTATAGAAAGTGACTCCATTTTCCTGGCTTAGACTTGTCACCTTAATGCACTTTTTTTTGAAAAGCCTTACTACAGCAAATGAAGGCTTTAAATGAAGCTTTATCTGATTGCATTGCAAAACAACACAGCAAAGCAGGTGGACAAGTGACTTGCACTGTTCTTCTTGTTTGCACATCAGTGTCCTGACTAATAGCAACTGTTCCTTAAGATGTTGTGTGTCAGTGTTATGTATTCAACTAGGGCTGCAGCTAATTATTATTTGTTAGCTAATTAATCTGTTGATTATTTTTTGATGAATCAATCCGATAAAAACAGTATTTTACATTCTTTTTTGTGTGAAAAATAAATATTCCACACCATGCTGCGAGTTCCCTTTCAGTCACTCTCAGTCGACTGATTGGGATCATGCTTAGGGAGCCTGTCAACTTCGAGTATTGATAAAACGAGCCAATGTACATGTGGCATGCGAGATTTGCATCTCACACTCCGCGCCGCAGCGTGGGTATAAATCGGGAAGTGGATGCACGCACCATTTGTCTTTCGCTTCTGAGCCGATCAGTGTCGATGTCTCTGAAGAGTGTTAAAATTTAACGAGCGAGTGTGTAAATGTTCTTCTGGAAGAGTCTCCCAGTGCTGGTGTTTCTACAGCGCGAGTGCAGCGGTGATCGCGAGCTTCTGAGCTCTCAACTGCTGTTTTAACAGCATCAAATTTTAAAAACTTCCAAAACAGTACTCGATTACCACGCTTGAATATTTAAATTGAAATGGCTTAAACATTTGTGACGCAGCACTGTTGCAAGCATCGTTTATGTTTGTTCATGTTCATGTTCTCACAAAATTGCATTGTTAGAATTAAAAAAAATGTTACCGGCCAGCTGGCAATTGGCACAGTTTCACATACTCACCAAAGGCAATTTTTACTCGCATTTGGTGCTCGGCAAGTAATAATTTTTGGTCCTGTATTAGGGCTGCACGATGTAGCGTTTTAGCATCAATATCGTGTGTGGCGAACAGGACGGCCGAGGGACGTGAGAGAATGGCGCGAGGCCGGTGGTGCGATTGATAATGAGCAACACCTGTGAGCACACCGGTCTCGCATCTCTCACGGAGGAGCGGAAGCATAAAGGAGGAGCGACGACGTTGATGATGGAGAGAGGAACAGGCCTGATTTTAGTTGTTCTGGTTTTTGTATTTGTGTTTTATTTTAGCCAGCAGTCGTCCGCGAGGGGCTGCTGGCCGTTATGTTTTATTTTGGGTAAGCCAGCAGTCGTCCGCGAGGGGCTGCTGGCGGTATTTTAGTTTGTTTATTTTATTTTAAATAAAGTTTGTTAAATGTTCGCCGGTTCCCGCCTCCTTCTTCCCTGAACATTGCTACACTGGTGCCGAAACCCGGGAAGAGGGAGGAACGCGCTGTCAGAGAGTCCTCGCCGCTGTGGGGAATCCGCGGTGTCATCGAGCATGGTGCGCGAGTCGCCGCCGCTCGCCGTGGGCCGGAGCCTGCTGCCATCCGCCAGAAGGGGAGGAGCAGGGAGCGGGGGACTCGCGGCCATGGACGCTCGAGGCGGTGCGCTGGAGAGAGTTGCCGGTTGGACGGTCGAGCTCGCTGCCGGCCGCCTGTGTATTGGAGGGGCGGCTGCCATCCGGGAGGGAGAGGAGGAGTCGCCGCCGCTCGCCGTGGGCCGGAGCCTGCTGCCGTCCACCAGAGAAGGGGAGGTGCAGGGAGCGGGGGACTCCTACCGTCTGCCCAAGGCACCCGAGGAGCCGTCGCCGTCCACCGGGCGGCGGAGGAGCGTCGAACCGTCCACCGAGGGCCATCCAGCGTCACCGCCAGGCACCGCGGAGGAGATCGCCCAGCTGGTGGGGGACCAGATGGCAGCGCGTTGTGGGAACCGGACCATTTTTTTTTTTTTTTTCCTCTCTCCCCTCTCTCGATCTGTCGCTCCTCATGCTTCCGTCTCCATTTCCCTCGGCTTGTCGGTCCATACCCCCCAGGGATCGCCGCCGCCGGGGGGGGGAGTAGGCACAGGCTCGTGGGTACCCCCCGGCCTGTGAGGGGCGATGGGGGTATGTGGCGAACAGGACGGCCGAGGGACGTGAGAGAATGGCGCGAGGCCGGTGGTGCGATTGATAATGAGCAACACCTGTGAGCACACCGGTCTCGCATCTCTCACGGAGGAGCGGAAGCATAAAGGAGGAGCGACGACGTTGATGATGGAGAGAGGAACAGGCCTGATTTTAGTTGTTCTGGTTTTTGTATTTGTGTTTTATTTTAGCCAGCAGTCGTCCGCGAGGGGCTGCTGGCCGTTATGTTTTATTTTGGGTAAGCCAGCAGTCGTCCGCGAGGGGCTGCTGGCGGTATTTTAGTTTGTTTATTTTATTTTAAATAAAGTTTGTTAAATGTTCGCCGGTTCCCGCCTCCTTCTTCCCTGAACATTGCTACATCGTGATAGTCACATCGAATACTGGATCTCTTTTGCATAGAGATAGCACGTGAACACCGAATTCTTGTCTCAATCTCTTTCTGAGCTTGAACAGACACGTGCATGCAAAGTCAAAGTCAAAATGCCTGTCTCGACGAGTATCCTCGTAAACAAAGCCGGTTATTTGTTGTAAACAAGAAAACGAATGCAAATCATGATTATATTGGGTCCATGCATTCGTCTTAAAGTGACAGCAGCCCATTAAACCCACCTTAAACCCAAGACCTTTGGTGGCAATGGTTCTACAATCTACTTAGACCAGGGATGTCCAAACTCAGTCCTGGAGGGCCACTGTCCTGCAGAGTTTAGCTCCCCAACCCCAATTAAACACACCTGGACCACCAGCTAATCAAGGTCTTAGGCCCTGTTTACACGAGAACGATTCTGGGTGAAAACGTAAAAATATTTTATCGGATGTGCCTTTCGTTTATACGGCGACGGCGTTTTGGAGGCTTAAAAACGCAAAAAAGTGAAACCACCCTCCAGAGTGGAAATCTTAAAAACGATCCACCGTCGCGTTCCCATCTAAACAGTAAAAACGCAAATCTGCTCACTGTGGCTCTCGTCGCGTACGTGTTTACGTCACAGGCATGCGCCATTACAGGAAAATAACCCCAATATTCCGGATTATTTCCATACGTGTGGACCTTCAAGTAGCCATAGCAGCTCTGATAAACGTACAAGAGTCTTTTCAGCAGTTGTACAAAATATTCTCAGATATTGGTGTTGTTGTGTCCCAGTGCTTCACATTGTCACCTAGCCGCCTGGAGTGCATACTACATCGAATTTCACACACTTTTGCGTCATCATATGCACGTGTATTTCCCCCGATAACGCTCGTCTAAACGCAGAATAAAAAGTGATAACGCAACGCCACTTTTGCGTTTTCTCTTCAGATCGTTTCCGTGTAAACATAGCCTTATAGGCTAGAAACTTCCAGGCAGGTGTGTTGAGTCTGGCTAGAGCTAAACTCTGCAGGACAGTGGCCCTCCAGGACTGAGTTTGGACACCCCTGACTTAGACCTACAATGCTTTTGTGAAACGCTGCCCAGAACAGAAAAAGGTGCAGAAATAATCAGAAACTAATGACCAAGGAACACAGGCAAAAGGGGGGCAAGGAAAACGAAACCAAAACATGATGAAATGTATGTTCGTATGTATGAATGTATTTATAATTCCGTTAAAAAGGTTACAAATATGTACATTATACAACAGAAACAATTATGATTATATGTTACATGTAGAATTTCAGTTAAATATGGTCTAGATTTAACATCCAACAACAAATATTTTATATTAGTAATATTTAGTCAGATTAACAATATAGACAATATAGTCATTGCATTCAGTCCATTTTTAGAATGCATTGATCGCTGTTGACTGACTTCACAAATGATAGTAATTTCATTACCACTTTTTAACTCTTAAGTTGCTGCAGGATATTCAGTTGCTTAGGGAGCCGGGCACTTCGACTCATGGTCATGCATGACATCAGCAGCAGCTTTGCACACAATCTGTCACAAGCAACTCACCTGGGAAACTCATACAGCTACGTCTCAGAATGGCACCCTATCAACTGAACAGCTTACATCAAATTACAATGCATGAGTGTGGGCGACTTGTGTAAATATATCTCTGCCGAGGGAAGTGAATATGACATTTTCATATTAAGAGCATTGCCCCGGCATTCCAGGGTCTTACAGATGTAGCCAGCTATTCCCTGAGCTCTGCAGATTAGAGGATTAAGAGATCTAGCCTAAAGTTTGTGCAATATCCATAATTCCGCAGCGGTAACACAGACACTGGTGGAAAGCGTGTGGCACGCTTCTCTCTAATGCGCCAAGAGACATTCACAACTGACCTCTGTGCCTGTGGCTTTGTATTTTTGGACATTTGCTGACTGACCCACTTATTTGTCTGTGGTATCCCTGTTCTGTTATTTGAAAATACTACAGCTGAATGCCACAGTCAAAACATAAAAACTATATAAGGAAGATCGGGACTAGTTTGGCACTTTCTTCCTCCAGCTTCAATTTCTGTTTCTGTATAGGCACATACCTGGAAGACTAATAAGCATGGACATTTGCATAGAAATACAGTTCATAAAATACATGTTGACCCTTTAATGGGTCATGTGGTCATAATGGAATCTGCTATTTTATCTGTCTTTTTAATTTTAAAAAGTTAAATAATAATGCAACAAAATAATTCAAGAAACAGTTAATGAACTGAATTCAGCTGCAACATCTAAAATGCATGTGAAAACTTTTGAACTAGTTTTTTAAACAAACATCCAATCCTGTTAGACAAGAATTTGTCTGCCAGGCAAACAAACGTACTCGGTTACTAACGTAACCTCGGCTCTCTCTAGAGAGTGAACGAGTACTGCGTAATATCTTACGCTATGGGGAAAACCTCTTTTCCACGAGATATTGAAGCCAAAAATTATCCTTAATTTTGAATTAATGTAAAACGCTGTGCGGCAGCATGCAGACATAGGCAAGACGGCTCGCGCGCCTATTGGCTGCCCTGCGACAACAGCAGCAGCCTATCGAGAGAGGCCCTGCGTGACGTGATACCCAATGGGGGTCGCTTCGCTTTGCGAATTTCTAATTGCGATTACGATTACGGATGCCACGATTACGTAATCGTTCAAAGCCGCGATTACAAAAGAAAATCCACTCTGCGCGTGTGTGTTTAGAGCGAATAGTGTTTAGAGCGAATCACGACTACTTAAGAAAACCCAGCACAATATGACATACCAGGCAGTGACGTAAGTATACGCTGAAATAAAAAGTCTTTCACCTCAGAAAAACGGACTTAACTGTCCTGTCAGCCGTTATACTGTGCTCGAAGCGCGCACTCAATTGCACACGCAAATGCGGCAGCGCGTGCTGTGTATCGCTTCACTGTATAGAGTGCAAAAGAAACTACGAGCAACGTCGTTACAATGTAAATTAGTAAGCCACGGAATAAAAGTAAAATACCAATAAATCACGTGTTAGCTGAGAAGGATTTACATGCAGATATGATTTTCATTCTATTCACCAGGAGCTGTTTCATTAACAGTTCTTGTTAGTATTGTGTATTTACCATGGTAAGTGTCGTTTCCATAACCCGAAAATGCCACTTTATTTTCACTTTGTGTTATTTTTTATATTTTTAAATGACTGTGGTGGCTCAGATCAACATTAAAAAAAAACTAGTTTGGGACTGCTGTTTGTTACTGTTTCTCTCGTGCCTCATATTGAAAAAAAAAGAGAATTATTTAGTGTTAAACTAGTTAACACTAGTCTGCGGCGTGCTACGGATGCGACACGGCTACCGGAGCTCATCGCGCCCACTCTAGTCAATGCTTGTGTTTACACCAACCACGACGCGGCGTTTCAGAAGCATCCCAGAAGCGGCTCTCCGCACCGCTTCACTAAAGATAGGTGCTAAGTCTATTTTCAACGGACGCCGCGTCCAAGCCACACCGTAAATACAAAATAAAAGTAAAAAAAACACAGTACATTTAAACACCCTGTAAGGACTCCCAATTGTATTGCACACCAATATCCTTGGTAGAAACCATAGACTGTAAGGTAGAAACCCAAATATCAAGAAAAATCACATCGGACAGGCAAATCACATGGTCTCGCGCATCCAGTCGCATTGCTTCTGAAATGCTCCTGGTGTGAGCTGGTACCGCGTGGAGGACGGAATAAAATCTTGTCGGAGCCGTAATGCACTGCAGACCTGTGCAGTGTACAAAAGGGATAAAGTAGAGAACAGTTCAGATGGTTCTCGTTTATAGTTATCTTATTCATAAGTGTTTAGAAAAACCCTGCACGAACGCTCAGTCACATAATCATCATTCAGATCACCGCTAGGGGGGCTTGAGATCATCATAGGGGGGGCCCTATGATGATCTCAGCCCCCCCAAGCCCCCCCTTGACGCCGGGCCTGGTATGCACGGCAAGATACGCAGTACTCGTTCCCTCTCTAGAGAGAACGGGGGTTACGTTAGTAACCGAGTACATTCTCTTACGAGAGTATCTCTCGTACTGCGTAATATCTTGCGCTATGGGGAACACAATGCAACACGCCGTGCGTACTGGAATCCGACACCAAAGTCCCAAGGGTAGTTGCCCGGGGCTCATATACTGCATAATCACCGTAGACTCACGGAGAGTCGGAGAAGAGAGGCTACAAGCATCATTCCCCATGAAATAGCATCCCACAGGAGCTAGTTATGTCAACAGTGTTCCACACAGACAGGGTGAACGTGTTCAGCCTGAACTGGGTATAAGTACGGGTTATTCAACACCCATGGAGCTGTTCTATCGATCAGTGAGCGATGCACAAGCATAACTCAGATAGTACTGAATTCTAGACCGACAGCAGCTTGGCATGTAAGGCGGGAACCTCTAGATTATAAAGCCTTATAAATGTAGACGGCAAGGCCCAGCCTGCCGCCATACAGATATCTTGCAAAGAAATCCCGCTAGACCACGCCCTTGACGAGGCCACGCCCCCCGTGGAGTGCGCTCTGACACCCAAAGGACACTGCAGGCCCTTAGAAGTGTAAGCCAGCGCTATGGCATCGACTATCCATCTGGATAGCCTCTGTTTTGATGCGGCTAGTCCCTTGGAGCGTCGGCCAAACAAAACGAAGAGCTGCTCAGTCTGTCTGAAGACAGACGAGCGGGACACATAAGCTCTCAGTGCCCTGACAGGGCAGAGGAGACTCGCATCCTCTTCCTCATCATGAACCGGAAGGGCGCACATAGAAATAACCGGTGTGTCTGAACGGTGTGTTGAGGGATTTGGGCACGTACCCATGCCTTGGTTTGAGTATGACTTTTGAGTCATTAGGCCCAAACTCCATTCATGACACGCTTACTGAAAACGCTTGCAAGTCCCCTACGCGCTTCACTGAAGCGAGAGCCATAAGGAATACCGTTTTGAGAGACAGATGTTTCATGTCTGACAAATGGATTGGCTCGAATGGGACACCTTTCATGGCTTCAAAAACCGTAGAAAGGTCCCACGCAGGAACTGAGGGGGGTCCGGGAGGATTCAGCCTCCGAGCTCCCCTGAGGAGTCAGGTCGTTTTTCCCCAGTGACTGGCCAGACGTCGGTTTTGCAAACGCCGCTATGTATACTTTGAGCGTGGATGGGGTTCTGCCCTTATCCAGCAGCTCCTGAAGGAAGGAGAGCACTTCCGTAACCCCGCAGTCTGCGGGTGAAAAGCCCTGAGCTTGAAATAGAGGGGGCAGCGGGGCCATACGTGGGCCAGCGCATCCCTGCTCTTGGAGAAAAAGTTCGGACAGTGAGCGTTTTCTTGGGACGCGAGTCCACCTGCGCTCTGCCGATTGTCTCCCACAGCAGTTGGATCGTCTGCGGGTGCAGCGACCATTCCCCTGCTGGGACATTGTTTCTGGACAGACAATCTGGTCCCAGATTCAGGCGACCAGGCACATGCGCTGCTTTCAGTGAAAGCAGGTTGTGCTGAGCCCAGACCAGGAGGCGTTCCGTCAGCCTGTAAAGGTTTCGGGACCTGACGCCACCCTGGCGATTTATGTATGCCACCACTGACATGTTGTCCGACCGGACTAAGACGTGGCGGCCTTTTATCTGGGGACAAACGCGCAGTAGCGCGTTGTCGACTGCCAGCATTTCCAGACAGTTTATGTGTAGGAGCTTTTCCCGTTTTGACCACTGGCCAAAGAACGGTCTGCCCTCGAGCAGCACTCCCCATTCCGAGGTGGAGGCGTCCGTGGACACCACCGTCACACTCGAGGGAGTCCCCAGACTTACACCTGAATGACACCAGTCGGCTATTTTCCAAGGTTCCAGAGCGGAAACGCATTTCATGTCGACCCTGAGACGAAACAGACCAGTGGTCTATGCCTGGGGTGGAACTTAAGCTTTCAGCCATAACTGCAGTGGGCGTATGCGAAGCAGGCCCAGCTGAAGTACCGAAGATGCCGAGGCCATGAGGCCCAGCATTTTCTGAAACCTTTAGAGCGGGACTATAAAGCCGCGGCGAAAGGATTTCGCGGCACGCTGAATGTCCAGTTCGCTCTCCAGAGACAGACGTGCTGTCATAGACAGCGAGCCCCGCACTGTTCCCAGAAAAGAGATTTTCTGGCTGGGAACAGCGAACTCTTCGCCCAATTGACTGTGAGACCCAGATTCTCGAGATGCTCGAGTAAATTGGTTCTGTGTTCTATGAGCTCTGAATGTGATCGAGTTAGAATCAGCCAACCGTCCAAGTAGTTCAAAACTCGCATGCCCTGAAGTCTCAGGGGTGCGAGGGCCGCATCCATGCACTTCGTAAATGTACGGGGTGCTAGGGATAGGCCGAAAGGTAGGACTGTGTTTTGATATGCCTGGCCCTCGAAGGCGATTTTCAAGAATCGCCTGTGACGTGACACTATTTGTTTTTGGAAAAAGGCGTCTTTCAGATCTATTGACATAAACCAGTCTCCCTGGCGCACTTGTGCGAGGATTTTCCTGGTTGTCAGCATTCTGAACTGGCGCTTCATAAGCACTCTGTTCAGCTGTCGCAGATCTAGAATGGGTCTGAGACCTGTTTGTGGGCACTGGGTTGTGGGCACATTCACTACATTTAATGCACAATTGACATGAGTCAACCTCATTTGTGCGAGCCCTGCACTGTGGCGTGCTGTGTTTGTGTATAGAAATGAACACTGGGCTGTGGGCATTTTTATTACACTCATAACACCATCGGCTGTGGCCGGAATACCAGAAAATACACTGCTTATATGATTTTTCTGGGTCGCCGTGGAAACGGCATTTGTGTGCAGGCAAGCGGGCCATGGTAACCGGCTTGTTTACTGCAAAATACACTGGAACAGTCGCATTTTCTGGAACTGAACGAGTGAAAGTTCGGTGGAAGTCTGGCTGCGGCGAGACATTATTTATTTATTTTTATCTGCTGCGAGAGCTGGGATCGAACACGGGTCTCTCGTGCAGATAAGAGAGCGTCATCACAGTTTTGTGTGTGTGTTGGCGTTTGTTTGCAGGCGTGCGGGTTATACAACAGGCTCATTGCTGCAATATTGACATTTTCAGCCGCTCAGACTAAGAGGAGCTGAGAAATGTTTGAGAAATGGAGATTGGTTGCCTCGGCGGGACAAAAACACACTCTTTCCTCATTTTGCCGGTGACGCATGTCCACGGGGGGCGGGGTAGCTTTCTTGTAACGTAAAGAAACCTAGCCGCGCCGCGTTTTTGATGCTGGCCTGTTTCTCTAACGACTCGCGGGCAGAGGGGGGGAGGTCCACAGAGCTCGCTCAATCCTCACTGTCCGACGCCAGGATAGAGCAGCTGGCCTTCTCTACAGATGCAGCTATCTCGTCGTCATTAACAGCGGAAGCGGCAGCACGCGGCGGCCATTGTCAGTCAGCGAGCAACTAGAGTGAAGCTGGTGAAGCTGGCGGGAGAACCGGTGAGCTTTCACGGGCTGGAGAAGGCTCGGGGACCCGCTGAGTACGGCGCTTTTACGGCGCGGCACTACAGCGGGCGGAAGAGCGGGCTCTGAGAAGGATGCCAGGCGAGTCCTCAGAGTCACCATGGGAATCAGCTCGTAATGAGGGCATTCGCCGTCAGCGAGCGCGAGAGCCGCGTTATCCTCACCCAGGCAGGAAGCGCAAATGACGGTACCCGTTGCTGAGTGTGGCTCGGCACGAGCCGCAGGATCTTTGCATCTTTAAAAGACGCAGCTCTTTTTGGAGAGCGAGAGATATACAGTGAGAGTGTGAGTCGCAGCGGCGAACACATACTCTTAGCAGTGAAAGGATATAGACGCCGGAAAGCGTAGCAGGTACGGCGGCTGAAAGCGGCGAGGTGAAGGCCAGCGGCTTCAGGCTCGAAGGCTCGTCCCTCAGAAGGCTTTCTGTCAACGGCGCGGCTTCTCACTCCGGATCCAGCGATGCAGTAGTGCTTCGCTGAAGAGATGAAAATCAGTTTGTATCAGCCTATCGAGCGTATTTATAGGCCAAAGCCTCGCCTATTCTGGCGGGACGTGACGAAATGGGCGCGAAGCGCCACCATTAGGTATCACGTCACGCAGGGCCTCTCTCGATAGGCTGCTGCTGCTGCCGCAGGGCAGCCAATAGGCGCGCGAGCCGTCTTGCCTATGTCTGCATGCTTCCGCACAGCGTTTTACATTAATTCAAAATTAAGGATAATTTTTGGCTTCAATATCTCGTGGAAAAGAGGTTTTCCCCATAGCGTAAGATATTACGAAGTACGAGAGATACTCTCATAAGAGAACATTTCTGACACCTAGCCCTGGTCTTCTCTATACATTAATTTCAGAGTTTGGTTCGATTCTGTTGTGCTGGCTTATAAATCAAGAAATCCATTCGGCTTGATTTGTTAAGCACTCATTAGAGCTGGGAACAGGTTTTTGAATTAAGACTGGCTTACTTCTAGCCTTGAAAGCCAGACTTTTCATTTGATTTCACGCTTTTATTCAATCCTTTGTACTAAATGAACCTTTGAACTAAATGAAGTAGCCAGTGAGCTTAAATTTTTGATCTGATGCACTGATTGCTTTTCTCATTTGCATTGTTTCTAAGGAGCGAGACTAAGAACTCTTCAGACAAAGGACAAAATCAAATGCAGCATGATACTCAAACAATAGAGAATTTGATGATGCATCACCCGCTTCCAGATTGTAGTTTGTTTGGAAGGCGTTTGCCATGGAAACAAGGTTCTGCTTTCATGAGGTTTTCTTAAGAGTTATTCAAATTAAGTCAACACAGTCCAAACTTCAGTAATAACATTAGAGTAATTTGTTTGATAAACCATTTGTTTAACTGTTCAAATCGAAAGATTTCTTTTTGCCAAGTGATTACGAACAGCATGCAAGTTAATCTAAAATGGGGGAATATTAGTAATGTCCCAGAACCCTAAGCTGGATCCCTGTTCCTCATGTAATGGAATTTAAAGATCATTTTAGCTCATCTTAAATGCTCTGTCACCTGTGAGATAATGGCAGACTAGTTTTATCATTTGTACAATTAGTCCTGCCATCTCAGGAGGCTTCATAATGATCCTTTTAAATCAACTTATCCCAAGAAACTGACAAGGAGTCTGGCCTTGGAGGTAATGGAATATTGTCTAAGTTAATAAAAGCATGCAATCAATTACTCGTGCTGGCTGTAAGTTGAAAGTAACTACTGAAAAGAACAGCGATTTCCTCTTTTTCTTGCTCTTGGTCATAAAGTAATAATTGAAACCCCATTTAAAGAAGTAGGGTTGCTAAAAAATTCTTTGACTTTTGTAATATTTCACCAGTGAAAAAGAGAATTAGGAGACCGTTCATAGTGGATTCATTGCATTATGGCTCTGTGGCTCAATTTTCCTTTTAGTACATGTCCAGTTGATTGACTTTTTCTCTCATTTTCTACTTCTGTCTTTTTCGTCACCTTTCTCGCCCTTCTTTCCAAAGCTCTGTATTGTATTTAAACTGAGTAGCTATATTTCTTTAAAATAGTTTGAAAAGCCTGTGACAACATAGCGTCAGGCAGAAATACTGAAATATCAACACTCATCTCTGATATTTAGACTGTATTGATCAGACATCAAATACATGCTTGTATGCGTTGGCACCATGTAATGGATTTGTCTCTGAAATGTACTTTTAACATTATGCTCTGTGTTTAAATTGATGTTATTTGGCAAAATATTTTATAAAGAGGTTATTAAATAAAGGTTAATAAAGTTATATGCAGCAGTATAGAGGCATTAATTGCAAAATGCTTAATTGTGGGCAGTTGTTGTTATAGAAATATGACTGATTGAATTTGTCGACTTAATTACAGGTGTATTAGTATTGAATTAAGAAAAGTGTCATATGATAGACAATTCTTGTTATTAGGATGATGAGAGCAGATTCGTGGTGCTAGGTTTTTTGGCTATTAGCAGCTTTATGATTATTGGATTTGTCAAGAGAGTGAAATGCATTCTGTGGGCCAGGTGTTGGATCTTTCTAGAACAAAGTAATTAAGAATGGCAAAATTTAGTTGACAGCAAAATAAACTATGGAATCGCTTTGCTTAATACCCTTGTCATTTGTGTGATTCAGAATGGCTCATAAGTTTTGAGTGACTACTGAATGAAAGGTGTTTTTGTGAGGGTTGCATTGGCTATAGGAAAGTCTTATATGGCAGGCTGTCAGGTTGTCAGTCATTGTCTGATGGTTTAACATTGTGATGGATCATAGTCCATCACAGAAAAAGAAAAAGGCATAAAGCACCATGAGTAAATTCTCGAATCATAATGCATTCATCTTACTGAACACCTTAATATTCAAGACATTATCAGTACTTTTCATTAAAGTCAAACTGTTTCATTTCAAATCAGTCTCAGCACATTACAATCTCACTGGAAATATACATACAATCTGACAGCTTGACTTTGTGGCACTAATGGATTTGTTTTGCAACTGGCTTTATAATGAACTCTTAAAATTTTTGACAGCTCATGATTTGCATTAATTTTTGTAGCTCCAATTGCAGTTTGCAGTTGATGTCATTCTAACAAACTTGTTCTCTGGTGCACACCAATTGGAACAAACTCTGATGTCAAATGTATTAATGTCCATCAAAAGCTGAAAAGGAGAAAAAGAGCATCATGTTCTTACTTGTTCTTGAACTTTCAAAAAAATTGAGTTAAAGAAATTGTTACAGAACTAAACCGAGGTGACAGCCAACATGCAGAGGAAGCATTTCAGTACATTTCTTCCTGAACACCCTAAAATTATAATTGCCTGGAAAAACAGATACATGGCAGCTTCAGAGACATAGCCCCATTACAGATGTCATTTTCTGACCCATCACAAAGACCTGGCCAGAGGTGTTGTGGCCCATCATTTCCTGTTCTGCATTCAGGCAGTCCTATTAGAGCATTACAGCACATATCTGCATCACCTGCAGACCTGATCCCGGAACAGAATGGAGCCTCTATTTTCTATAATGCCCTCTTATTTAATCCCTCACCCAGACAGTTGAGCTCCATGGATGTTGGCAGAGTTCTTGTTCTGCTGCCGAGTTGCTTTGCTCCAGTTCTCCCCCAAACAAGGTTAGGCTCATGTTTACTGATCTTGTGAATGAGGGTTCTCCTTTATTTGCTTGGGTCCCTCCAATGTTTTTTCCACATTACAACTTTTTTAAGCTTTGATTCAACTTCATTATTCATTTTGTAGCTGTTGTGGAAACATCTAATAAAGAATACCAGTCACAACAGCAATTGTTCTTCCCTCCACCTTGTTTATAGTTTATTAGGGGTGGGCGATATGTAAAAATCTTATATCACGAAATGAGTAATTTATTTCCCGATAACAATTGTAACGAGGTTCAGATGTTATGGGAAGAAGGAGGCGGGAACCGGCAAACATTTAAAGACTTTAATAACACAAAGTAAAACAAATACAAAATTAAAATAAAAGACAGCAGTCCCTCATGGACGACTGTTGTCATATATAACAAAACGGGATGGAGGCAGTAGCGGGCCCCCGGGGCAGGATGTGCCGGATAGTCTCCGTCTGCGCTGGGGCGGCAGATAACTGTTGGGCACAGTTCTCTGCCGCGTCGCTGACCAGCCCAACCTAGGAAATTGGGGAGACCAGGAACCGAACCTTGTCCGTATCCGCCATATCAACCAGGCTGAGCCAACGATGATGGTCCTGAACCACTAAGGTGGACATCGCTAGACCGATCGCACACGCCACGACACTCGTGCCCCGGAGGGCGAGGTCGGATGCAGTGCGGTGCTCACCTTTGAGCGCACGGTCTGGGCTACCCTCGTACATGTCCATGAGTGCCCTGGCCTGACAGACCTGTAGCAGAGGTCCTGTTGCGCTCCAGAAAGATGGAGCGCAACTGGAAGAAAACAAAACTAGAGGTATTTCGGATTTCATGGAAGGAGAGCTCGATTGCTTACAGAGAGGCTTTAAAAGCTGCTAGATCTGCTTATTTTTCAACCCTATTAAAAGAAAATAAACATAATCCAAGGTATTTATTTGAAAAAGTGGCTACACTAACGAAAAAGAAAGCTTCAAGCCCAGAAGTTTCCAAGAAACACAGCAGTAATGACTTTATGAACTTCTTCACTTATAAGATTGATAATATTAGGGACAAAATTATAACTATGCAACCGTCTACTACAGCATCACATCAGGGAGTGCATTATAGTCTCCCCGAGGTAAAATTTGATTCATTTGTTGCTATAGGAGAGGAAGAATTTTGCGAACTCGTTAATTCATCTAAATCGACAACATCTATGTTAGACCCTATACCGACTAAACTACTGAAAGAGATGCTTCCAGAAGTCATAGATCCTCTTCTTAACATCATTAATTCATCTTTGTCTCTAGGATACGTACCAAAAACCTTTAAGCTGGCTATGATTAAACCGCTTGTTAAAAAAACGCAACTTGATCCTACAGAATTAGTCAATTACAGGCCGATCTCAAATCTACCTTTTCTGTCAAAGATACTAGAAAAGGCAGTATCCTCACAACTGTGTTCCTTTCTTAAAAAAAGGGTATCTGCGAGGATTTCCAGTCAGAATTTAGACCGCACCATAGCACTGAGACAGCTCTCATTAGAGTCACAAATGATTTGCTCTTATCATCCGATCGTGGTTGTATCTCTCTATTAGTGTTACTTGATCTTAGTGCTGCATTTGACACCATTGACCACAACATTCTCTTAAATAGACTAGAAAACTATGTTGGCATTAGTGGAATTGCATTAGCATGGTTTAAATCATATTTATCTGACCGCTATCAGTTTGTAGCAGTAAATGAAGAGATGTCTTATCGATCACAAGTTCAGTATGGCGTACCACAAGGCTCAGTACTAGGACCGCTGCTGTTCACTCTGTACATGCTACCTTTAGGAGATATCATTAGGAAACATGGAATTAGCTTTCACTGTTATGCTGATGATACTCAGCTCTATATTTCTTCCAAACCTAACGAAACTTACCAATTCACAAATTTATCGGAATGCATAGTTGATATAAAAAATTGAATGACTAGTAATTTCCTACTACAGAGATTCTAATTATTGGACAAAAAACTTCCACACGTAATAACCTAGAATACCGTCTAACACTTGATGGCTGCTCTGTTAAGTCTTCGTATTCAGTTAGGAACCTGGGTGTGCTCTTTGATAGCAATCTTTCATTTGAAAGTCACGTGTCTAGTGTCTGTAAATTACGTCATATGCTCTCATTGACAAATGCGGAACAACTAGTTCATGCGTTCATGACATCAAGGCTAGATTATTGTAATGCTCTACTGGGTGGTTGCCCTGCACGCTAGTTCAAACTACAGCTAGTTCAAAACGCAGCCGCTAGAGTTCTTACCAGAACCAGGAAGTACGACCATATTAGCCCGGTTCTGTCAACACTGCATTGGCTCCCTATTAAACATCGTATAAATTTTAAAATATTGCTGATTACTTACAAAGCACTAAATGGTTTAGCTCCCCAGTACTTGAGCCAGCTGTTAACGCATAATATTGCGTCGTCACGTCTATTGCGATCTCAAAACTCCGGCCAGTTGATAATACCTAGAATATCTAAATCGACTGCTGGCGGTAGATCCTTTTCCTATTTAGCACCAAAACTTTGGAACAATCTTCCTAGCATTGTCCGGGAAGCAGACACAGTCTGTCAGTTCAAAGCTAGACTAAAAACACATCTCTTTGACCTAGCATTCACATAACACTCTATAGACTTCTATAATTCAATATTAGGCTGCTTAGATTAGGTCAGCCGGAACTGGGAACACTTCCCTTAAATCCTGATGTACTCGTTACATCATAAGAAGAATGGCATCTACGCTAATTTTAGTGTCTTTGTTTATCCCGAGGTTTTCCCGCAGCCTGCTGGATCCAGGCCGTTTCCAGATCTGACGAAGGACTTTCGCCTGGACCTGATGAAAATGCAGTGCTGAAGTGCCAACTAGCCTCTCCCTATGGAGGATCCCTATACCACTCTACAGATAAAGCGTTGTGGAATTTTTCGGTTCGCGTACCTACCCAAAGTGATAAGATAAAATAAAAATTCTGCATCAAAATTTATAGACAAGTAGTTTGTTTAGGCATGGTTTGTAAGGAATTACAAACCTGCGCACATATATTCAAACACACATAACTATAGAATCAATTCTTAATGCGCATGTGAACGCCATCAGCGTCTATCACAGGTTCACGTTTATAGTCTGTTTAGAGAGAACGGTGTCGTCTTAGCGGCCCCTAATTTAATAACAAATGATCATTTAGATGGAAGTGAATCAATCAAAACTAACTTTAGCTGGAAAAAACATTTTACAAGAGCCACTATAAAACCAAACCAATCTCTGTTACCTTAAATTATATGTTTATCTCTGTAAAGCTGCTTTGAAACAATCTACATTGTTAAAAGCGCTATATAAATGAGGATGACTGACTTGACCTGACTAGCAACCCAATGGCACGCAAAGGGGAGGCGGCTTGCCCACAGGCTTGCCCACAGTCAAAACGGACAAGAACTCACAGGCTTTAGGTGGGGACGAGGATCCCCCGTCCAAAAGGGATAGGGAGGGATAGCCTCGCAATCCTTCACCGGTCCTCCGTCAAGGGTAGTGAGGGGGAAAAAGCTATTCAGGCAGTTTCTGGCAGAGAAAGGTGCCGTCCACAACCTGGTAAGCTCCGAGATACCAATCCTTCAACCGAGACTGAGCGGGACACGGTGGAGTTCAACTCGAGCCCGGATCTGGCTCGGCAACGTTACACTCCCAGAGCGAGATAACAGTCGAGTCATCATCTCCAGAGGCCAGCTCACCCTCCTATGCTGCTATCGACATCCTATCCTCTGGGGGAACCCCAATTGAAACGGCTGATCGGTCCATTACAGAGGGACCAGCACGTTCAACAGGAAATTCCACCGGCTGCGGTGTGATGGAAGAGTGAGTAGCTGACAGGGAATGGTTACCGGGCCATCCATCACTATCCTCCAATCACCCATCCCACACAGCAATCGGGATGGGGCATGGTAATGAGGACTCCAGCTTCGTGGACGAAGGCGAGACTTGATCCTGTAAGGAACCTGGGTCAGGCTTTTGGGGATACGTATTCAAAAATTTGTAATTTCACAATTAATAATTATTCATACGGTTTGACCCAAATAATCATACATGTTAAATCTCCCAAAAAAGGGATAATGCGTTGCCAATCTGTATGAACGACTGAATACAACGGATTTATAATCAATCATCCCACATATTGGCAAAAATAGATAAATTATATATATCAATAATCAAATCATAATGAATTATAATTCAACATTCCTATACAAATTGTCCAGAATATATAGGTTCCCAGGATAACTTCTAAGGGAATTAATTCGTCATCGAATGAATCTGTTTATCCAGCAAACTGATCATGCGATCTTCATCAACTCCTATAGAGAAGTTACCCTTAAGGGACTCGCAGGAAAAGACGATCTTTCCGGCCGTGAAAGATAGCTTTCCTGTTTGCAACAATACTATTTAAAGTCTTCTACAATTTTAAAGCTCGTAGCTGGATCGTAACATTAAAGGGACTTGTATGAGCAGGAGACAGAGTCAATAGATGAATATAATGAATTTAATAAAGGAAAACTAGGTATACGGTTACTAACGTTACAAGGAATAAAAGGTATTTACAACAAAATACAACGACAATGAAAGAGAATGCATCAATAAAGAGAGAGAGAGAGAGAGAGAGAGATCCGTAAGGATCACAGTTCTGCAAAATTCACCTGGACAAAACCCACTGAGAGACCACAAGAAATCAACATCACCCTAAACGGGGGTAAACAAATCTTAACGCTATGAAAGCTTAGTAAACGAAATACTTGTACATCTATAGGTCTTTTGTGTGGCTGAAATGAAGAAGGCATGTGTGTCTCAATCCTGGGAGCGTCACATGTTCACTCGTTCTTCCATAGCGAGCCAAGCGCGGCGATTTTGAATGTCCGTTTGAGGTGAAGTTGCCGGTTGATCATTCAGGCTAAGTTAATTTCACTCGTCGGTGGAAATGAACAAAGGAGAATTCGAAAATGGAAAATAAAAACTTAAAGAAACAAACAAACAAAGGAAAAGGAGTTACATGATGCGAGGAAGAGGAGAGAGGTAAGAGAGAGAGACTGATCTTGATCAGTCATTTAAAAGGGTGAAGATGTCACACCCTCTGTGGGGAGCCCTGGCCAATGACATTCAATGAAACTTTGGGCAGAATTTTTTTGTCCTGTCAGGCAGGTCATTTAGATGTTTTATGGCCGTGGCCGAATTCGGTCAGAATCATTCCAAAATATGGTACAGCATAGTAAAATACATTTTAGGGTATGTTCATATACATATATGGCTTGACCAGCCTTAGGGCGTTCTGTACATATCAGAAACGACATGTAAGGAGGATTATATTGCTAAGTTACATTAAAAGCATGATTAAAAACCCTTGTAGTTTGTTTAGGGGGGGTAGTTGGGTGATAACACATCTCTGTGAAGCTCGGTGTCTTGTTGTCTGTTAAACCTCTGGGTGCCATAAAATTGTCACCCGAATCGCCTATTGGACAGACTGGCCGGAGCCTAATGCATAATTTGCCTCCATGAGTTCAGAGGCTAAACGCTTTGTGATTTCAGAAGGAATGTGCATTTATATGTGTTCAGATGAGCGACCCATGATTTAGCCAGATACCCTATAATCTCAACACCGCAACAGTCATAATAGGAACATGAACCATCCACAAAAGCTGCTTCAGCGTGCTGTAAGCCAAACACATGATGCAACAATTGTGACCGTCAGAGAGGAACAGGGAACGACTGTATCCAGATATGTACGGGTGGAATGACATCTTGAAAAAGACGCAAACGCACCTGTGTTGCTCTTTCAGGAAATAGGACCCATCACCAGTGCCGGAGCAAACAGGGGAAAGACTGCGGCAACACTGAACAGGGAACTGAGACAGTGAAGCACTCACTTTTCCGCCCTCTAAACAGCCGTCAACAAACACAAACATTTAGAAAATTGTTGATGTTAAAACAGCAGTTGAGAGCTCAAAGCTTGCGATCATCGCTGCACTTGCGGTGTAGAAACCACCAGCACTGGGGAAGTCTTCCAGAAGAACACACTCGCTCGTTGTAAACAACAGCACTCTTCAGAGACATCAAACGATCGGCTCCGAAGCGAAAGGCAACTAGTGCGTGCATCCACGTATTTATACCCGGGCCGCAGGGGCGGAGTGTGTGATGATAAATCACACACGCCAATTCCATTAGTACTCGAAGAAGACTGGCTCCCTGGCGTGATCCCAATCAGTCGAAACGTGTACTACGCCGAATGTGAGCGACTGAAAGGGAACTATACTTAAAAAATGTCATCCACGCTTAGGATCTCAAGGAAGGCAAAACAAGACTCTTTTTTTTCACAACTTGGCACTTCAAAACTTCTTGTAATTCTCAGATGCATCTCTATCATTATTGTTGCTCAAGCAATCCTGTTTGCGTCTCTCTTGTATTTACTAACAAGGGACTAATGACTAACAAGGAAGTTTTGAGTTCTGAAACTTACAGGATATTTTTATAGTACAATTACCTCTTATATGTCAAAAGAGCAAGGAAAATCGATTTCTTAATTCATGACCCCTATAATTAAGTGTGTTTTTAGACCTCTAGAATGTTTGCTTTATTCTGAAACAGGGGATTTACAATTTTTCTTGTATTTTTTTTCTTGGTTCGGTTCGCTTTCACAAGGCAACAGTTACCAGTTTAAGGCAAGTGTACCAAAGAGTACTATTTTATTTTATTTTATTTTATTAGAACTGTTATTTCATAGGTCATGCTTTCTTCAGGTGTAATGATCCTTTTTTTCTATCTCTCTATTATTCATTTTACTTATCATTTCTCATTATCTCCTTCCTTTCACAGCTCGAGATTTAGGCTACACTAAATGCTTTTGCTCTGCGACAGTCAGCCTTAACAGTGCCCGTGTCAAAAGAAAGCCATTGCTCAGACTTTCCAGAGCTGCCTCCCAGAGTCCCTAAATGTTTTCCCTGTCCTTTTAACCCTGCTGTCTGCAGCTTGTTGGATGTCACTAACATGTTGTGGTAGTTTAGCCATCAGTTGCCTAAGAGAACTGCTATTTGCTTAGCTCTAATGGCCCTGTGCATTTAGTAGACCTCATCTCCAGAGTCATATCCTTTCTTCAGAGGCAGTGGGAAGGGGTTGCTCACATATGCATGAGTATATGTGACCAGTCACGGAAACTAGGGACACAAGTCGGTTCTGGGGCATTTTGAGTTATTCATAGATTCTGAGAGTGTAATATCCAAGCTTTCCAACGATGTGTAACATGTGGAAATCTGATAATATTTGGAGAAGTTGTGGCCATTTTAAAGTAGGCACTTAAAAAAGCTCAAAGAGGAGAAAACGAGCTAAAGATTGTGCAGTTCTCACCTGTCTCTGCTGCTGGGGGTGACAATAGGGCTCATTTACATCTCATTTAGATAAGCCATACCCCCTGTAAAGCTCCTCCATGTGCTTTACAGCTTTTTTTACACTTCGAATGAGTGCACTTCTGCCGCACTAGGCGAAAAACAATTGTGCTGCCCCTCTATTTGCAACGTACCAGCAACAACACACAAAGACCAATAATGCCATATAGCCTGCATATAACGCGAAACCAGCAACAACACATAAAGACCAATATGCCATATACATATAACGCAAAACCAGCAACAACACACAAAGACCAATATGCCATATAGCCTGCATATAACGCAAAACCAGCAACAACACACAAAGGCCAATATGCCATATACATACAGTATAACGCAAAACCAGCAACAACACACAAAGACCAATATGCCATATACATATAACGCAAAACCAACAACAACAAACAAAGACCAATAAGCCATAGGCCTACATATAGCGCAAATAGTACGCAACGCTCGTGTGCCCAAAATGTCAACAATATTAAAGTTTATGTAGGAGGCAAATGCCTGCTGGCATTTTTCTTTAAGCAGTCATTTCTGCAATTTTCCAAATAATCACATTTCACCTCCTCAAATTACTGTTGCAAATCTCTTTACACCACTTTCTTATGTGCGTATACACACACAAATGAAATGTCCGCAAGCACATTATATCATCAGCAGGTTCAGCATCTTAAATAACGACTAAAGAGCAAATGAAGCTTAACTTACATTTCAGAAACACGCACGGCAGGCCTTCATCGCAGCAGCAAAGGTCTTAACTGCATCCTCTATTTCGATTCTCCGTCACATATGAAACAGCCAGCCACCGCTGTCAGCGAGCCGAGCCGCCGTATTGAAGCACTGAGGGCGAGCGCGCTGCGCCCATACCTCCGGTTCAGTTTCCCGAGCCCACGAAGTGCGGCGAAAACATTTTCGGTGTAACTGCCAGACGGTTCATCTCGTCTGCGACAATCTTTGCGGCATCCATCTTCATTGAATTTTGATATCAGAGAGAGCTGGCCAGAGCACAGCATAATAAGTAGCCATGTGGTTGACTTGGAGGGCGGGGGCAAAAGCGCCGGGTTATTCAGTATGGAAATACACACAGACAATGACACGCCACGCCCCTACTGCATGCTAGAATCTCCGAAAACAAGCCGATTTCAACCTCAAAATGTAAGCTTTTAAATATACCAATACTGCTATCTCAAACATGGAGAGGCTTCTTCGTGATTTCAATTAACAGATTCTCCAAAAAATTGAAAATCACCAATTTTGAAAAAAAACTCTTCTTTCTCATTTTGCTCGAAAGATGTGCTGCCGACTTGTGTCCCTGGTTTCTGTGACGGGTCACATATTTAAAAGTTTTGCTTGTTTATGTATTTATTCTGCACGCTTGTGGACAAATCTGTTCAGGCGAAGTTCCGGCATGTTTCATTGGCTTTATGGATTCCTACGCGGTTGTTCCGTGAACCGGCAAACTATCCGATGTTAAATGGTTGGGTTTGCAAAAATAGACTTGAGCACACACACACAAGTATACAAGTGCATACAAGATATTTAAGAGCAGAAAGCGAGAGTAATTTCAATTTAGCAGTAAATAAAAAATAAGAGCAAGTTTGTTTGTGTGTGTGTGTATATACAGTATGTTTGTATTAGCCTTGACTCTTTTTCCTGTTTCAGAGCCTGAGAGCAACCAAGCATGGTGCATTTCATCAGCCTCTAATGGTGCACCATTGCTTTTTTCACATTATCGAATTAATTTACTTATAATAAATCACCACATAAATAAAGAACAAGAAAACTTTCACACTTCACTTGATGTATCACATTTCAGCGAAGGATTTTAATGAGTTCCACCATTTCAGGGGGTAAAAAAAAAAAACTTGTTTGAATAGACTTTTTTAATTGAAAACCCATTTCCACAACATAAAACTGCAGGTTGGAAGACCAGCTGGTGGTGGGGCTGGGTCTGGCTCGCTTGGCAGATCGCTGCCACTGAAATGGAGAATTATTGTAAAACAGAAGGGATGAAGAAGCACATGCCAGAGGGGGATCAGATCATGGCTCCCTTTTTTTTGCCTGACTGCTTCAGAAGTCTCATTCAGCTCTGAAACTCTCAGAACTAAAGCTCCATATGGCGAGCAGGACCTTTAGTGATCTGTCAGGCCACTTACCATCCACAGAGCAAGTTTCATATGTCCATTCTGCGGCCTTCGAGAGACTCTGGATCGCTGAACTGAGACAAAGAGCTGTTTGTTTTTAATAGTGGCATACACGCTGAGGTCTAATGAGCCCTTGGGGCTTAACAATTACACCAGCACTAGAATTAAGTTTAAATGAAGTTTTTAGATTACCTCAGTCATTTAATAGTGCAGTGTGAGTTGAGACTGAGAGGTGTCGGCAAAGCTGATATCAAACCTGAAGTTTCATTTGTGATCCAATTTATGATATTGTTGCGGGTCAATGACTTATAAGAGTATCCATGATAAAGAAAATTAAAAAATCTAGTTCAAAACACGTTTAAGTTCTTAGAGATGTACTTTGTATTCATGTTGGTTTCATGTTATTTGCAAAACTTCAATACCGTTTTTAAGAAAATAAAAATTGAATAACAATATCACGTGGTCTGACCATCAAGTAAAAAGTAATGACATATTTTCCTCACAACTTGAATCATCAGTGTGCAAGAAAAACTACGACTCAAGCACATAATCTTTATTTTGCGGAATAGGATAGGATCAGTAAGATTAAAAAGATATTTTTCTTTTGTAAAGAAATGTATGCTTTTATTTAGCAAGGATATGTTAATTTGATCAAAAACGACATTAAAGACATTTATAATATTACAAAATATTTCTATTTGAAATAAATGCTGTTCTTTGAACTTTCTATTCACCACAGAATCTTGAAAAAATTGATCACGGTTAAAATGTTAGACTAATTGAATGAGTGTGTATGGACCACTATATTCCAGTGATCACTCATCATCACTAGGTCATGGAATACACACCAAATACAGAGGTTTTAATATCTCCTTTGGTGTAACTAGAATACCCTATAACATGTCCCGTATTTTTAAATGCCCTGCAAATGTTTATGAGTGTGAAATATCTTTCATTTAACAGCATGAGGTTAATGCTCCGCAGTTTAATAGGTTCATAACACAGATGTCTTTTTCTTAAATTAATCTACAGTAGATCTTTGTGTGCACTGTGGCGTGCTGTGTGCGTTTGTGCTATGATGTGTTCAATCAGGAAATGGCTATATATATTTCCATAGAGTAGACAATGATGAGGTCAGCTATAGCTCAAAAGACTCCAGTTCCAGGCCTTCTGTATTCCCTTGTATGGGCCTCAAAATATTAATTTTTGATAAGAGGGCTTTTATGTTTTTTTTTTTCTTCAGACACATTCGGGAAAAGAGACTTTGACTTTGCTCAGCATGCACAGTTAATGTGTGAATTGAGTGAGACAGTTGTAGACACTATTGCGCTTTGTGAGTTCAAACACATTGTTCGTCTTTTTTTTTGTCATTCAGTCGTTCGATCTACAGGCAGTTTTAATATGGCATTTACCGTGAATGTAGCTAAGGTGATAGATATGAACCCTTAGCCGGTAACTTTTACTTAATGTGAGAGCCAGGCTGGGTAATGGAGAGAGTAAGTCATTTTTCAGCACGGTCAAGTACTGCATTTAAATAGCCATTTTCTCTTCTGTAATTTCCAAGGCATTAAAATGGCTGACTGCTTCATTACTTGAGTAGAATCTGATCACTTCAGTAGGTTGTATCTTACTGCTCTCCAGGGCAATCTTCCAAATAATGGTGCAGAGGCCTATCTTTCTTTTATTCCTATCTATTTCTCACTCTCTCTCACTTTAGTAGTCTCATTCCTTTACCTCACTAGACAAATGTAATCATGACATTTAAATGAATGAAGTTGGCCAGTGTAAGTATTACAGTAATTGGTTGTAGGCGAATAAATCTGAGATGGATACCAGCACTAAGCCGGAGGAAGATACTGTAGATGGATGGATATGATTTACCAAGTTCTGTCATGAAACTAGATGGCGCAGGCTGATGGGTCCTTAACGCAACCTGCTGACAATCGCATTGTTAACTACACGGCACAAGCTGATTGGTTCACGTTGCATTTGTAGCCAGTGAGCTTGTTGCTCACAAATTTAAATAGTCGGTCAATGTTTGCTGTAGCAGTTTGTAGTGCAGTGTAGTTCCTCTGAAACCCTACATCTTCCCCAGCTCCACCTGTATAGATTCGCTATGGGTAATTTCTAAGGGTGTCACGATTTCGATTTTAAATCGAAATCGATCGTAATTAATTCACAATCTCAAAAATCGAAATAAAAAATGGAATCGTCGATGCTGCCACGCCCCCAGCATGGCAGGGGCTTTACATGTTATACTTTTAAAAGGCAAATTCCCCGAACACATCCACCTACGCAATCTTGATAATATTCTGAATTAAGAAATCATTAAAATGCAGTCAAAAATTTTTTACAGGGAACATTAATAATTACTTGACCTTCCGAGTCTTTTGTTCATTTGTCGCGTGACAGAGGCAATGAACGGATCGTTCATGAACGACTCATCACGGCGCGGAAAAAAAAACACACGTGTTGAAAGGCTGTGAGTCCTCAGACTTAGATTCTATGCCCGAGCCCGAAATTGGCCCGACCCGGGCCGATATTTCCCGTCACTATCCTCGGGCCGGGCCCTTGATCTAGAGACGTGCACTCCCAACGCAATAGAGTGTGGCGCGGGAGTAGATTTGATAGCCGAGTGCGAGTGCGGGCGGTAATGCACTCACTCTGTGTGTGCAGGAGAATAAAACGATTCCCGGGACTCCCACAAACTAGAAATATCTATGAATAAAACATATAAAAACTAATACATTTGTATTTATCTTTTGCAGAAAAACAACAAGAACAACTAAAACAAAATAGAAACGATTTACAGGTCAGAGTTTCTATTTATAACATGTTTGCAGCGTTGAGCGATTCAGCCAATCACAGACATATGTGTTGATTTCTCGAACGCAATGGCCAATCAGAAGCATTTAAGATAGACTCTCCTCACCGCTCAAAACGGACTTTTTTTTCAGTGCTGAATTCTGTAAGCTGGCAAATCCTCTAATTATAACATACAAAGTGTAGGCTATATATTATGAAAGATTCATTGTGCAGTCAGCTTCACTGATAATAACAGAGATGTGTGAGATTGCGATGAACTGATGTCAGCTTTTTAGGAGCAACAGCAACCTGTGCTTAAAAAAAAAAAATTAAAATCTAGAATCGAATCGAACCAGGACCTTAGAATCGAAAATGTAATTGAATCGAGGATTTGGAGAATCGTGACACCCCTAGTAATTTCATATATGCAATTTGTGCAGCAGCAGTGAAGTCTGTAATGTTTTTTTTCAGTGTAGCTTTGTGCGAGGACTGAAATTGAAGCCATTATTCATTGATGTTATGTTGCCCTCTATTTAGTCTGGGCCAATCTGTGTAGTAAGCTGGAGGTCTAATTGATTTCTGTCACACCAAGTGGCATCTCCTTCCTTCCCAAAACTATATTTACACCATATATTCTTTCCTTCAGTCATCTTTTTTTTTTGTGACCAGTGGGGGTGACCGTTCTGATTATTGCCACGAGCTTGTTCCTTCCAGCTCTCTCAAACACAGCTGCTCTCACGCTGGCCATTAGCATGCTGAGATGGTCTCAGGCCTGATAAAAATGCTGATTTATAGACCGGGATGAACATTAATCCCTGATTGCTCTGTAAATTGAGTCTTATGAAATGAATTATGTCCCAGCTCTGTAAGTGCGATAAAAGAGTCCCCTGACACTTCAGACGCAAATGTGCAATGTGCTCCTTACTACTTTAACAGGTTCTCTTCATATACACATGTAAAAAAATATTAGGAAGATGACAAGAAAATGGATGTGTATGCACCGAAGATTACCAGCTTGCAGAACAGAGTCCAGATCTGGACCCGAGTTTGGTTCTACCTGGACCACAAATGATTTCTCAAAAATGAAAATAAATGTCTTTATTTATGCATTTTTTTCCCTTTCATATGAAGAAGCAGAGAATCGGAAGCTATGTATATGTAACGTGGAGACTAACACACATGAAATCCAAGTTAAATAAAGAGTCTTTTGATAAACAATGTGAAATTAACACACACTTTGTAAACAACCAGTCAGAGCATGTAATGACATAATGCTTTTTCTGAAACAATTTGAATACAATTAAAAAAATGTTTTGTTGCTGTTGTTGAAAAGGATGCATTGAATTGATCAAAAGTAAAGTAATTTATAATGTTGCAAAATATTTCTATTTCAAGTAAGTTATGTTTCTCACAGTTTCCACATTAATAAATTAATAATAATACGATAGTAATAAACATTGATAATAATAAGAAATGTTTCTTGAGCAGCAAATCAGCATATTAGAATGATTTCTGAAGGATCATGTGACACTGAAGACTGGAGTAATGATGCAGAAAATTAATATTTGCCACCAATGAATTACATTTTAAAATATATTAAAATAGAAAAGTGTTATTTTAAATTGTAATTGCATTTCACAATATTACAGTTTTTACTTTATTTTGTATCAAATAAATCCAACCTTGGTGAGTAAAAGCGACAGAATTACAATTATGATTGTACAATTATAAAGTTTGTATCACACATTTTTGACTTTGCATCTTTGTATCTGGAGGAATAGTCTTCAAATTTAGTCAAACATTTTCCACATATTGTTGTATGTTTTAGGGGCAGTGATTTTATATCATTTTTTAAACTCTGTTTGAGCTGAAGCCAAATGAGCTGGAAGTGCCTGCTGTTTTCCTCAAGCCGCTGGTGTCATCCACTTAGTCTTAGAGTATGACTGTGCTTCTTTGAGTTCAGCATTTTGAGAAGAAACTCGCTGCTCATGAGCACTTTAATGAGACATCATGAGCCTGCAAACATACTTTTGGATTTTAAGCTGTCAGAAGATAAAAAGCACAATCAGGTTATCTTTTGTGAAGTATTGTTAATGTATTTTACTCCAGAGATCCTTCAATCCTCTTTTTGGAGAAATGCAATTAAATGTATCAAAGCCAAACGTCACAGGAGATTGATGAATGGTGTTAATTAATAGTAATTTTTTTGTCACAATAAATGTAACATTTGACATTTTACATTTTTAGAAGTCAAGTCAAGTCACCTTCATTTATATAGCGCTTTTAACAATATGGACTGTTTCAAAGCAGCTTTATAGTGATAATAGGAAATTAAAGTAACACAGATTGTTTTGGCTTTACAGCAGCTCTAGAATAAAGTTATTGTCCAGCTAAAGTTAGTTTTGATCGATTCACTTCCTTTGCAAAGATCATTAGTTATTAACTTAGGGGTCGCTAACACGACACCGTTCTAACAGAAAACCCTTAACGCACTCCGGCCGCTCATTCGGACAAAAACAGTTCCGGTGGCTCGAGAATGCAAACCTTGAAATAGGTTCCAAGATGCAAGCCTTGAATAGAAAAAAAGAAAGAAAAAAAACATGTATATATATATTAAATATATATATACAGACCTAATTAGTTAACACAACATAATTTGTTAATTAGTTAAGTATAGGTCTTTATTTCATGAATCAATTCTGCGAATGATCAAGACGTGCCATTTCAATAACCTCAATTTAGAATGAGAGTGTGAAATGCAATGTTTTCTTCTAAGTATATCAAGAGCAGGGCTCTGGTACTATTTTGAATTACACAAGTCAACGTGTATATATTTCATTTTCCAGAAGGACTGATGAAAAACAGATGTTGCTTAATGTCAGCCAATCAGATCAAAGCTTGTCAGACCAAGACAATACTCTTTGTTTTATGAGCAAAAAACAGACGGCCAGTGAACAGACTATCTTTCACTTATTAGATCCTTTATGCAATTAAATTAGTTGTTTTTTTTCAATTTCTTTATCCTATTGGTACATCTTCTATTGATTTTAAATGGACATATATTTTTTTTTTGTGAAAATCAAGCTGTTGTTTACGTCTATGTTGGGTTTTTAATATGCTTTAAGACAAACCGCATGTACAAATTCATAAGTCAACACCATTGCTGAGTATTTTCTACTTAAAACTGCAGTGAACCAAAGAGTGTCTCAAAAACACGGTTTGAAATCGCTGGTGTTTCTGACATCACAAACTACCTTGTAACCAATCAGATCAACGTGTGATCGTCAACGAGTGGATCTCTGAGCTGAGTGAGTGAGTGGAGGCGAGGCTGATTTACATATTTATAGAACAGCGTATACTAAATGAGACAAGGGTGTTGAGTTACATTCAAGCTATTTTAAGACATGAAGAATTTTTTTTCTCATGGACAAAAACATCTAAATATGTCATTTTGGTAATCAAAGATTAGTTTTAAGGGATAAAATGATTGACTACAGGGGGACTTTACTTTTTTTTCTGTATGAAACAAGAAACAGCTAGAGATTTTTCTTTTAAATGTATTTTATAGGATTCATGTAGTCTTTGCCAGAAGTAGGCGGAATGACTCATTGTCACTACACTGTTTTTTTTATAACAAAACGAACTGTCAGTTTTATCTGCATCACTACATGTCTAAGGTGCTTTTGTAGCTTTATCTTTTTGAACTGGATCAAGAGAATAGGTTGAATGCTGTGGCAGTGAGATCCTACATTGGTTCAACACTTGTTGCTATGGTTATGGGACGTCTTGAAGGTTTATATACCCCATGGAATATATATACCCCAAATAACCCCATGGAAATGGTAGAAGTGAGATGAAAATGCTGAAATTCTGTATCAAAACTGTTGTCAAACTCATCACATATTTCAAACGTACATTGTAGCTCAAGGACATGCTTTCCTTTGATTTCCTTTTCGGATTACTCAGTAGATTGATGAGCTGTTTGATGAGCCAGATGTTTGTGTGTATTTGTGCTATGAGTCATTTTTGTCCTTTGGGTAAAAGCGAGGGATGCCGCAGACAGTAAAGTAGAGACAGATGAAATGTGCTAACAATATGCGTAACTAGCAGCAGTGTAAAAAACTTGATCTAGTACTTATTTGATTTACTTGTTTGATTGTACTTACAGAATTGATTTCAAGAGCCTCTTATTCAGTTTTATATTCATTCATGGTGCTGCTAATTCTGACTTTATTTTCTTTAGTCTGCTTCCATATGTGAATGTTTAGGCAGATTGCCAGCCTGCGCATGGTGGGAATTTTTTTATTGACTCTTTCAAGTGATACACTGATTTAATGATTTACTCATAAAAACATTCAACCAATTTGTTCAACAACTGATTTATTCAGGAATGAAACAAGTGACCGTCTTTATAATTGAGCCATTGAATCATTCACTCTGAAATTCATTAAAAAACACTGAATCATTGAGGAATCTTGAGTCTTCATGAGTGAGAATGAAACTGAATGATTCATTCAGAATGATTCACTCAATTGATTTGTTCAAAACACTAATTAATTTGTGACAAAACAAGTGACCGTCTTTATAGGTGAGTCACTAAGTCATTCACTCAATTCATTTGTTCAAAACGGGCATTTAGGACCCCCCCCCCCCCAAAATACCCCCCAGAAAACAAAAATAAATACACTATTTTGCATTTGCTCTAAGACACAACTCTTTATTCTTCGTTGGGTTCATTCGGAGCTATTTTTGTTGACAAAGTAACTGGCAATATTTTGTCTAAAGTATTCACTTCTTGTTATACTGAACTTATTTTATAATGTTGAATAAAAGTTACAATAAATATATATAAAAGCAACTAATCCCTCAGCAGAATCACTTTGTTAACAGTTCTAAAGCTGTATAAATAAAATATTACTTAATTACTAATCTTCTAGTGTGACCTAAATATGTATCCCTATGTTTTCATTTGTTGAATGAGAAAAGAGCAGGGCATGTGTGATTTCTTCCCACAGTGAGATTTACACTGACTCCACTCTCCGACAAAACCTCCTCTAACCCACGTTTTATTCATAGCATACAATATTTCTGACATCCTTGTGAACAATCTATAATGTTTATTCGATTGAAGACCTAATTGGAGTGAAAAGTGCCATGGCCTGGGCCGTGGATTAGCCAGGCTTTGTGTCCAGTGCCAAGTTTGGACCACATCCAGTCAATCAGCTGTTACTGAACGTGAGGATAGTGTCGAGAGCTGGACTCATGCCAGTGGCTTTTTACTTAGGGACTCCATCAATATCAGGCCTGGCAGATAGCACTTTTCCTGCAGCTCTAATTCACTCTCTCCCTTCACTGCAGAACAAGCCCGACCTGTTTAATCAGGGGAAGCCTGGTCAGCGTGTATATCTGCATCTGCTAATGCCTGCCTCCTCACAAAAGTGCTGTTTGTAGAGGGAGTATTGACCTTTCATTCTTTCTCTGCCCACTTGTTGGAAGACTTGTCCGTTCGGCTGGGGTCTGGCAAGTGTGTGGTCCGGGTGCAGTCCCATAAGAAAGACAAATCACAATGAAATCTCTTTTGTTCCTCCTAGATGGTAATGAGATGACATGGAGCACAGTTAGAGACAAGTTTGCTGCTTTTCGTTTTTTTCTTCTGAATAAAATATAGTCTTGCACTTGTCTCCTCTTGTTCAAACTGGAGTTTCAAAGAGGTTCTCAGAATATTTGAGATAAAAAAAGAGATACAGAATGTACTTTAAGGGCTGTCAAAGTTAACATTTAACAATGTAATATATTTATTTTTTGTCACAGTTATTTTATTTTATTTGAACTATTTATAATTATAAAATATTGTTTTGCCATAGTTTTAACAGTGAGAAACAACTTTGCATATAGTGTTGTGTTAAATCTTTTTTACGTTTTATTGAAGCAGTATACAAATACATTTGAATTATATTCTCTTTAGATTTTTTAGATCTAACATTAATTGTGGGTAGAAAAAAGACAAATAGATTTTTAATTATTAAATTGTTTAAAAATGTCCTTGGTTCTTTAGTTCAATGACAGTATAGAATTATCATAATATATATTTTTGGAAACAACACATTTTCTTTAAAATCACAATACAGTATGTGTATATTTCTTCACACAGTATAAATAAATAAATAAATAAATAAATATGCCTTTATTTTTTAGAAAGGAAGCTATCATTTGGTCCATGGGAATAAAAAGTTTGAAAACTCTTCTGCAAAAGTCATCGCAGTATAATCAAGGATTTTAGGAGAAACATCTGAGACTGAATTTCCACTAACTTCAAACATTAGCGATAACTGCTTTAAGTCTATTGAGCAAATAAGCGTTCCTCTGGAGTGAAGGTTTGTTTTTGAACTCATCGTGGTTGAATCTACCAATCTAATGGATCAGAAAATTAGCTTGAATTAAGAAGCAGAATCTTCACTTGGCATTACACGTACATAATGTATGACCATCCCAGGCCGCATTCAAGCAATGGTGTAGATGCAAGTGTAACTGAATCTCAGTGATCACAATGATTTTCAGGAGCAAGGTGAGCCATGACTCGGACAAGATGCTGGAGTCAGGTTGGAGTCAATGCTGATATGGTTTCTCATTCGGTAGTTTGCTGTACAGTCTTCTATCTTACCCAAACTTACACTTGCACACACCCCAAAAAAATCTCCTTTGTGAAGCAAGTGGAAAAGTGTAAATGGAGCGTTCACACCCAATTTGATAGCAATCCGATTAGTAAAGACGCATGAAGTGCCTTCGTAAGAGTTTGTTAATGTCTTTTAATGGACTAAATTATTCCCATTCAAGTCGGTGTGTAGGTGTTGCTGTAAATGTGAGAACACATATGTACTACTCATAGTACTTAAAGAGGAAATCAGCTCCATTTATAGTTTGTCATCTTTATAGAAATCTGAAGATCAGTGCTGACAAGTTACTATTGTATACAGTACTGAAAGTTATATTGTTCTTAACTTTCCCCGCCAGCGTTTAAAAAAAAAAGTTGCCAGCGTTTTTTGATTATTTAAAAAAAAAAAAAGCATGGCCCCCAGAATATTTGTTTGTATGAATATCTGAACATGCAATATATCAAAAGAAAGAACAGACCTCTGATTAAAAAACAAACTAACAACAAAAAAATATTTTTTGCATTATTTCTTATCAACACTTGAATATGGGTAAGTTTAATAAAAAAGGGCAATATTTTTAGCAAAAAGCTGACAAAATCATGATTTTGTCAAAGACTATGTCTGGATCAGATTCAGAACGATGATCAAAATCACAGATGTAGTAAATCAAGTTTATCAACCCCCCTAATGCTTGGACAGTCATATAGCTCGTCCTGGGTCGATATTTCATTTTTGATATGCAGTTTTGATATGATGTTTAAAGTTTGTGTTCGCATTATTTTACATATGCATATGATCGCTTGTTTCTGCATCTTCTTCGCCTGTGTTTTGATCAGGAGATTCAGTAATCTTTCAGAAGATGTTTCTTAGCGCCCTCTAGTGTATAACAATTCAAAAAAAAATTCCATCAATGGCGGGGAACCGTTTTCTCACAAATGACTGGAATTTCTGTCAATGGCAGTCAAAGAGTTAACTGAAGTATGAAATAATAAACTTAATGGCTATTTATTTCATTAATTGTTGGGTCATATAAAAACATTTTCTGAAACTTCACACTTCACCACTTTCACTTTCCAAGTAAATGTATAATACTATAATTAATCATGTGAGGATATTTCACCGTATGCTCAGATATTACTAGATTCATATTAGTCAAGACGCCCTTGTAATGCCCTCAAACACATTCCCTCTCCCTGAAAATATACAGTTGCCTTTGGCAGACATTCTGCCAAACTAAATGTGTGGTTACTGTGCTTTCCTGGGCACAGCTGCTCCCCATTTCATTAGTGTACTGATGCAAGTCTTTTTCCTCTTTGATTAAAACTAAGAGCATGTTGGCCATGGTGTCTAGTGCGCTCTGTTCTTCCCAAAACAAATCGCCGACTGCAGGAACCAGCAGAGCACGGAATTGGCCTCATCTCCTCCTCCTCTCGTATCGGATGCCCACAAAACCCCACCTTCCTTATCTGCCTCGTGTCTCCTTATAGGCTGCCTCGGCCTGGGGATTTGTTCAGGGTTATTTTTACCATTAGAGGCTCCATTGCAAACATGAAAAGGTCAAAAAGCTCATGTGCACATGTAATTTGGGGCCTGACCATTGTTAGCACGGCGGAGAAGAGAGATCCGCCAGCAGCCTCCCTCGTTTGTCCGGGGAGTGTGAGCTTTTAATTATTTAGCCTGAACCTATTTGATCGATGCCGAAGAACCGCACTTCTGTACCTCCTGTGGCACAATACCAGCATCCCGGTTCCGTGCTTAAATATTTATGAGGAAAGAGTGTAAGGAGTTCGGAGGATGGTTGAAAGGGTGGAAATCGAAAGAGGATTCCTCAAGGATTTTTTTTCTCTCTCTCTTTGACTCTAATGAATTTTTGATTATCAGAAATATGTAGACATTTCCATAGAAATGAAGTAGATGAAAATGGCCAGTGATTGTTTTAAGATCAATGCAATGCCGGGTATCAAATACAGAAATTCTAGAGACGGTTGGGTAATAGTCAAGAATAGCTTTTATTGCACAATTTATTGTGCTCACATGCTCTTAATCCACATCTCTCGTTACTCTATAATCACTTATCATGCCCTTTTATACTGCACTCCATTTTGCCCTTTAGAAGCTCAGAATTCTCTGCCATTCTCGTATAAAGCTCTATCTAAATAATTGATCCCGATTCCATCCATCAATGTCTTGTCTCAGTGTTGCGTCAATATTAAAGGTCTCTCTGCTAATCCTCCACTTCTTTCTGTGTTTCCAAATGGTTTTTGGACCTGTGTGAAGCTGTTGTTGACATTTCCACATGGGAAGTTGGTGATGCCTTCTTATCTTTTAACAACCAATTGTAATTGTACTGTACATGTTAATTATATATGGTCAAAAGAATGTGGATATCCGGACATAACACCTATATTTAAAGTTGGGGATTTAATTTATTTTCATTCCATCAGTGTTGTTATTGTTACCTACAGAACTATTAAAAATAATTTGCGTGAAATTAAATAGTTAAAAACTAAAACATAAAACTCTTGGGGACACGAATTGAAAAAAAAAATGTCCTTGATCTTTTTACATGTAAGAGGTCATTGTACTATAAAAACATCGTGTAAGTTCAGAACTCAAAACTTCCTTGTTAGTCCAAAAACAGTTTTTATTGAATCCAAGCTCAGAAAACGACTTGTTATGAATTTTGTCACATTATGACGTAATAGTGCGACGAAAGACCGCCTTTCAGTGGACTAAAAACAGCATTACATTCCAAACGATCCTAATGCTAGGAAAGTGGTTATTTTTGTTCGGCACATTTCACTGTGGAGTCTTTGGTAAATCAGTCTCATTTCAGCGCTGGCTTTGTAACAGACTTTAACTGCAAGATATGAACCTGACAGTACCACAACTTATAAGTAACAGTGTTACTTCTAATGCCTAATCTGTGATGTAATGATTCATGTTCAGTCAGATGTTCTTTGTCTCAAAATCATATAGCCTATTGCTGTTTATGTGTCAGTAAATCGAGCCAGTAGCTAAACGACCAACTTCACATTGTTTCTCTTAGTAGCATGAATATAATTTGTTATTTAAATTGTGATTTAAATTATATACAGAAAGTGATCAAAGATCTCACCCTTTATAATCGCTGGAGCTGTCAATCACACGGTGTGACTTTATCAGTGACTGAGTTTAATTAACAGAGGAGAACTGGCCCTCCGACTGAGTCTGGTTTCTCCCAAGGTTTTTTTCTCCATTCTGTCACCTGATGGAGTTTTGGTTCCTTGCCACTGTTGCCTTGTCTTTTGGCTTGCTTAGTTGGGGACATTTAATATTCAATAATATTATTGATCTGCCTTGCATAAGGTGGACGTTGACTCAATATTCTTTTAGAAACAAACTCTGTTATATTATTTTCATGTTATCACTGTGAAGCTGCTTTGATACAATCTGTATTGTAAAAAGCGCTATATAAATAAAGGTGATTTGACTTGACTTGACTTGAGTTCTGGACTCTCGTCAAAACTCCTGTTATAATCAATGAAGTGTCTACACTGCACAATCATGTACAGGGTGGGGAGGGGTGTGATGGCGCAGTGGATAAGACACATGCCTTTGGTGTGAGAGACCCGGGTTCGAATCCACTGTGAGACACCAATGTGTCCCTGAGCAAGACACTTAACCCCTAGTTGCTCCAGAGGCGTGCGACCTCTGACATACATAGCAATTGTAAGTCGCTTTGGATAAAAGCGTCAGCTAAATTAATAAATGTAAATGTAAGACCACTGCATTCACGCGCTCAACAGACATCGCTGCAACCTTTCATGCAATGGTAGTAAATCTAAATATAAGGCTATAATCAACACTTTTCACAACTAGTTAATCTCAACAGCTGTTATAGTAAAAACAAAGTACAAGATTTTGAGAGAGTTCCCGTGTAATACTTATTCCATATGCAATCATAGCAATGGGCGTTTACACTGAAGTCTCACAACAGAAACTCCACTTCCAACAGAGCATTCAAATCAGAGGGCTAAAATTAGGCCTTTTATTTCAAAATATACTACCATTATGTGCACTTCAGGGAAAATTATAAAATAATAAAAAGCAGTTTACGACCCCCTTAAGTCTTACCTTTCATTGAAGTAAAATAATTGAAAGTGGGGGGGAAATCACATTATAAAATAAACGTTTTTCTCCAAAACACGTTGGCCACAATTATTGGCACCCCTAGAATTTTCTATGAGTAAAATATCTCTGAAGTATATTCCCATTAATATTTACCTTTTTTGGCACACCAGGGAGACTAGGAACATGAAATTGTCTAGCTATGACTTCTTGTTTCACAGGAGTTTAAACATGAGGAAACACAAAGGACAAATTCCCTTAATCATTTATCACAATGAGTAAAACCAAAGAATATATTTCTGATGTGCATCAAAAGATTGTTGAGCATCACAAAATATAAAGTGGCTGTAAGACAATAGCTAAAGATTTGAAAATCCCCATTTTGACCACCAGGCCAATAATTAAGAAGTTACAATCAACTAAAGATGTTACGAATCTGCCTGGAAGAGGACGTGTGTCTATATTGTCTTAATGCACGGTGAGGAGGAAAGTTTGAGTGGCCAAAGACTCTCCAAGAATCCCAGATGGAGAATAGCAGAGATTAGTTGAGTCTTGGGATCAGAAGCCTAACAAAAAATAAAACAAAAAAATCAAACAACCCCTACATCACCACATGTTGTTTGGGAGGGTTTCTAGAAAAATCCTCCTCGCTCATCCAAAAACAAACTCCAGCAAATTCAGTTGTCAGACACGACTGGATCTTCAAACGGCACAGGGTTCTGTGGTCAGATGAAACTAAAAAAGAGCTTTTTGGCAGCAAACACGCTAGATGGGTTTGGTGCACACAAGCATAAAAAGTACCCCATGTGTACAATTTAATATATCGTTGGATCTTTAATGTTGTGGGCATATTTTTCTGCTGGAGGTCCTGGACATCTTGTTCAGATACATGGCATTGTGGATTCTATCAAATATCTACAGATAATAAATCCAAAACCTGACGGCTTCTGCTAGAAATCGTATAATGGGCCGTGGTTGGATCTTCCATCAGGACAACAATTCAAAACAAACTATTCAAATCAAAATCAACACAAAAATGTGTTACGGAGCACAAAATGAAGCTTCTGCCATGACCATCCCAGATCCCTGACCTGATGAGTTGAGTGAACTGAAGAGGAAAAGCACCAACATGGATCTGGGAATCTAAAGGATCTGGAGAGATTCTGTATGGAGGAATGGTCTCTGATCTCTTGTCAGTTGTTCTCCAAACACACCCCCCACACACACACACTTTCAATTATTTTACTTCAATGAAAGGTTATATTTTTGCAAAAATTGTTTTGAAGACAAAAAATTCAGTTTAATATAATTTTTCATAATAATTTCATAATGTATTTTGTGAAGATATGTTTGAACATGTGTGCTAATGAGAGATATGATATGAGTTATATATTTTGCTTAGAGGTATGTGTGCAATGCAACGTTCACAGAGCAGAGATGTTCCAATGATGATGATACATTAAATGTGTACAATTGGCATGTTCTTTACAAGGAAAGACATGTTTTGCAACTGATGCAAATGTACCACAAATGTATACACTGAGAAATAATTTATAATGGAAAGTGGATTGTACCGTGTGTAAGGATGAGGTATACGTTCCAGTTCCAAACATAATACTGCGTTTCAGTAGTTGGTCGCAGAATGACCTGACCAGCCTTGAAAGGGACTTTAATGCTATAAAGCACTTTGCACTCCAGCCCAGTAGGTGGTGGAAATGTACATTTTACATTAGTACAGAAAAACCGGTGAACATTCGTATTGTATTCACCAAACTGGATATTTATTTTCCTTCCGCAGAAGAAAGAAAGTCAAACAGGTCATAAATAATAACAATTTTAATTTTTAGGTGATCTGTTGCTTTAAGATTGATCTTCTTTGGATTTAAGAAGACTAACCAAACTTGTTTATTACATTTGTTTGGCTGTGAACTCCAGTGTGTATTTTTAATATTTCTGTGTCAACATAAGTGTAAAAATTGTTTAAAAAGTAATTTCACTGGTTTGAACAATTGTAGTTGTTATTTGTTGACACATTTCACTATGTAAATAAAATTGCTACGTGGCATTAATTTTAAATTATGTTGAAAAGGCAGTGATTAGCATAATACATTTTTAAGTGGTGAATTGGTTGTTGACTGTCTGAAACCCCTGTTTTCAATCAATCTAGCAAATTTGTAGCTGTTGTCAGTGGCAAAACAATGTTTCAGCGGAACGGTTATTAACATTTTAATGAAGTTTTTGCTCAGTGGGTTTTCATTAGATGACTCTGCTTGACTTCTTTTGTTGGGGTTGCTGACAGACGATATTTAATGGAAGTGCTCTACCTGCTGAGTCCTGCCTGATAGTACCAGCTTCTCAGATTCGCTTTATTTCCATGTTCATTTGGTCACTGTACTGAGACCGACATTGCGATAATGATAAAGTGGACAGGTCATTCTCTTTCACTGCCTCTCTACTGCTTTGTAATTGGTCGAAGTGTGGAAAGTCTCAGACGCTTTTATCTCTGAGCACTTTTATAGGACAGACAAATCTGATTACTGTCAGCCCTGCTCTTCAGATGCTGAGAGAGTCCATTAGAATAGACTGAGAGTAAGAGAGGGAAGAGGTAAAAACATATTAGGTGTTTTTGTCAGTGGCAGTCATGATGTAAAGGTCACAGTAACAACATTTCCCAGTATACAATGGATCTGTTTGTTCATTATTAGCACATGTTATTCTTTTACTTTCATTGTCATTTTGTTCAAAATGATCTGTTTCCTAGCAGTTAGCACAAATGCTCCAAAGACATTGAATAGATTAAAATCTCTGACAAACGCACAAAGGCATTATTACATTTCATAGTCATATTTCATAATATTCAGTGCAGATTATACAAAGAAATTGACTCCCACTTAAAGTTTTTCAATGAGACCAGTGTAATAATCTTAAAATTATCTTACCCAAATCTTACCGTTACTATCACTTGGCAAAGCTTGCATCAAAGCATCTGGTACACTTTCCATAGCCATTTTGGAAAAAATGCTTAATGTAGGTTTGTGTGTGTTTGTATAAATCAATAAAAAAAACACACACACACACACACACACACACACACACACACACACACACACACACACACACACACACACACACACACACACACACACACACACACACACACACACACACACACACACACACACACACACACACACACGCACACACACACACGCACACACAAAAACATAAAAAGTTGTGTTTTTAATGTTTTATGGGGATTTTCCATAGACCCAATAATTTTTATACTGTACAAACTGTATATTCTACCCCTTACACTAACCCTACACCTGAACCTACATCACAAAAAGCTTTCTGCATTTTTAAATTTTTCAAAAAACATCACTTTATATGATTTATTAGCTGTTTTCCTCATCGCAATCAAAAAATATCCTCACAATGATTTCAGATATTGCCATCTTTGTGGGGACATAATGTAGGGTTTACCAGTACCCCCCCCCCCCCCACACACACACACACATACACACACACATGATATGATGTAGCCTTTATAAAAATATATGATGAAGAGATCATTCACCCAAAAATTAACATATCACCTCATGTTATCCCAAAAACGGTAAAAATCTTAATCTTAATAGACTAATAAAAAGACTAATCAATCTGGTGGAGAGTGCTGAATATTAAAATATTGAGTAATAACATGCTTGCATTGTAACTGTTGATGTAGGAAGTGGACACACATGTGTTAGTGCCATTAAATGCGATCCACAGGAATATAAGTGCACGTAATTGTGTGACAGTCTGCTTCACAGATCTTCACAATCCACATTGCTGAGCACATCAAGAACATTCCTTGAACAACATATTTCGTTTGAGCTTCTAAAGTGTTTCTTCAAGTACAGAACTAGCTGGTTAGTTGCTAAATTGTGCGCGGCAACTGAGCACCTCCTGTTCACTTGCGTGGTTCATTTCAGCCGCTCTGTTCATGCATCTGCTCACCTGTAACCAGTTCAGTGGCTGAGTAATGCTGTGCCCAGTGAATTGAGCTGTGTTTGATATGCCCATATGTCTTTAGCATCTAGTACAGGAATGCACATTGAGTCTCTGGGACAGATCACATGTTGGAGTTTCTCTACAGGATGTCTCATGGAGTGCTTACTGCTTACTGCATGGTGAAACAACCTCATTTCAATACAATAGAGTGATTCTCTGAAAAGTCACCCACATGGTGGTACATGTTTGCCAGTAAAACTCACATTTACCACCTCCTCCAGCAATCTGCTGAAAGAGATCACGCATGAACTGTGACATCGACGACAAATCCATTGTAAAGATCTCACACAAATGCGGGCCAGAAACAGTAAAAACTCACAGGAAGTTTATCAGCCTGAATTGCAGGATCTTTTGTGACTTTGACCCTTCTGATGTCTTCTGTAGCTGTTCGCTTTTTTTTGTTCTAACATCCCCGAAAACGTGAACAGTATTGAAATAGCTGTACTCTTCGGTAATTAGCTCTTTTGTCATTTCCTGACCTCAACTTCCCCTCTCAGCCATTCTGAATCTTTCACAAAACAGGAAGGAGAGCTTCCTTTTCATCTCTCAGTGGCGCAGCGGCAAATTGGCGCTAATTGTTTTGAGATAATTAGGACTCCTGGAAGAGGTATGGATGGCCTTGAATAAAATGAGAGGTCAGGAAAAAAGACGTGCGTTTAAAGAGAGGAGGGAGCAGCTTGTGTGCTACAGTATATGCCGTTCATCTCATACAACGAAACAAGGCACTGATTTTGTTTTCTCCCCCAAACAGAAAATTGCAAAAAAAAACTCCTCATACCACAGCAATGTCCCAAACACCTGTTTGAAGAAAACAAGGTTATTGTGTGGTAATTTTGTTATATTGTGTTATTATTGGGTGTAATGATACACTCATGTCACGATTCAATACAATTCACTGAACTCATGATACGATACTATCGCGATACTTTAAGCCAAAATGAAGAGTTTTTTTAAATTATTATTATTATTACTTCTAAGACATATACTGTTGTAAAAAAATGTACAATAGATTAAAATGCTAAATTTAGTATTACATCAGGATTGGACTTGAATAAGCTTAGACTTGGTCCTTGTCCCAATGCACAGGGCAATGGTGACACCAGAATAAAAATTTAATTCCTGAAAATACAGAATTATGTTAAACACATATGCCTGTATATTTCCTGACTACATTTACAATAATGTAGGCCCTTTTTACTGGTAAAATTAAACATTTGGCATTATCAGGACCCACAAATATTCATCCATTGCATTATTATACATTATATTCAACATAGTAGTTTAAAGACACAATATGTAAGATTTTTGTGTTAAAATATCCAAAAAACACTAAAACAATGTAATATATTTTATTATATATATTGATTGTTTTGACCAAGTGAAACACAATTTTATTTCGTCAGATAAAGTGACCTGTATGAGTTTGTGAATTTAAGTGATCAAACATAACTGTAACAAAGTTCAAGTTCAGGGAAGAAGGAGGCGACATTAAACGTAACTTTAATTGTTAATAAACATAAGCAACAAAACGAAAGTAGTGGCAGGAGCAGACTGCGGCAGATAAGCATAATAAAAACAGCAACAAAATATATCTCATGCGCTCTGCCTTGGTTCATACCACAGTTACACTATTAAAACTTTAATACATTAGCTCATCCATGAACATGATTTCTGCCTGAGTCCCGTGGGACTGACGACAACTCCCATGATTCCATGCTTTGTTTTGTTTTGAATAAGCGACCCTGTAGTGGCCTAACTTACACACTGTGCCTTTAATATAGTACTGCCACTGAAACTCTGTAAACTTAAAAAAATGTGTCTTGCATGCCAATGTTTCTTGCAATACAGGAGGCTACAGTTTCAGGAATTCTAGGACCGCATTTCTAGCATCTTGCAATTGGTTAGTGATGGGAGATTCTAATACAAGGTGGTAGAATAATCAGATGAACTAACTACTTGGCAGTTTAAATAAATCACTTAACCCAAGGATGCTCCAAAGGGACTGTCCTACAATTGGTATATTCTGAGGCTGCTGTTCTGTTAGGCAATTTTCTATTGGAAGCTTCATTTACATAGTCATTCAAGAATCAGACGATTCGTCTCTCAGTGGGGAACGTTAACAACCCCAGTGACTCAGTTCCCTGCTCAGTTAATGGCCTTGCGACTAAATCACAACATCTAGAATGCTTGATATTATTACAAGCAGTGGCTGGGACAGACTCTCGTGGCCTTGGCAGTGACCATTGAGCTTCTTGTCACATAGAAGAACTGACAAGCACATTGTGCGACTCAGATCTGATCCAAACTTTTTCCTCCGCACAAATCACATACTCTGATTGCATAACCAATTTTTTTTTTTTTACTGCCCATTCTCCTACACTAATGACTAATAAAATAAGAAAGCGGAGGCAGAGCAGTCTGTGTTTATTGAATATATATCTTTTTCTTGCTGAAGCGGCGCATGACTTATAATGGCCCCAAAGGGACGAATACACATACATATCCTAATTCAGTCTATTACAATAGTTTTTTTTTTGTTGTTGCTTGGTGCCCCTGTTCTTATCTTCACATTGATTTGCTGGCAAAATGGGCCGTTGCAATACGTGAGGGATTTTGAGAGACCTCCCAATGAAAAGGGTGAGATTTCAGTGAAAAACAGTCGGTAGGTGTGACATCTCTACAACAATCTGTAGTTGTATGAGACAGCTTTAGTGGGATGCCACCTATAGTTGCTTGGATGAAAAGTATCTGATAAATGCTAATTAACCAAAACAGTTCCCGAAAATAAATCTGTTAATTTAGTGGCAAACAAGCAGATTTTTCGTGTTTTGCAGAGGCAGTAATTGGGTTTAATTCTACACAAGCAAATCTCTGCAAATCTGCTGTACCTTCTGTGGTGATTGGGTGATACAGTAGTTGCTACAATACTTAGAGCTAAAGAGACTTTACTTGTGCATGCACAACCAAACATTTTGATTCACCTAATTGTTCTTTATTATTGCTGTTTTTGACATTTTAGAGTCTACAAAAGTCTACAAAATTATGAATTGATGCAATTAAAGTATGGCAATTACATACTAACCAAAAATGTTAAACCAATCAAAGTACTTTATTATTTAATAAATACTCTGATATTTATTTTAGGGTGGACTAAAAGTGTCATTTAAAAATAAAATGGTGAAATCAATTATTAATGTAAAAATAAAATTGAAAATAAATTACATTTTACAATAAATAAACACAATAAAAATCCAGTTTATAAGAGTAAAATTAATATTAAACATTTTCAAACAAATTGCTTTTCTTTATTCTGTCTAAATATGTATTTATGTTTATTTATTTAAGCTGAAAAGTTTATGCATTTGTTTACATTTGTATTTTTTATTTAATACATTATTTAATTACTTTCAATGGGCCTCATTCATGCATGAAACATGAGCAGAACACATTTTTGTGTAAATCATTTGTAAAGACGTTCTGACGTATACATATTTTTAAAATGTTAGTTGGTACGAAAGAAATTTACACCGGCTCAATACCACGCATAAATGGTGCGTAAAATATTAAAACATTCTGTTCTTTTAGGCAAACTGATGCATTTTGGTAACACTATACCATTTTTTCTTTTTCCATGAGAATTAAAAACTGTTCAACCTTGGGTAAAACATACGGTACGAACGATTGCTTTACCGCCTTCCTGTTCTAATGTTGGGACACCCGTTATGCATAAATCACATAATATAAATCATACTTAAATCTCACTCAATCAGAGATTTTTTATATTTTGCTTATCAGCTTGCCCACAGCAGCTATTTGTTTAATATTCTGTTAATTAGAAACATTTACTTCATAGACATCTTTTTCTGATTCATCCATTCTGCTCTATGTTTGCTCTGTTGTCAGTATTTCTTTGTCTAGACGCAAACACTACACCCCTGTGTGGTTTTTGGTATCAGAGTATGGTATCATTTTTAATCAGTACGAGCACATGAGCGCAGTGTCGGGATACTGGTATCAGTGCATCCCTATACTTTGAAAAACTGTCTTAAACTGAATAAATGTCTTTACTGTCTCTTTTGATTAATTGAATTTGCCCTGTGTTAGTCAAATAAGTCCAAATGTTTAATTGGGCTGGTTTTCTGTGGACTTTACCAGGACACGGTGTGCTCTGACTCACTTTGTCCATGTTTTTATAATGGTCAAATAATTCCCCCAGAATACAACTGTGCTGACTGAAAAAGTGAGAGGAACATTAAGGGAAAAGGAGAGAGAGAAAGCTCTGTCCATTCTCATTTTTGAAACGCTGGAGTGAAAAATACACTTCCATGTTTGTGAATAGGGCAAATAATGAGATTGTGCAAGGGAAAGAGATGCGCACAGAGTGTGTGTTGAAGCACCATGTCGTGTCTGCATTCTAATTTTATGGCATTTGGGAGTACAGACTACAGGCCTCTCTGGCCACTTGTGCTGCCCGCCTGCCATGGAATATAATGTGTTTTGAGAGCAGCCCTATTATCCAGGCTTGGGAAGAAGGAGGCTGAAGTGGCCAGTGGAGCAGCCCTTAGACAGTACTGCAGGTCTATTTGTGTGTGTGTGAGCCACTTCTTAGCGCTGCCTCAGTCTTTATTAGAGTCGCTCCTCGTAACAGCCACTCATGCTGCGGTCGAGTGAGAGCCAACCAGTGAGAGAACACCTCTGAAGAGCATCTCGATTTCTCCTGATCTCTGTGTCTTCCTTTAATTCCGCATTTGTTGAAACATAGTGTTAAAACTATTACAACGTACAAGTGTATGTGAGTGTATTCTTGTAAAATCAGGTTTTGTCACGCTGCTCAGACGTTAGTATTGGCACCGCTGAAACGGGACTGGAGTGTCATTTGTTATTCACAGGAGAGCTAAATGGCGGGTTATGCTGGATGAGATAATAGAGGGCCGTGAGGAGTGACAGAGAGAGGCAAACTGAGGTATTCAGCCCACTTTTTGGTAATTTTGTGCAAAATAGCTGTTATTCACTGAAATGTTTCTCCCAAAGTTATTGTATTTTAAGCAGCCAGATTTAGCACGTTCAGGAGGTCTATAATACCTGGAGAAATACCATCCGCCTGCTGTCACCTGAGCCATTAATGTGCTTTTATTGTAGCCATTCTATAATAAAATTAAATATTAATTATTCATATTTGTATGATCTATTCTATATTATAAGAATAGATCAGGCCCCGCCCCGCAGAACTCTGTTCTGCGTGTGACGGCGCGATCAGCGGTGGCTGCGAGCATTATAGCTCATAAACTGCTGCTCACGAACAGCATTACACTCTGTGTGTGTGTGTCGGTTTCAGTGTGCATTTCCCCTGAGTGTGTATACATTACACCGTGGCTATCCCTGGGTGCCTCAGCACGGAAAGAGTTAATTTAATTTTTTTTTTTTTTTTTTTTTGTAACTGAAAGAGCAACACAAGCGTGGCCCTGTGTCTTTTTCAGGATGTCATTCCGCTTGTGCGTTTCTGGATGCGGTCGTTCCTTGGCGCCAGCAGACGGCCACAATAGTTGCCTCTCGTGTTTAGACATTCAGCACGCTAAGGCAGCTTTTGTGAATAGCTCATGTTCCCATTGTGGGAATATGACTATGGCAGTGTTGAGATCGAGACTCACTTACTTCAAGGGAGGTGCAGTCCCCTCACCTATGCCCAGATCTGGTGTTTATTCTGGACTTCAGAATAGGCGTACTTCGATGCTTAGCCAGGGTGCCCTGAGGGTTACTGTGAGGGCTTCCCCCCCGAGGCAATCTAAGTGGGCCCCTCACGCCTTACTAACGCTGCCGCCGACGGAGCCTCCAAAAGAGCGTGCTGGTCCTTCACATGGACGACCAGTCGTGTCTTTTGGAGCTCCTCCTGACGACCAGATGTCGGTTGCAGCATCGGAGGGGGAGCTTCAGTCCTCTGGAGATGAGGATTCGGCTGCGTTGTCCCCTTCGGGGGGTGTAGCGTTGCCCGAGTCCAATCCAGAATGGTCGGCTATGCGTTCCCGGGCCGCTGAGAAGGTCGGGCTTGCGTAGAAACTTCCACCACGTTCCAAACCTTCCCGGTTGGATTGGTTTCTCGGGGCGGGCCGTGCTGGTTCTCAGCGCGCCGACTCGGTAACATTATTTTCCGAAGTGCATGAGGAGCTCACTAGGACATGGACGGCACCATATAATGCCAGAAGCCGTCCTAGTGGCTCCTGCCTACTCACCACCCTCAATGGCAGAGTGGCTAAGGGATATGTGGATGTCCCGCCGGTGGAGCGTGCCGTTGCGATGCAACTGTGTCCAGCGTCCTCATCCTCCAGGTGGGGCAATCCACGCCTCCCGTCCAAGGCATGTAAGTTTTCGTCCGGTCTTACGGCGAAGGCGTACAGAGCCTGTGGACCGGCTGCTTCTGCCCGCCATGCCATGGTGCTCCTGCAGGTCCACCAGGCCCAGGAGCTCATGGATAGGCACAAGGGTGGTTCTGACCCAGAGCTCCTCCTGGAGCTCCATGTGGCAACTGACCTCGCCCTGCAGGCGACAAAAGAAACTGCACGTTCCGTCAGTCAGGCGATGTCCACCTTGGTGGTCCAGGAGCACCACCTTTGGCTCAACCTTGCGGATATTAGGGACACCGATAAATATCGGTTCCTAGATGCCCCTCTGTCCCAGGTTGGGTTGTTGGGCGATGCGCTCGAGAGCTTTGCCCAGCAGTTCTCAAGAGTTCGACTGTGTGGGGTATAACGCAACAGCAGTTTGAACTCCCTCTACACAGGCCTTCCGCCCCAGCCAGTTGGGGGTCTGAGATTCTTGCGTAGGGTGCAGGATGTGGCAGCATCCGTGGCGTTTTCCATAGGGATCCCAATTACGTCGTCACGTCCCGTCGCCACCGTTGCTGACCATCGCTGTAATGGCCAGGGGCGTAATTTGTGGGGGGGATGGGGGGGGATATAACCCCCCCAATATTTAAATCTATGCATTACAACCCCCACATTATTTATACCATGATCACACTATCAGGAGGCATACCCAAACTTCAACCCCCCCAATGTTCAAACCAAATCTACGCCCTTGGTAATGGCCATCACGATCTCTGCTCTTCAGCGAAAAACAATGTGTGCGTGCGCCCGCTTCCTGTTAATACCCGCCTGCGGGGCGGGGCGCATGACGTGATTCATATATATATATATATATATATAAATATATATATATATATACATATATACATACATATAAATATATATTATATATACATATTTATACATATACATATTTATACATATACATATTTATACATATATATATATATATATATATATATATATATATATATATATATAAAATGTATTCACAACTTCTATTTTTATTTCATCAGAATATACAGCTACTTAAAATGTCCATCAATGGGCAAAGATGCTTCGAGGTAGCAGAATAGCACAGTAACACAGCCAGCAGTGACTTATCGGTCTGAGGGAGTATTTTTTTAATAAATAATCAGTGAAGAGCAAGAAGGAAAAGAGAGTATGAAGGAGATTGCTGAAAAACAAAGTATAAGTGGTGATTATTAGATCAGCTATTAAAGATAAGCTAAGCTGTTCTCCACTTGTTAAGCCCTTTTGCACATCTCTTAGGGTCTCCAGAGCTGTTTCTTTCTTTCTTTTTCACATAAAAAACCCATCCACAAGAGATGCTAGTAAAAATAAATGGAGAAAACCCCACCGTCCCTCTCCTGATCTATCCCAGCCCAGGACTACAGAGTGCACAGCAGCCCCAGGGCTTTAGGTTCAGCAAAATGGTTCTGTGCTCGCTTTAGGGTGTACTGCGCTCCGGCTACATGCTCTGTACCGCGGTACTTTACCTTCAAAGACTTCAGAACCGCACAAAAGAGCTCAACATCGCCTCCGGTGCCCGCAGAGTGGGAGGAGATTTTGACATTGAGTTTGCCATATTGAAAATAGACACTGTTCTTCTCCTGGAAAGTTCTTTAGAGATTTTGATTCCAGAAGAGGAAGAGCAGCACAATGTATTGCCTTCTCAGCTCTGGCTAATATCAGTTCCTACATTTTTGACATTTTTTGCTGAAATGACAATTTTCATTAGAGAATAATCTGAATCTTGTCACCATTTCAGACTCTGTAACCCTGGATGCTCAAATATAGTTCTTTTTTTTTCATTTATGAAATGGTTTTGTGTCAAATTTGGTATATGTGTCAATACAGTACTGTATATGATACAGTATATGATACATCATACAGTGTTTCCAACGGGTTTAAAACCCATTTCTGTAATGCAACATATCTCTTTAAAAACAATTTACAGCTATTTGCAGTTTTTAAGAGTGAATGATGAATCAAAATGAATGAGAAAGGACCATACAAATGAAAATAGCCATCATTTATTCAACCTTACTTCATTCCAAACCCACATAATTTTATATCTTTTGTGGAACCAAAAAGTAGAAGTTTTGCTGAATGTTCATGCTGCTCTTTTTTTAAATACAAAGAATGGGGACCAAGGCGTTTTTCTGCTGTTATTCACTTCCAGTTATTTTACCTGAGCAAAAACAGTCTGTCAAAATACAGACATGGAGGACGCGCGAGTCTGGCGGTTATGTAGAGTGGTTTAAATAAAGGGGTTTGAGCGATTAATTATCAGTATCTATCTATCTAACCTGATGAAAATGTATTTATTCAATGTTGTCTACATTATATTGCATCTGCAGCAGTATTGTGAACTTTTGTAAAGATATGTTTAGCCATTAACTTTTAAATGCATATTAAACACACTGGTTTGTAGTGCAAGTAGTTTTTGTTCTAGTTATTTATAGCTAATAATGGATCAGAAGTTTCGCATAAAATAGTGTACTTCTGTGTTGCAAAAAAAGTGGATACTTAAAATAAGGTGGAAATAAAAATGTTTCATGAAAGGATGAAAGAAAAGACGTACAGGTTTCAAAACACATGAAGTTTTTCCATTTCCATGGAAAAGGGATTTCCATTTTTAGTTGAACTCTCCCTCTGTCTTTAAATTGAACCCATCAGGCACTTTTCTTCCTTATCACGCCACCAACCTCTCACACCGTTATAAATCTCTCCACTCTCTCCACCAGCTTCTTCTGCTATAATTATCATTCCCTTCCCCGCCACTTGATCTAAGCATTTCTAATTGAACAGTCACAGTTAACAGTTGGTCACCCTGTTCCAGGCGCAAGCACCAGTCAGTCTCAGCGTGATGTTCACTGTGGCCTTTTGTATCTAGACTGATTAAGAGGCTTCTCTGCCCAAGATGGTTTTTGGCAGATTATCTTTAATGGAGTAGCCCGATACGGCCTGCCTTTCTGTGCCACTGAGGTTCCCAAATGGATAGGGAGGTTGTATCAATTATTGACATTCAGCAGTTTGCGTATGGATTGCTGTTGAAGGTGTGTCTGTATGCAACGTCTCCAATGCTGCAAACTTGACCCGTCCTTTAAAAATGTTATAAAGCGCATACAGTGGATGCAAACATGTTTATCTGAAAGCTGTACCTTGATCAATTCATACTTTGACTATTGAGTGTTACATGATTGTCATTTTGCTTCCTGCATAGGGTACAATGGGGCTTTTCACTACTCCCAAGATTGCAGAAAAAATATATATGTTAGTATTGAACATTGATGGAGCAACAGATTTTGTGTGAAAATAAATCATCAATTTTTTTAGTTTAATTTGTTTGAAAATCTTATAAATGTATGAGGTGGCAAGGTGGGTCTTTTACCCCCCACACAGGTTAAAGGCTCACCAGCATGGGGCAAAAGGCACACAGTATACAAATACTTCAGCTAAAATAATATGTTTTTAAAAGTGTCTAAGTTAATACTTGTTCAAAACAATCACTTGTTATTACAAGTTATTAAATGTCACAGTTCATTTGAGCACTTGACTTCGACAGCGTGATTAAGCTCTTCCTCAAATCACTATTTGATTAGAACTTACTAAAAGAAACTCAATGTTTTCACTTAGCAATTGAATTGAGATGGCCGCTTTAAGGGTTCGTGGGCTTTTCTAATCATTATATTCTTTTTTAAATGTGATTTAAATGTGGTTTTGATTCTGTAATATTTGAATACTAAACTACAGACCTTATCTGTGAATCAATGGATAAAATCAAAATGTAAAAACAAAAAAATCATGTTAAATTATTTGTGCTTTACCTAATTAAAATTCATAATACAAGTGTCATGTTTTTCTGTGTGTAAATGAGGCAGAAAAATGAGGGGCTTGAATATATACGGATAACGAGCTAAAAGACTAAGGCCACGTCCACACGAAGCCGGTGCGTTCCCTATCCGATTATTTTTTTTCCTCGTTCTAAAAAAAAACTCCGTAAACACGGCGTCGTCTCAAGAATTATCTGCGTCCACACGAAACCACTGAAACCGACTGAAAACGGTGTAGTATATATGCCAGACCAGTATGGGGCGCTGTAATTGTGCCACAGAGATACACTATACACGGAGAAGAAGAATTTGAGCATGCGCCGACACGTGATGTGATGACATCATCGTTTCACAAAATATACGGATTGGCTGTACACACGAAACCGCAAGGGTGTCGTTTTCAGATTAATCCACTTTGGGACCCGGTTTCAAAAAATAGCGGTTTCATTCTCCCAAAACGCCGTATCCGTGTGGACGAAATGCCAATACGATAAAAAATGTATACGTATACGGCGAAACGCGTCTTCGTGTGGACGGGCCCTAACAGAAGGGATGATCAAATGAATATAGATCGCGCCATAGTGTGGAAAATGTGGACGAGGAGCAGGCGAAGGGCTGGAAAACAGACAGGCAGGCAGAAGAGACCAGGGAGGAGCAGGAGGCGGTAGAAACCAGGGATGAATGGATGGTGGACTTGACCAGGGAGGAGTAGACGTGGTAGTTCAAAGTTCAACGCCTCCCTGGGGACGATCAACGGAAACGAAGCTGAGGTGGAAGGAGTCCTGGGTGCAGACGGAGGGTTGATGGATCCATGCGACGCCGGAGGCATCGTCGGCCGCGACGGAGCTGCCCCGACGACCCCCGAGGTGGAACTGGAGAACCGGAGGGCTGCGGCCGAACCGGTGTGACTGAGGACTGATGCTGAGCCTGAGGCAGGGCGGAGCCAGGCTGAGCCGAAGGGCCAGAGATGTCCAACCCAGGCGGAGCCGGCAGGTAGAGGGAGCATGGTGACGTTGCTGGCTCAATGGTTACCAGTGGAGCCGAGGGAGGGAGGAGAGGAGGCGGAGGAGTTAGGGCGACAGACAGAAGTGGAGTGGCGGGGACATCGGCCGGAGGCGGAGCGAGGAAATCCCCAACCCGGTCGAGGATGGCTCTTGGGATGCCCCAGACGTGGTGATGAGGCAGATGGTGAACAGACAGTGGGGCAGACATGAGAAAGTGAAGACTGGGCTGGTACTAGAAGAGGTAGTCACTCACTGCTGCGAGGTTGTGGCTGAGGAATTTCTACATTCCTTTGAATTTCACCTACACACCCTCCACTGTGGTCGAAATGGCGGCTCGCACGCCTGGGCACACTTGTGGGATACAGGCTCTGGGGCGATGTTGGGCTCATTCGCATATCCTGGCGCTGGCGGCTCCATCAGCTGGGAGCTCCAGCAGCCGCTCCGTGTTGGTTGGGCTCTGTTCCATTTTTTATTCATTCATTTAGCTGACGCTTTTATCCAAAGCGATTTACAATTGCTATATATGTCAGAGGTCGCACGCCTCTGGAGCAACTAGGGGTTAAGTGTCTTGCTCAGGGACATATTGGTGTCTCACAGTGGATTCGAACCCAGGTCTCTCACACCAAAGGCATGTGTCTTATCCACTGCTCCATCACCCACCCGGCTCTGGGTCCGGTATGTATCGGGGTTAGACTCTCTCCAGACATTGAAAAATCACGTCCCTCCAGCAGAGTCTTTGCTTGTCTGGGACGTCTACTTAATGGTAGTTATTTGCCCAGATCCCATACAGAGACTTGAGTGTCTCATCATCATAATGAGAACGCACACCTAGATGGCAGAAATGTAAGGAGTGTAGTCCATTCAAGTGAGGCCAATCTGGGCAAAAGCAGTAAACCGCTCTGCTAAATCTATTTTGTGATCGGTTATTCTGTCACTTATTTTCTGTTTATAAAGTCCTCAGATGATGAAGAGATGAAGAAGATTTAGAAAATAAAGGTATTTTAATAAAACAAACTCTGCTAGTCCACAGGTAGCGTCACAGTGTGTTCTAGTTCAAACACTAGCACAAACAATAACCGACAATCAAGGCACAGAAAAAAGGAGCTTAAATATACACAGATAACAAGCTAAAAGACTTAATCAAATGAATATCCATAGCAACACATGGTAGCGGGACACATGAACAAAGACAACAGGAAATAATTATAAGCAAACTAAAAGTCCACGATAATGAAACTAAATGTACAAATGGCCGAATATCACTGACACCAAGTCTACACCTTTTTGTGACATCACAACCATGTCTGTAATGCACATGATTAAGCCAATGTCTACACTTTGTAAACTCTCTATTTTCATGTTCCTTTATCAAAGGCCAGATTAATGGTAAGGGTGACCTCAAACACATATTTATTTTGAAAGTCTACATTATGAAACTAATGTGTATCTGTCATTCCGATTGTTCCACTTAACAAAAGATTTACATTGCCTGCACGTCCCTCCTGCCAATGAAACATTTATTAATGTAAATACCAATTGTCAATCAATAAACATAACTTGAGTGCCTCCCCATATGTATTCACGTTCTTCATTGAACATATTGACAGCGCAGTGCCCTGTCCAACCTGAACAATTACACAGCTGTTTCCTGCTGCCTTGCTCGGAAATTGATTTCTCTTTGAAGTTTCAAATGTGTGTTTTAGCATTGTTGGTTTAATGTTAAACCAAACAACCTTTTTATCAAACTTTTTTTTCCTTTTCTTTTTTAGGGTCAAATTGTCCAGTCATATGCACCTGAAGTTAACTGTCTAATGCTTATGGTAGCAAAAGTCTGGCACAAATGCAGATTTGATATTTTCTGTGTTTATATATGAACTGTATATACTACCGTTTAAAAGTATAAGGTCAGTACGATTTTTTTAAAAGAAATTAATAATTTTATTCAGCAAGGGTGCATTAAATTGGGTGACAAGGGTGACAATAAAGACAATGATAATGTTATAAACAATTTCTATTTGAAATAAGTGCTTATGAACTTTCTATTCATCAAAGAATATCGGGGAAAAAAACCCGGTTTCCACAAGAATATCAAGCCGAAAAACTGTTTTCAACATTGATAATAATAATAAAAATAATAATAAATGTTTCTTGAGCAGCAAATCAGCATATTAGAATAATTTCTTAAGGATCAAGTGACACTGACTTGAGTAATGGCTAAATTATTTTTCATAATATTACTGTATTTTGGATCAAAAAATGCAACTTTGGTGATTATAAGAGACTTTCAAAATTACAAAAAAATTAACAACCCCTTCATTTTGAATAGTAGTGTGTATTTATATATACTATTTATAAAAATTTTATGGTAATAAATATTTTTCTACTTCTATAATTTTATATTGTGTGTGGCACTATCATTCAGGATCTTTAAGGTCATAAGACAAAGTTAAGAACACAATCTCAGAAAAATAAGTACAAAAGCTGTCACTGGGACAGTACCCTTCAAAAGGGTTCTAATATGTACCATTTAGGTATTAATGTGTACACTTTTGGTACCAATATGTACCTTTGAGGGGCGGCAGTGGCTCAGTGGTTCATGTAGGTTGTCTACAAACCGAAAGGTTGGTGGTTCAATCCCCGGTTCCACCTGACCAAGTGTCGAGGTGTCCATGAGCAAGACACCTAACCCCAACTGCTCCCGACGAGCTGGGTGGCGCCTTGCATGGCTGACACCGCCATCGGTGTATGAATGTGTGTATGAATGGGTGAATGTGAGGCAAATATGTAAAGCGCTTTGGTGGCCATTCGGTCTGTGAAAGCGCTATATAAATGCAGTCCATTTACCATTTACCATTTGAGGGACTAATATGCGCTCTTAAGGTACAAAGGTGTACATTTTGAAAAGGTACCGCCACAGTGACATCTTTTGTACCTTTTTTTCGGAGAGTGCACTTGCTGAATGTGATTCTGGATGGATGAAGTCAGATAAAATTGGCCAAAAGTAGTTCACCTCTTCATTCACATACTCATGTAAAATAATTCATTCAACTTGTAGTAGTTCTCTGCCAACTTCAACTATATTGTAAGCGAAACCAAGTGGTAATTTCCAGTAAGTGGATGGTATAGCGTAGGACGGTACTTTATTAATCCTTTTGGGGAAATAAAAGCAATGTCTCCCTTGGCTCAAATTTAATAGATTGAAGTGAAAATATAGGCCTTGCTGTACAGTTTTTTAGGGGAGTAATGTGTCCTAAAAGACCAGATGGTAATTTCCAGAGGTGTAGTATCTCTTTCATTGCCTTTGTTTTTCACGTATGTAACATTTGAAGTGGTATTTTTCATGACTAAATGATATGCTAAACAACAGGGTTTCTGCCAGAGATTCAATGTTTTGATTGGATCCTCCGGTGGCTCCCATGCCTCGCTATCTCAGCACACCAACACAGATGTAGAGTGGGAGGGTGTGATAGAGTCTCTCTGTCTCTACCTGATAGCAAGACATCATGAGGATACGTCGGTCTCGAGCTGAAGATAGCACATTCTGTTTGGGAGGCTTGGTATATTGTTGTGATGTTTAGGATATGCATTTCACCTGCAATATGACATAAATGGTTGATCTGCTTACAGAGTTTTCACAGGTTATCGGCTTGATCTACAGCTGATAGTGAGGCATTCGGTAGCCTATATCTGTTTCTTGGGAATTTGCCAATAGAGAAGCAACTGTTGGTTTTAACAGGTACAGATAGACATATTTTGCATTTGTGCATCACTCTATTGAAGCTTTTCAAAAGTGCAATTTTAAAGGAAAATCATGGAATCATCATGTTGTCTTGAATCATAACACTCACTGCGCTCTCCCAGCTAATTAGGTGCTAAGAGCTATGTATCAATTCCAAAATGCAAAAAAGGTCTGCACTCTAAAAATATACAATAAAATATTTTTTTACTTTTAGCGTTTTACTCTACGATAAAATATTTTTAGAGTGCAGACATTTTTTGCATTTTTGCCATGTTGTCTTGGGGATGTAAACATATTTGGGAAAATTACTGCTATCAAAATGCTTTAGAATGATAATGCAGAGGATATATCAATTTAAGTGAATAATTACAGTATACAGTACTACTCACGTAAAAAACAATGTAGTGTGTACTATATTGCAAGTCTCTGCTGTGTGATTATTTATAACATTGCAAAATTGTATACTGTATTATCGCACAGTTCTATGTATAAAGTGTATATATATTATATCCAACATTATTTGCATATAATACACTCAAGCAAAGCAATATATACTATATAGCAAATCTCAATTGCCTGATTTATTTCATTGCAAAATGTAACAATATATACAACTCTCTATATAAAATTGGTTATATAAGTGTATCAAACTTTATTCGCATACATACAGTACAGTACACTCACACAAAACGTTACGCTATAAAATCTCAACTGCTTGATTGCTTATATCATAGCAAAAAATGAACTTTAATAATCACCCATCTCTAATCTGCTAAATACGTTAGCATTAGTAATACATTTTATGTTGTATACACTGCAAAAAATAGACTGAAATTCCAGAATTATCTATATCTAGATAACGCTGTGAATGTGTATATTGTCGTCAATGAATGGGACGCTAAATATCATATTGGCTTTAATAATAATTTCCCCAGTAAATAGGCAAGTGTCACGGTGTGGGTTTTGGGTTTTGTTCCTTTTTGTTGTCTTGTATATCACGTGATTCCCTGTTTGTCATGTGAGCCTGCCATGTGTCTTGTCTTTTGTTATGTTGTTGCTCAGTGTCCACAGGTGTTCCTCGTCTATGTTTATTAGTCTCCCCAGGTGTCTCTTATTAACCACGCCCCCCTTGTTATCTTGTTTAGCTTGTTTGTCTGTGTATTTAAACCCCTGTGTTTCAGTTGTTTGCTGTCGGTTGTTGTTTAATGTTGCTTGTAGTCCGAGTACCTTGTTCCTAGTTCTGAGTTTACCCTGGATTACCTGTTTGTTGGATTATTAAAATGCTTGCATTTTGATTCACTCTCTGCTTCATTCCTGCCTACATCGTAACAGCAAGAATGAACCTTGTGGCAAGAATAAACCATGATTGTTGTTTCCGACAACAAAGCAATTGAATGCCACAAGCTTGTAATCACAACTTCAGAAGTAGGACATTTCCGATAGCAAGTGAAGGCAGCATAAGTGCACATTGCAAAGCCAAGTGTGATGATGTTGTTGTAGTTGTTTTTTTGTTTGCTTTTTTCTCCCCTAAAATAAATCTAAACCCACAACACACGTGTCTCCTTCAGCAGGTAATTGACATAATTGTCCGTCAGCTTCTGCGGTGATGGATTTGAAGGACAGACAGCAGCGCTCTCTGACACGGGGTCCGTGCCGAAAGGATCTGCACTACGCCACATGCTCTCTGGACAATGAGAACTGCCATGTAGTGTCTCAGAAATCATACAGCTCCAGCAAGAGGCTGAAGGCCTACCAGCAGGACGGACACTTGCGCTATGGAGGATGTGTTGCGGAGTTGCAGACAGAAGAGTATGTCAGACAAGGTAAGATAGTTACTGTAATTAATATATTAATGAAATAAATCATAATGGTAAATAATATGGCAGCTATACTACAGGTCCATCACATTAGCTACATTTCGACCAAATTTTGCAAGCAAAAACAATGTCTGTTGTCTATTTTCAGTAGTGTAGAGATCGGGTCACACAGAAGTCACTTTTAAACCAAAGAGCTTTCTGTTGGTCAACGCGAAGAATTCCTGTGACCAACTTGACCCGTTGTGAAATGTGTTAAGGGAAATCTTTCGCCCTCATGCCAAATTCCCGATAGCATGGATTCCTATTAAAATGACTGGATCTCAATTTGTATTAATTTTATTTGTTTTATGTTTTTGTTTGTCTTTTCATTTTCATCCAATATAACAAATACAGGTTTAAAGCAAATAGAGGACTATGTAGTATGTGCAATTCTTAAGTGCATGTTGGATACAGCAGTCTTTAGGTCACAGTTTTCTCATTAGTTGGGGCTTTAACACAAATGCCATCATGGTTGAATGTTATCCATTTTAAACCACATAATCCCCTTATAATAAAAACAGAGAAGATTTTCTGTGGTAAGTTTTAATTTGCAGCTATTGAAACTTTTGATCTGTGTGCACTGAAGTATGCTAAAGTTTCAAGACAAATATTTGTTGAAAGCTATTGTTCCTTTCATGCAAGTGACATTGACCTGGTATACAAACTGGATTGGAGCAGAGTGATTCTGAATAAAGGGGGAAAACTCACTTAATATACTAATTTAGGATAAATTAACTATATAAATTAAAGGATTTATTTTAGATCACTAAATTAACCTGAATACAATAGTTCCTAAAATATTCCTTGTTCCCGTGTTCCTTATTTTTTTGGTCCTTGAAATTACACGGATCGACCCTTCATCTATGTAATTTGATTGTTATTATTACCATATTAAATTATATGCCATTTCATTTTTACATCAAGGCCATTTATATCAGGAGGGATTTCATGATTGCCATGTGAATATTGAGCACTTTCAATCTGTTTTGTCTTCATTTTAATCACAACCGGGAATTTCTTCTTTCTGACAGAAGTTGTGTTCTGGCTGGTATTTAGCCATGACTTAATTTGCCTGTTAGGGTCAGTTCATCCAAGAACTCAATCTAGCAGTTGGGAGGAAAAAAATAGATTTTTTTAATCATTGAAAATTGTGCTGCCAGGTTTTGTTTTGCTCAAATTGATTTTGCTATGAAGTGTTAACCGGTTATAATTACGCTTCGACCAACTGACCTTAATTTATTGTAAACATGAAGTTTCAAAAATTTGAGCCATGTTGAAAGATGTCCTTACAAACACACCTTAAACCAGGTTTGTCAATATCAGATAAAGAGATAATAGAGCCGAGCTGCAGTGTTCGATCTGGAAACTTCATCCTTTCAGTATATTAACTAACTTTACTATTTTCATCTAGTCAAAATACTGTTTATATATATATATATATAGTTCTGTCAATGAATCCTAATCACACCTATCATTAAAGTTTTACCCCGCCCCCGCCTCCGCTCTGCCCACTTTTCCAGCATTTTTCAAATATTGCCAGTGGGTGGAGTCAGGCTCTGACCAGGGGTTTAGTTATATAAATTGGTAGCAAAACTCGAGAACACGTAGATGTGAATTACAAGTTCACATTGTGAACTTGAGAGAGAGAACTTGTACAATAAATATTCATACTTGTACGCTAAAATGTACACTCACAGCTTCAATGTGAAAACTTGTAAAATAAAAATCTGAACTTGAATGCTAAGATTTGCACTCGCAGACAATAGTCACAAACCTGTATTCTGAATTTGAAGCTGCAGACAAGCAGTCAAAAATTTCTAAAATGCCATTTACAAAAATTCAATGACAGACACTAACTTGTAACATATATTTGCAAGTATTCTTACATTCACACTCGCAGTACAACCTCAAGTAGGCACTTGCAACTTCTCAAATCTGTCACTGCAATTTCAAATCTCGCGCCTTGACTTTTGCTAATCTTTTCGCGATTTATTAGATGCAAAACTTCAGAAATGGGACTTCTGTTGTGATGATGTCACGAAACCCGCTTCTCGGGGACGATCTGAATATGATCTGAAACGCTAAAGGTGTTGTTGTGAGGTGCATGTACAAATCTTTGTATATTTATTGTTGCATTAAAAAAATAAAGATCTGAAATGCTAACATGGCTTAATGCGTTAGACTGATATGTAAATAAATGATATTATCAAACTCAGTAAACAACACCATACTAATAATGCATAGGCTACTATGTACAGAAAAGCAGATCAACACAGAATATGAACACAATGCATTTAAGACAATATGAAAGGTATGAAAAGGCCAAAATCAGGAAACACCATTCCTACTAAAAAAGCATAGAAAAGTAATTTGCACATAATATGAACGCAACGCGTTTAATTGTACGTTAAGCATTTCCCTCCCATAGAAAACCAAGAAAACGCTTCATGAGGCTTAATGGACCAACAGTTATAAAAATTAAAAAACACACAATTTGTTATTATTAATAAAACTGCAGGCTGCAGGTTTATTTGCACTAAACACATATTTGCTTTCTTTCGTCATATTCTGGGCTCATTGGCTTTTCTGTAGCCTACAAGGCAATGCTTAATTAGTACGGTGTTGTTAAGTGAGTTAATATCAATGATAATTGATTTTAAATGATAATATCATTTATTACTTTTAATATCAGTCCATCACAAACGGGTTTCGTGACATCTTCACAAATAACAGAAGTACTATTTCATTGGCGAGGCGCCAACCAATAAAACGGCTCCTTTGAACACCCCCGCTCCCGCCCCCCTTCTCTCGCCGCCACTGTGTTGCAGCCAAGTGCACAAGTCAGTTTTGCACCTAATATATCGCGAAAAGAGTAGCAAAAGTCACGGAGCGAAATTTGAACTTGCAGTGTCAGATTTGAGAAGTTACAAGTGCCAATTTGAGGCTCTACTGCGAATTTGAATGTTAGAAGAAGTATACATTTGTATTACAAGTTTGTGTCTGTCATTGTATTTTTGTGAATGGCATTTACACAGTCAAGACATTGTTTAAAAAAATCTATTTCAAGTGTTGTTCTTTAGAAAAAATTAGGTTTTTCTAATAAAAATAAATGATAAAATATAAAAATCAACTGGTCACACTAAGAATAAGGCGAAGTCTTGATGTTGAATAAAACAAACTCATGTTATTCATCTATTAACCTTTATTATTACTCTTGATTATATTTGGGGGTTTCCACTCTCAGTCCGGATTGCTTCCAGAATCAACATGCGGTTGTTTTTTATTTCTGTGGAGACTCAGCCAAACTCACAATACAGCCTAAAGGTTTTTTTTTTTTTTTTTTGTCAGGTTTTGATACGGGAATGTCCAGGAGAGGGATACTGCCTATCATTCTGTGCTGGCTCAGGTGTAGTTCAAAGATTGCATGAAACAGAGAATCTTTTAATAGTCTGAGATGAGATATGCCCCACTAGCAGTGCCCACATCTCATTATAGCAAAGTTTCATCTACCTAAAGCAAGAGGTGACCTTGTCGTCACTTTTCTCCTTCACTGTGTGCTGTAAAAATAGCCCAAACCAGTGAGACCGAGCTACACACTGCTGCCTCATCTTCAGAGTGGATCGGACAGACTGAGACATAGAGAGAGAAAATGATAGACGCAGAACCAGGACTAGCAGTCTCTAGCTTTCAGTAGCCTGAGGTTTCTGGTCCACATTTATTTATTTATTTTTTACATGCCAGCTGTAGTCTGCTCCACATTACATCTGAACAAACTCGCCATGGATATGCTCATACGGCTTAGGGAGGAGTTTTTGGTTGTAGGACGCTTCAAGCTGGTGGTCCAGGGCTGTATTAGATGTACAGGGCTCTGCAGGCAGCTTTGCCTCAGTAAAGGCCATATGGCAAGGGATCTTCGGAAGTACGGGAGCACTCGTTATGGACATTTGCGGTAAGGAGTGCTCTGCCTCTCAGGCAGCCCAGAACCCCCTTATGGTCCCTTTAGTGCACTTTTTTCCAGCACAACATCTGGTAGCATGTGCTTATCGTCCTCCATCCGAGCCCTTACTAAGCAGAGCTGCTCCTAACATAGCAGAACATTGAGATCACAGTATACGGGTAATGTGGGTGAACTGGGCAGTGGGAGAGATGATGATGGAGGAAAGTACATTTGGAGGAAAGCAGCAACTATATCAATCTCCTGCTTCCCCCTGAGATTAATATCCAGCTCAGATGATCCTATCAGAAGTGATCAGACTAGAGGGATTACTGTTTATACTAGGTATGGACATTTCATGTGGCAGATGCATCGCTGGCGACCACTTCTGATTAGATTTAGTCAACTGAATCTCATGACTGCACACATCAGATCAGCCTGTCATTCAACAACATTGTCTTTTAATGGATGGTACGATGGCGATTATTTTTTTTATCTTTGATAATTGATATGCAGAATTTTGATAACACTTTATTTGAATGTGCTGTTCGACGTGATACATGTATTTACTATGGTTAACCCTAATTCTGTAGTAAGTACATGTTAAATTAAAATTACTCCGTAATTATTTGTAGGGTTGGGTATCGTTTGAATTTGAACGATTCCGATTTCGATTCCTTGTTTGGATTCCGGTTCCTAACGATTCTCGATTCCGATTCTTTTAAGAGGCAGGGTCAAAAAAGTTTAGGATATTTTAAATGAGCTAGCTAACCAACGATCTTTCTGAAGGAAATAGTCTAACCTTCTCCATCAATTTTTATTCTATGTACTTTTTATGAACTTTACTATGAATTTCTCACAGGGTTGTTTTCAACTACAATATAAATATCAAATCTATGAACTTGAATATAAATATTATAAATTATGAATATATTTTCACAGGGGTACACTTTCCTCAAGAGAGCTTTATTTTTGAAAACCTCATGAAAACACATTTACACATGAGTGTATGATGCTGCAGGTACTTAAACATGTTACCGTGCTCCCACTGATGGGCTAACCTAGTGCAGAATAGCAAATAAACAATAAGAAACAACTTGTAAAACCTTCATCATCTGGCGAGGAGAGAGCAACCAGCGAAATAACCTGTGCTCCGAACGGCGTCGAGAGCACTTTTGGAACATATCCATGCCTTGGTTGATGCTGCGTTCACACCAGACGTGAATAGAGCTTCTGGCGCGAGTGATTTTAATGCAAAGACGCGTTACGCGTGTAAAAAATTCCTGCGGGGCGAATGGGGACAGGCCCGCTTTTCAGTTTATAATGTCTATGTTTATATAGACGCGAATACTCCGTTTTAACGTGCGTCAATTTCGCTCTTGACTCGCAAATGGATTCAAAGTGTTCAAGCGTATAACTAGACGTGGTAAGCGTGCGGTAGGCGCGAATTTGACGCGCTATTAGCAGCATTAGGATGACCCTCGAGTTGCTTCGCTCGGTTATGCCAACACTTCCAGTGGACGCTTCTTTGTTGGTGTTCAGCGGTTTCTTCTTTCGGTCGGCGGACTGTGAATCGAAACTAGGAATCGAAATTTAAACTTTTGAACGATACGGGGAAAATCGCAAAGCTAGTCCCGGTTCCAATCGATACTCTATACCCAAGCCTACTTATTTGTGTAATTGCACTGTAACAATATCACAGTAAAATAAATGTGACCAGAATTTTAATGACAGTTTTGTTTCTAAATAACCATTTCACTTGAAAATGAAAATGCTGTCAGTATTTACTCACCCTCATGTTGTTCCAACCCCGTAAGACTTTCATTCATCTTTGAAACACAAATTAAGATATTTTTGATGAAATCTGAGAGCCCGCTCACTCCTTCATAGGCTGCTAGGTAATTTCATTCTGCCGGCCCAGAAAAGTTAGTAAACACATCGTTAAAATAGTCCAAGTGACTACAGTGGCTCAACCTTTATTTTTTTGTGTGCAAAAAACCCCACAAATAACGACTTTATTCAACTATAAATTGTCTTCTTTGTGGGCCTCTGACTTCATGAGAGCGTCACAACGACGCATGCGCGAGAACTGAGAAGATGACGTCGATGGGTCTCGATGTAGTGTTTAAAATTGTTCAAAATTGTTCTTAAGTGTGCATTTCCTGGATGTCCGAATCGTGAGAAACCAACGAGGAAACATAAAAGTGCCTTACCAATGCCGCAAAATGAATGGCTTACCTTTCACACTTTCCCATCAAATGATTGTGAGCGTCATCTTCTCAGTTCTCGCGCATGCGTCGTGATGCTCTCGTGAACTCACGGAAGAAAATGAATAGTCGAATAAAGTTGTTATTTTTAGGGTTTTTTCGTGCACAAAAAGTATTCTCGTCACTTGATAAACTAAAGGTTGAGCCACTGTAGTCACTTGGACTATTTTAACGATGTTTTTACTAGCTTTTCTGGGCCGGCAGAATGAAATTACCTAGCAGCAAAGATGAATGACAGTTTCAAAGATGAATGAAAGTCTTACGGGGTTGGAACAACATGAGGGTGAGTAATTACTGACAGAATTTTCATTTTTGGGTGTACTATCCCTTTAAGCATGCATAGTTAATTTTCATATTCATAACAAATATTATTTATTACATTATATTATTATATACAATAATGATATTATTAATTATTAGCTTAATGACAGAATAAACATAATAACAATACAACACAGAGATAGAATGAGCACACTAAAACATACAGCCATGTAGGACAAGACTCGACCAAGAACTCAAGAAACTCTGCGGTATAAATACTAGAGATGTAATGGGCAAAAAAGACACACCTGGGAATGATCACAGAACTAATCAACTAGAAAAACTACAAAGAACTACAAAACATGGCAAAGAACAGGAAGCAACATAAAAGTAAACACAAGGCAAGGGGAACACAGGCAGAGATGTTGACAATGTGGCTTTAAAAAAACTTGCAATTGTAGTACTTTTATGATTCTTTTTTTCTTTTCTTTTTTTTTGCTTGATTAGCTCCAATTTAACTTAATTAAATTAAAATTAGCTTTATTTGCTACATAGATGTAAGAGCTACATTAAGCTACTTTAAAAAAAAAATCTTTATTTTCCATGTACAGGGTTGGACTGACATGAGGTTGATTAAATAGTGACAATTTTAAATGTTTGGCAAACTATTCCTTTAATTCTTGGTGTAAACTGCAATGCCTAAAGCTCACTATACTAAAAGGAATATCTAGTTTGTACTTTTCCTTTTAGAAATTTGCTCTCCCACATGATGGCTAATTTTAGATCTGCATCATATGGACTCGTCGCTCAAGATCAATACCATTGTGACTGCATCACTTTCAGGCTTTCGATTTGTTTGGTGTAAGAGTAGGTAGTTTAACAAGCTCTTGATAGGATTTTCATCCATATTACAGCCGGCGGCCATCAAAGCCGACAGAGGGAGCTTGCGATAGTATAGCAGCACTCATGGTCTTTAACTGTCAATGAAAAACAGGTTATGTTTTAATGCCGATCCAACGTATTCCAACACCCACCGCCTCTTAGAGGAACTTTGAAATATTGTGGGGGTCCAGGTGAGTCTCCATCTCAATTAGAGATCATTTCCATGTTGAAGAGGAACATTAGGGCTCTGCTAGAGAGTGGTGTGTAATGGGCAGTGCTTGAGATGTAATATTGATGGGAGCGCTCAAGTGGAATAAGAATGAGAATGCACTGGGAATGGTGAAAATGTGTTAGCTGGTGTACAAACACCTAAACAGAACTGTCTCATTGGCATACAATAGCTTTTGATGTCTGCGGTGGTTTTTCCATGTGGAGATGTTGACCTTGAGTACAATATTGCATTTACTACATGAGCATACTTCTTTCTCTACCTTCCATTCTGTGATGCCATTTCATCTTTCTTTCTTATTTATTCTCTTCCTCTTTACTCTCTCACTCTCTCTATGGTCAATGCAATGCAATCTTTGGTAGAATTATGTCAACATTTATTCTGAATGATTCAACCGTGCAGTTTAAAATGTTAATTTGAAGCAAATATGTTTCTCTTTGTATTTTTTTTTATGGAAATGTAATAACTTGATCTTTCTTTGAATTTAAGCAAATTTGCTTTTTTACTTAAGTCGTTTAATTGGGACGTGGGCTATTAGATATGGTTAACCAAAAGCCTGGCACAGTTGTAGCATTCATTTAGGCTCCAATCTGGTGTATACTGTAAAATAGATTATTTTACAAAATTTTGGTTAAAAAGATCTATTATCTATTGTTGTGATGTGGAAAATCACAACAATGTATTGTTGTTGCACATTTGAACCAAACTGCCTTGTGTTGGTCAACATGGTGAATCTGTGTGACAAACTTTATCCCATTTCAAAATTTGAGTGGGAAAATATTTTGCTCTCACGCAGAATTGTGTGGGTTCCTTTTGAAATGACTGGATTTCGTCACACCTTAATGCCCACTTTACACCATTCAATCGAGTGCCGGGCTACAATCATTTCACACAAAATACGTCACAATGTAAAGAAAAATTGCGAACAGTAATTCATGTTGACTTAAAACTGCATCGAACTAATGTATGACATTGTAAGTGCACCTTGCAGACCAAATGATGAAAGATCTGGAAACTTCAGCTGGTTTTGTTGGTTCAAATCACACAAAAGGCAATCCTTTGTGCTTTTGAGCAATGGGCCTAGCCTCCGGTTACTCCCGGGCAATTGTCACTGTAGATAGTGATGTGTGTGTGTGTGTGCGTGTGTGTGCGTGTGTGTGCGTGTGCGTGTGCGCGTGTTTGTTTGTGTTTGTTTGTGTGTGTGCTTGTGTGTGTGCTTGTGTGTGTGCTTGTGCGCATTTGTGTCTAGCAGTTTATTGAATTTGACCCAAACCATTTTACGTATTTTTGCTCTTGTTGCTGAGTTCTGGCAAAAATTGTTTTTGCCTGGTTGCACTTTAGCTTGTAAGAGCAAAAAAGAGGACTTAATGGTGCACTTAAACATCATGTCAACATTTAATTTGACAGAAATAGTTTTAACTACTCGTCTGTTCTTCTTTTCCGCAGACGGAATCTTTTGTAACCATTGTATAACAGCATAATTTGTTGTTCGCACGTCACTGCATGTGTCTGTTGGATTATATTCCACAATGTTCCCAAGAAACGAGACATGTTTGAATGTGTAAACATTACAGCTATTTACCATTTAAATACATTATGACTTTAAATGCAGGAGTAATACTGTACCATTCTGTAAGATCTTAAATATTATTTAGTCAGCCATATGCTCTCTAACACAGTGCACAGTGGCTCAGTGGGTATCACTGTCGCCTAACAGCAGGTCCGGTTTCTCCCACAATCCAAAAACATGCAGTATGGTTTAATTGGAGATGCTAAATTGTCAGTAGTTGTGAATGCTTGTGTGTTTGAGTCCTAATTAATGTAATGGGGAGGTTTTGGAAAAGACTGGCAAAATCATTGCCAAGAAAATTCATTGACAGTCTCTTGCATATGGCAAAAGATGGCCATAGAATCACCAAGAGTCAGATACGACTGAAATGGTAATAGACAGATGGATGCTCTCTAAATCTGAGAACACAGAAATAGGTCAAGCTTAAGTTTGGTGTCCAATTCTCACTATTAACTAGTTGCTTACTAGCATGCTTACTAGCATTACTAGGATATTGGCTGTTTATTAGTACATATTAATGCCTTATTCTGCATGACCATATTCTACATCCCTTAACCAATTCCAATCCAGTACCTAAAATTAACAACTACCTTACTAACTATTAATAAGCAGTAATTAGAAGTTTTTTGAGGCAAAAGTCGTAGTTAGTTAATAGTGAGAATTGGACCCTAATCTAAAGTGTGACCCAGAAATTTTGTTAGCTGGTTTGGACCTTTAGAGCTACATTCATGGCAAGGCAAACAATTAGTCACAAATGATTTAGAGAACTGAAAACTGAATCCTGGGAAAGACATGAATTATGGAAAGATGAATTTTCGAATTTATTGAACCTGGCCACAACATGGAAACAATGCGGTACGAATTAAATAAATGTTTACAATACATGTTCTTTGACTGCTATAGGCAGTGTTGTGCCTGAACGTGTTCATTGAACGATAGTTAATGAACTTGTTCATATTTTGGGCAAACGTGAACTGAACGTACTGTATTACTGCCTGATGAACGTTATTGTGTACGGGTTCATTCTGATGTCTGTGAACGCACGCTCTCTCAGTTTAACTTCGTTCAATAGGGTGCCAGATTTCTATAGAGTCTTCCAGGCGAAAACCCGGATAAAACACACGTGAACAGGCCTTAATATGTAGTGAAAAAAACACCCAATCTGGCAACACAAGCCACCAGTGTCGCACCGCGGCCGCCGCATGCATCATCAAAACAAAAAGCAGCATGTAGTCGACAAAGCAGCAAGGAGGCGTCGTATCGTATGATCAGTTTTAAGACAAGGTCGGTGAGGATGGGAAAAAAAATTACATTTCTGTGCAAACTTTGCCCGCCAATAAAATAACCGCTGTCTGTGGTTGTATATGGGCTGTGGCAATAATTAAAAAAAAAAATAGCTCGCAGCAACATATGGAAAAAAAGAACTATGAACTAGTTCATTTTTTGGAACCGTGGACTTAGTTCAAAATTGTGAAGTATGAACTATGAACTGAACTAGTGAACTTTGAACTAGTTCATGTAGAAAGTGAACTTTCCCAACACTGGCTATAGGGTTATCTTTTTTTAGTGAAATGATTGGAATACCCTGTGGATGTAGATTATCTCTTTCCACGTAATAGATGTTAACCTTGAATGCTGATCTTATGATAATCTTTATTTATTTATTTACATTTAAAGAAGACACAACACTGATCTTCTAATCTATAGGGATTAGAAAAATTCCTATTTTTTTCTTGTTTCAAATTCCTGCTATTTATCTTGCCCCTCACAGTGTGTGAAGCATGGGCTCGATCTGCAACACACTGCCAGGGAGCGTCTCACCTCTTCTCAGCCCATCTTTCAGAGATTTAGTATTGGTCTTTACTATCACCAAGGTCAGTGTTGTCCGTGGTTTAGAGTTTAATATTTATATATATATATATATATATATATATATATATATACATACGTAAAACATTTCTGAAACATACCAGAATGAAGAGTAAAACTAATCCTTTATATATATATACATATATATATATATAATGATTAGTTTTATTCTTCCTTCTGGCATGTTTCAGAAATGTTCTTTTAGCTGGGGGGAGATTTAAAGGAGAAGTTTGCCCAAATCTCGAAAGTAAGTCATATTTGAAATGAGCATTTTTTTTTTTTTTTTTTTTTTTTTAAGTTCCCTCTATAGCTTATGAGGATTAAAAGTTCTAAATGTGCTGTTCAGTGAAAGAAAAGAAAAATATCCAGAGAAAAGGACATTGGCATTTTGCTGTTCTCTTGCATTCAAGGTAGCCTATTAGACACCCAGCACCTGGAGTTTTTAAGTCGGCTCAGTTGCACAAGGAAAATGGTAAGCTAGTGGAGTGAACCCTAATTTCTGCCTCCCCTCCAGACCCTAATGGGCTCTAATGCAAGTATCCAGGGGTTCATAAGCCTTGCAAATTAGCCTGGCTATCAAAATTGGCTCTTTTATGAAGAAAAAATTGTGCTTTATAACCTGTCTAAAATAAGCCTCTTGAAAGCCCGATTATCTTCATGCATGTAAATGCATTTTTTTTCTTCTTTTTTTTAGTTTATAGTTGTAGTTTTTTAAAACTAATGATGTGGTAGCTTTGAGACCCCTGTCTTTGGAATAAAGTCAAACCTGATGCAAAGCATCTAAAGGTGATGCTTAAGGTGAATAGCTAAAACTAATAAATACAAATGAATGAATACTATTAAGACGTTAAAAAACGATTAAAAGGACAAACATAAACATATACACAATTACTAAAAGTGAAAACTGAAAGGTGATTTAAAAAAAAATATTTTTTTTTTACTTTTCATACATACATACTTGAATACATACATAAAGGGTTTGGACAATGAAACTGAACCCATTGGTTTTAGACCACATAATAATAGTAATAGGAATAATCATAATTATAATAATAATTTATTAGTATATGTAGGGTCTCCTTCTGTGGCCAGTACAGCATCAGTCTGTCTTTGGAATTACAGATACAATTCCTTCACAGTGGCCAGAGTGATTCTGAGCCATTCCTCTTGTGATGCTGGTGGAGGGAAATGTTTTCTGACTTGCTCCTCCAAAATACCCCAAAGTGACTCAAAAATATTTCGATCTGTTGACTGTGTAGGCCATGGGAGATGTTCAACTTCACTTTCATGTTCATGAAACCATTCTGTCACAAGTCTTGCTGTGTGGATTGGTGCATTATAATGCTGATCCGCAGCACCCCCTTCAGGGTACAATGTTTGAACCATTAGGTGCACATGGTCCCTCAGAATGGTTCGGTTGTCCTTGGCAGTGATGCGCCCATCAAGCACAGTAGGTAATGCCATGATATTGCAGCCCAAACCATCACTGATCCTGATCCACCCCCGTGCTTCACTCTGTGCAGCGACAGTTCTTGTGTTAAGCCTCTTTAGGGCTTCTCCACACCATAACTCCCACGGATGTGGGAAAGACAGTGAAGGTGGACTCATCAGAGAACAATACATGTTTCACATTGTCCACAGCCCAAGATTTGCACTGTTGGCACCAATGAAACCGACATTTGGCATTGGCACAAGTGACCAAAGTTTTGGCTTTGCAGCCCAACCATGAATATTGACTCTGTGGAGCTCCAGATGAACAGTTTTGGTGGGAACAGGAGAGTCGGTGCACATTTAATTCTGCAGTGAGTTGTGCAGCTGTGGTTTTATGTTTTTTGGATACAATTCGAGTTAGTACCTGGACCCTTCCAGACAGCTTCCTCTTGCTTCGACAGTTACTGTTAGATGTGGTTCGTCCTACGTTGTGGCATGCTGACATTACCCTGGATACCATACCTCTCAATACACCACTAGAGCTCTCGATACACCACGAAGACTTGCTGCCCTGGTCACAGATGAGCCAGTGAGATGTACACCAACAATTTGCCCTCTTTTGAACTCTGAAGTGTCTCCCATTATGTTGTGTGGATTGCAATATTTTACATACAGCTGTGCTATTGCTCTGAAATGCTCTTATTTAACCTTCACACTCTGCTCTTACTTTAATATGTTGTCGGGATAATTCCAGTTCACGTGGCTACGCGGAAGAGATAAATAATTCTTTATTATACTTTTCTACAGGCCAGACAAGTAGTTTGTTGAGCGTTGTTTTGTAAAGAAGGACTACAGGGATGCGTTTTTGAGGTTTGCGCAGAGATTGACTTTTTTCAAAATTTGTCAAGGCTTGCACCTTGAAAAAAATATATATATGTGTATATATATATATATATATTTTTATATATACATACACTATTATCATATGTCAATGATACTAAAATAACACTGGAACAAGCTCTTTCAAGTACTAAGATACTGCCTCACCTGTTCTGTCATAGTTGATGCCATGCCAGTGCTTGTTGAACACATACCTGTACATTTTTCCTCTTGTCAGCGATGAACATGCTGCATTTCACACACACAGCAGCTGCTGTCTTAACAGTTGCTGTGCGAATGAAAGGCAAACAAAAGAAAGCAGAGGGATAAATAATAAAAGTGGCATAGCAAAGGGATGCAATGCTCGGATGTCACCACAGGCACTTAAAGAAGAGAGCGAGTCGGAGGAGTTCTCATGAATAAGAGACCCAGACGAGAAAACAGCCGTTAGACAGTCAGCTCAAGCACGGAGCAATACACAACAAAATGACCCAACTGGCCCACGCTGGGGCTAGAGGAATCGGAGGAAGCTCTCTTTTCTACAGCAGCTATATTCTGCAACAGTGCAGTCAGGCGGGCCGACATTATTCAGGGTATGCTGACTGCATCCTCTGTACCCTGATGGTATTGATCTCTGGAGATGGAAAGCGTGACTGCTTGGCTTCACAAAAAAGAAAGAAGTGCAACATAGACAATAATGCTCGAAAACCAAAGCATAAGGGATGGAATTTAGAAAGGTCGGAGGATATATTGAAATTGGCTGACATTTATGAAGTAATATAGGCTTCATTGAGCCGCCTTCTAGCCTTTTTAGAAAGCATCATTTACACCATGAATGTCTGACTTCTCTGTGAGAGAGGATTTGTTTCTCCAGCAGGAAATGAAAAAAGGCCCATCCACACATGCTGGTATTCAGTACAACAATAATTTATTCCTTTCTTTCTTTCTTTCTCTCTCTCTCTCTCTCTCACTCACTCACTCACTCACTCACTCACTCACTCACTCACTCACTCACTCACTCACTCACTCACTCACTCACTCACTCACTCACTCACTCACTCACTCACTCACTCACTCACTCACTCACTCACTCACTCACTCACTCACTCACTCACTCACTCACTTTTACTTACTTTTACTTACTTTTACTTACTTTTACTTACTTTTACTTACTTTTACTTATTTACTTACTTATACTTACATTTACTTACTTATTTACTTACTTTTACTTACTTATTTACTTACTTTTACTTACTTATTTACTTACTTTTACTTACTTATTTACTTACTTTTACTTACTTATTTACTTACTTTTACTTACTTATTTACTTACTTACTTTTACTTACTTATTCCATTTCATTAAGGCCTGTCCTGTGGTGTTTGGAAGCCTTTATCTGACTGGGTTCTTCTGTGCTCTAAGTTACTCACAAATCTTTTGACAGGTCATTTTTAGCAAAATATTAGTTGTTTTCATGTTTTTTGCAAGACATTGCACCATTTCATGCTTTTCATCTTCAGAAAGATCCACCTTCCTCCCCAGTTGCATGAGAACTGTGAATGGCTTAATAATGTGGAACAACTTATTTAAGTAGGTTTTCCATTTACCTAAGTCCTGGCAAACTATTTAACTAACCTGTCTAAGATTGACCTGTCTAAGATTGACCTGTCTAACAAACCTGTCTAAGATAAAAAGATATGAGAATCCATCCATCCATCCATCCATCCATCCATCCATCGTTTTTTAGCCTTTTTTTACCTGCAGATTATGTTCAGCCAAATCTACCTGTATTATCTGAATATTCACAGCAAACATGTGTTCACCCTGCAAGAACAATTGATATGTGCTGATAGTTCTCACCATACACTTTGGACTTGAGAAACCATCGTCTTTGCTCTGTGCTCGGAAGATGTGAACATTTCAAATCATTGGGGTTTTGAAACAGCATGTATCTTGTTTTTCGTATCCTGGAATGTTTTGATGGGACCTCACAGTTTTAGCAGGCTATGTTAACATTTGCATCTCCATCACAGCAGGACTCTTTGTCAATCAGGGCGTGTCTGAGGCCTGAAAAGAGATGATTGAAGTGAAAAGAGATTTTTCCGAAATGCTTCACTGTACCTGACGGCATGCGAAAAATTCTATGTTGCCATGGTAACCCCTCCCTCAACAAATGACCTTGCCACTCTCTCTGATTTTAGCACCTGGTGAAAAAGGATATTCACTTTAATGTCCAGGGTGTATGAGCAAAAGGGGGAAATTGTGTCTAAACAGACAAGGCGCTGGAGGAGGCTGAGTTTTTTTGGGATATCTTCTGGGATATTTTTTTTCTAGAATGCCTTCTGGCTGTTTAGTTAGACACTATCTCAAATTTACACCTTGGAAGATTTTTCCCTTTGGAATAGACACACAACAGCGGGGAGGCAGAGAGCTCCGCATGACTTTTCCACACATAAAAACAGCCAGAGAGTTTCTGCTATATGGAGCAGGTTTGTTGTGCACAATGCAATTTTTGCATTGTGTTGCAGGTGATGTTATTAGATGATGGAGGGACATGTTGTTCTTACAGCTTACGTGGAGCTGGCCCCGATTGCCGTTGGTTACTACGTTTCAGGTATGCACTGTATAGGTATGTCTTGGTGCAGAATGAGACTCCACCCCTCAACATCTCCTGCTCCTATTTAAATCCTTGTGTGCCCTGTATTCTGTTAACTCGACCCTCACTAAATATTGTTTCGTGCAATCATATTATGTGGATGTGTACTGTGCTTTTCCCCCTTATTTGAGCAAAATACAAATGTTCAATAGGTTGTTCTTGCAAAATGTTCCTCCAACCTGCTGAGTAGTAGGATGCAATGCACATTCAGCATAATGTTTTTAGCTGCTTATGAAATTATTATTAAAGATTGGTGGTTTCCTGCTTTGCATCACTCTAATGTAATAGTGAGTCATTATTTTGAAGTCATTAATGGCTGTGATTTTATGTAGTGCACAGATCTGTGGATCTTCCTAATTCACGAATATTCCTGTCCTTTTAATGTTTATCTCATTAATGCATAGTCTTTCCCTCATTAGTTCATATGTAAATTAACTGAATTCATATATCTGTTGTATATCTATTGGTTTATATACAGTATACTACAAGTTTGGACACGTTGAAACTTTCAAGATTTTAAAAAACTTTTCTTCTAAGGGCATAGATTAAATACATGAAATAGTTAGTTTAAATAAATATGCAAATAAAACAATATAATTTAAAAGCTAAAATATTTTTTACGCACACGCACACACACACGTTTGTTAAATTTATAATATAATAATGTATATTTGTTAACTTTAGTATTATATATTTTGACATAATATATGGAAAAATAATAGGTAATAATTAAGAATACATGGGTGTGTACTTTTCTCATATTGTGTAACATTTTTCTTTTACTTTTTTTTTTTTAAATGAATCTGCAATTTGGTCCACTGCTTTTGCCCAGACTATTGTTATACATTTCCTATACTTTGAATTGAAAGGCTTAGCATAGTGATACATTTGTTCTTATAGCTGTAAAAACAGCCAGTAGTCTTTATCCCACCATAACATAATTTATATTCATTCCTTTCACTGCTTTACTGAATGAAGATGACTGGGACAATACAGAGCTTAAATTAATTTACACACTAAAATGAAGACTTGCTAGAATGAAGATTGTGTTGTCATTATGTAATTTAGCAAAGCCAGTTCTTAGTCAGAGTCATCCAGATCGTTTAGGAGTCAGAGATGCCTTGCAGCCACACACACTTTCTTCTTTTTTATAATTTAATAAGTGTATTCTCATTACAGGGAGCTTCGCATTGGCTGATCTGGGCATGTGTGAGCCTCCACCGTCATCCAGTGTATATTGTTCCGATATGAGCCTGCTGCAGGACAGATACGCTCTGAGCCCCGGATCCGACGCCGACTCAGACCCTGAGGGGGTCATGACCCCTGAGCGTGCCGTCCAGCTGTGGAGCGGGCAGCCCCTCAAGTCCCGCCACAGCTCTTGCTTGTCCAGTCCTGACCACTCGGTTCTCACTCTCACCGACTCTGAAAACGAACACAAGACTGATGAAGAAGCAGGTAGGTGAGAGACAAAAAGCTCTTGAAAACAAATGAAGAGACAAATGAAAAGACACTGATGATTGGAGATTTATCAGAAGAGTAGTGCATCTAAATTAAGTGGAAAATCTGTAATTTGGTAAGACATTAGTTCCAACAATGAATGCCGGTGCAATGACACATCATCTAAATGAAATGTTCTCAAAGCTCATTCCCCAAAGGCCTTCAATTTTTGGGAGGTGAAATTGAGCATATTGAAACATTGAATAAGGACTATTTATATGGTTCCCAACACTGAGGTGTCAATATTTGTAACGCCAGTGCATTTTCTAAAGACTGTATTCACTGTGTTGGTGAGATCAAAGCAATTTACAGACCAAAGAGGAATCATCTCAATGCCTGCAATCTCAAGTGGCATTCTCTCTTTGATATAACAAGACTTTATTGCCAGCACATCTAACTTGCCAATGACAAGTACCGCTTTATGCATTTAACTGATTATCGAGTCATATTTATAAAATGCTCTTCGCTGAATGTTAAACTGACACAGTTGTAGTTTCTTCTTTTCATATTACAAGCACTAGACATTAGTGTGTGAATTCAGAGACGTCTGTATGGATGTACTATTGGTGAAGCAACAATTGTACGTCTGTTATCAGTCTAATCAGAACTACCGTTCACAGTTTGGGGTCAAGAAATTAATGTTTTTTCAGCAAGGACACATTCAATTGATCAAAAGTCACAGTAAAGACATTTATAATGTTACAAAAGTTTGAAAATATGTGCTGTTCTTTTGAACTTTCAGTTCAAGAAAAGAATTTGGGGGGGAAAAATATGAAGTTTTCACACAAAATATATTAAGCAGCACAACTGTTTTCAACATTGATCCTAAAAAGAAATGTTTTTGCAAAAATAATTTTTTTAATCGAAATAATATTTTACAATATTATTGTTTTTACTGTATTTTGACAAAATGCATGAAGCCTTGGTGAGCAGAAGAGACTTCAAAAACATTAAAAAGTAATATTCACCCCAAACCTTTGTGTGGTTGTGTGTGAAAACTGTTTTTGTAAAGATATGGACTGAAATAAAAACAGTATACGATAGTAATTTACTAAAGTACACAGAGACAACAGTACACAGATGGTAAAATAAAAAAAATAAATAAAAAAGATATATGAATAAGATGCACATATGTATATGTAATATAAAAATAATTTGTATGTACAGGTGTTTTACTGTATATATAGCAGAGTAGAATAAAATTGACAGGAAATTAAATAAAAGAGGTAGGTTGTCAAATAAATTTAAGTGATATTGCACATATTTTTCATTGCACAGTGGGGTGAACATTTTCCTGTTCATGAGGTAGATTTCCTGGGGGAAGAAACTTTTCCTGTGCCTGGCTGTTCTGTTGCTCAGTGCTCAGTGCTCTGTAGAGCCGACCAGACCGCAACAGTTCAAAGAGGAAGTGGCCTGGATGTGAGGGATCCAGAGTGATTTCGCCAGCTCTTATATTCAATCCGGATGGATACAGTTCTTGGAGGGTGGGTAGGGGAGCACCAATTATCCTCTTATCCGAACCGTGCTCTGTAGACTTCTGATGTCTGATTTTTGTAGCTGAGACTCAATGACTGCAGAGTAGAAGTGCATCAGCAGCTCCTGTGGCAGTTTGAACTTCTTCAGCTGGCGAAGGAAGTGCAGACTCTGCTGACCCTTTTTTTGCAATAGAGCAAATATGATTGACCCACTTCAGAGTTGGTGATGCACAGGAACCTGAATGACTCCAGTGCTTCAACATTGCTGTCCATGATGGTTGTACTGCTCGGGTGTAATGATCAGAATAACTTGCTTGTAAGGTTATTAATGCAAGAGGTTGTAATGCTCGGGTGTTTCTTCTAAAGTCCACAGTCATCTACACTGTTTTGAGCGTGTTCAGCACCAAGTTGTTATAACTGCACCAGACAGCCAGCTGTTCAAACTCCTGCCTATATGCAGACTCGTCATCATTGTTTATGAGGCTGATGATGGTAGTTCACACTTCAGAAGTTTTACAGAAGGGTCTTTGGCAGTGCAGTTGTTGGCATTGCCATTTTAGAAGAGCAGTGAGGATAGCACACATCCCTGGGGGGCGCCAGTGTTGATTGTGCAGGTGTTGGATGTGAATTTCCCCAGTCTCACTAGCTGTTGTCTATCTGTCAGAAAGCTGGTGATCCACTGACAAATAGAGCTTTAGAACAGAGAACTGGGTTAACTTCAGTTCTGGGATGATGGTGTTGAAGGCTGAGGCAAAGTCCACAAATAGAATCCTTGCATAAGTCTCTAGTTTGTCCAGGTGTTGCAGGATATATTGCAGTCCCATGTTGACAGCAACATCCACTGACCTGTTTGCTCGATCGTGCTACGTCGAATGCATCGTGACCGATGAATAGGAATCTCGCAAGAGAGGCTAATCCACTTCGAGTGCAACTAAATGAGCCCATGCACATTGGTGTGCAATCATTTGCATCAGCTGTTCAGCCACACAATGCGGGTATATAATGAGCAGCAGGTGCGATTGCACTTCAGTTTTTTGCTGAGGAGACGAGCCGATGAGCTGGCTGCCCCGGCGGGTCACAGCAGATGTGGTGATGGGACGTACGTCTCCGTTCCCTCCTTCAGGGAACGAGGGTTACCATACAGTTGGTACTCAACCAGAATAATACTTTTACCGCCACCGCTCCCGCGGCTGTAATAATCGGGTGTGTATTTGCTGCCTTTAACCGCTAAGAGGCGCTACATTCACAGACTTTGAAAAGTGTCAGTTTATTCTATCTATTGCGAAATCGCCGTCGCGGCGCGGCTCATTCAGAGAGATTGAAAGCTGGTAGCAGATGAATTCAAGTGAAACATTGTAGTTAAACGGATTCATAATCACAATACTGAAATTAAATTGAATAAATAATGAAAACATTTCAACATAAAACATTGCAATAGAAACATATTAGGCCCAATGAGGCTTTGGAAGAGCATAAGACGGTAATTTACAGCGTTCAGACGGTAGCTCAGTATTCAACGCAATAACACGAGCCTCACGGACCTTCAAGCGATCCGAGATCGAATCTCAATGTAGTCAACATGCGGTGGGCAGACTTCATTTATGTTTTACCGTTCTTGATGCTTAAATAGGTAACTGTTTATTAGCGAGTTTATTTATTTAAAGTCAAGCGTTTTGTTTAATTATCAATGGCACTTTACAACATAAATTTGCTACATTCCACTAGAGCCACTGCACAACGAAACTGATGAAGGAAGATTAGCCTACACGATCGCGTCAGAAAATGAAAATGATGAAGCAAGTCTTTAATCTGCTAAATTATTGTTTTGTGAATAATTCACGAAATTGAGACGACACTGATACCCTATTAAAACAGTAGGCCTACAAAACCAAAATAGTCCAAAGCGACATAAATTAAGAACATGCGTTTTTCTTTGCCTCTCTCTCGCGCTGGAACCCTTTTTAGCAAGTTTTTGTCTTCCTCCCTCCAAAAAAACTATAACTAATTATTTAGCCTTTGTTGCTTGAAAGACACATCATGCCTTGTTGAATTCACCTTACAATAAAACGAGGTTGATCTCGAATTAAAGAGCTCTGTATCTGCTGCCCACTCGCATTCTCTTGGCATGAACGCGTTCGTTAACAGTTCAGATAATGTTTAGATAATGCCAGTTGACAATCACACACACTGCTCAAACATTCTAAAACTCTACAAAACTATTTTAAACAACTGGAATGACCACTTTAATTGACATTTTGTGTGAAAAAACTTTAAATACAATAAATAAACTACAATATTTATAATGTAATAAGCTATAGGCTAGGACCTACATTTGGACACATCGAGAGATTTATCCTTAAAAGAATTTTGCCTTTGCCTGCTCATCAGGCTGGCTATCTGACATCTCCATATGAAAGATGGAAACATTAACCCCTTTTGTCCTGCACACACGATAAAGCCACTGTCCCTCCAAACCCCCCACAGGCTCTGAGTCTGAGACTGAGTTAAAGAGAAGTCGCAATTCACACTTAAATCGCTATTCTAGGCCTTGCTACATCATTAGACTATTAAAATGTTGATAATGAAGAAATTAAATAATTTAAGCTACATGTAGTGATATTTCTGTCATGAAACTTTATTACTAAATATTTCATTTCAATAATTCATTTAATTACAATAAGTTTTTTTTATTATTCAAATAAATCTCGAACCACAGTGCTTCGTGGTGCTGCTGTTAAAGTAAATCAAATTTATAGATTAATTATGAACTTGAATGAAACAATATTGCAACATTTCGACAAATAAATTATTTGATCTGTCTTTACATCTTAATTCAGGGCGATTTAGCCTATATTTAATTAGAGTGAGATTTTCCCCCTTGCCTTGTCCTTTCCTCATTGGGAAGCGCTTACATGATAGCTAAACATATTTGAGTAGATAATCTATTCTGTACCTTTCGGTTTCAGATTGATTACATAATCAGATAACATTTATAAAATATTTTAACATTTATAAAAGATTTAGACATTTAAAGGCTTTAGACATAGTCGATTTTATCGTGACTGAGCTGAGGCAAGTGGCTTTCGGTTCATTTCTGTGACGCGCAGTTCTCTGAGACAGAGACGACAGATAAACTTTTGTCGCCTAATATGAATAAAAGTTTACAGTTTTGAACTATGTAGGCTACTCTACTCTATCTGTATGACCAAAAAAATACGGAGAAGCCTATTAAGTTATTTTAGCTGTTATGAGAATAATAAATCCAAATTAACGCGCCGCCGCGTTTGTCGAACTCTAATTCAACATGCCAGAATAAAGCCAGACTTTAGAACAATGCGTAGCCCCACTCGGTGTAGTGTGCCAAAACACTTAATTATAAACTTCAATATTTCATTCAAAATAATCTCAAAACGCTTTGTGACATTTTGAAAAGCCGTGCATTAAGGCAACTTGAACCATGAACGTAGCCTACTGAAACGTTGGTTTTGATTTTATTGTTTGTCATTTAAACATGCCTGTTGCATATCTTTATTTTATATATTTTATATGGTCTATGGTTGAAGTAGTCTATAGCATTGATAACTGTGGAGGGGGTGGGCGGGGAATTAAAATAATTCAGCAGAAGCAGGGATGTTTAGACCAGAAGGAAATCCCCGCCCCCCCTGCAAATTGCACTTTGCTTAAAACCATGTTTTTAAAAACTCTATGTAGGCTATAGGGAATCAAAAAAAAGGCTATATATATAGGCATATATATATATATATATATGCATATATATATTGGTTTTTTTTTTTTTACAGAACTGCTTTTGAAATTACGATTGGTATTATTATACAGATGTAAAGTCATTCTGTTGGATAGGCTACTATTTGTTCCAGTCTAAAATGGAAATGCATGGTGCAAAAAACTAGGCTATATGGTGTAACAGAGTTTTAGAACTAGACAAATCTCTCTGCATTAATAATAGGATATAAATGCATTAATAGGCTAATATAAAAATTACAATAGTCCATGTTTGTTCGGGATTTGAACCCGTGTCATCTAAATGATCGAACTGGAAGTTCTACCACTACGCCATGAAGTCTCAGTGAAATGTCCAAACGTTTGTTTCTCCGGTGTGTGTTCGCTCACATGAGCGAGAAAACATTTTATCGTTAGCCTATTGTAGACCTTTACAGTTTTAAAAGATGATATCTTATCTGTATGACCAAAAATTACGGAGTTGGCTAAAGCCTATTAAGTTATTTTAGCTGTTATGAGAAAAATAAATTAAAGTGAACGCGCCGCCGCGTTTGTCGAACTCTAATTCATCATGCCAGAATAAAAAACGATTTTAGAATAATGTGTAGCGCCACAGCGTGGTGTGCCAAAACACTTAATTATAAACTTCAATATTTCGTTCAAAACGCTTTGTGACGTGAAAAGCCGTGAATGTATTAAGGCCACTGGAACCCCCACCGGCAAATCGCACCTTGTTACAACCATGTTTTTAAAAACTCTTTCATAGCCTACCGGTATATGAAACCCCATTAAGTTTTTTTGAATTATTATTATTATTAACAGAACTGCTTTTGAAATTATTTGGAAATTACCATGTAGTATTTCATCCTTGCTGTTAATTGACATTAGCCCCGTTTACGTTTCAAAATGCGGCAATTTCGGCTGTTTTGCTAAATGCACATTTGCGCCACCTGGCGGTCATTTCACGAACAACTTTGAAATGAGACTGGATTATTTTGCCAAAATCCACCGCGGTACAAGTCGCGGCGGTAATAGGCATTCTGGTTGAGTACCTACTGTACGTTACCGAGACGTTCCCTATCAGTTGGTCACTCTCTTTTACGTACGTCGTGACCGACGAATAGGAATCCCTACCAAGGTGCCACAGTTGCTGACCCCATCCAGCGTCCTGTGTGAGCCTCTTGCCCCTTCTTGTCTGGAAGGACGATAGCAGAGGGCTTACACAGTGTATATCTGTCACTGTTGTTCTGTGATAACCCATACAGTGAGATTTTTGGATAACACTGGGAAAGCGTGCTCTTTCTGTTAGGAAGGAGAACGCTGTGGAACCCACATTCTTCCCCGAAGGAGTCATGTGGCGATATACATATGGACTAACCCGAAGGTTGTACTGCATATGAAATACTCGGTGACTTAGCCCAAGGCTTCCGTTTAAGAGCAGCTGTGGAAGAAATACACATATGGGATCCCCGTAGGGTCACACATATGGGACCCAGCCTAGACCCAGTTCTCAAGGATTCAACAGTTAAAGGTCTGGCACTGGATGCTCCGCCATGTCTGGGCCGAGGGTGTTGGAGGACTCAACAGGTTTTTCACTCTGGAGCAATAAGGGTGCACAGTAGCAAGCCGACAGAGCCGGGCCTCTCAGTGCTTCTACCCGTTTAGGGTGAGAACACGGGAGGAGACCGGCTCTACACGTAGGCTATAATATCTAGCGAATGTGTAAGGTGTCGCTCAGCCCGCAGCTCTACAGATATCTGTTAGTGAGGAGCCACATGCCAGCGCCCAGGAGGATGCAACGCCTCTCGTGGTGTGAGCATGCAACCTGAGCGGGCAGGGCACGCCTTGTGCTTGGTAAGCCAAGGTGGTGGCATCCACTATCCAGTGGGCCATCCTCTGCTTGGAGAAAGCCTTTCCCTTCTGCTGGCCTCCGTAACAGACAAAGATCTGGTCTGAGGTCCTGAGACTTTGAGTTCTGTCCACGTACATACGCAGAGCACGGACGGAACAGAGAAAAGCCAGGGCTGGGTCTGCCTCCTCCAGGTGCAGCGCTTGCAGGTTCACCACCTGGTCCCTGAAGGGAGTGGTAGGAACCCAGGCCTCAGTCCAAGGAAGGTCTCAGTACAACATGGTTGTCACCCTGCCCAAACTATAGGCACTATTCATCGACCGGGAATGCCTGCAGCTCCCCTACCCTCTTGATAGAGGCCAGTGCAACCAGCAGCACAGTCTTCATGGAGAAAAGCTTTAAAGCTTTACATTAAGCTGATTGCAAAGGCTCAAAGGGAGCATCCTGGAGTGCTCGGAGCACCAGGGAAAGGTCACAAGAGGGTATGGAGGTGGGTCAAGGAGGGTTTAACTGTCTCGACCCCCTAAGGAACCTCACGACCAGGTCGTGCTTTCCTAGTATTTTGCCATCTATGTGGTCGGGATATGCTGAAATAGCGGCAGCATGTACTTTGAGGGTGGAGGGAGACAACCTTCGCTCGAACCCTTGCTGCAAGAAGGATAGCACGAATCCCATCGAACATCTTCAGGAGTCCTCTCAGCGAGAAGAACACCACTCAACGAACAGGTTTCACTTCAAGGCTTTCACAACGGAGAATAGACAAGGGGACCGCACACCTAGAGCGCAGAGCAAGCACTGGGTTGCTGTGACAACCCACGCTGCAGCCCGGCTGATTCCTATTCGTCGGTCACGCCTTATGCCGAGAGTGACCAACTGATAGGGAACTGATGTTCACCTGTGAATTTTCTATGCAAATGTAAATTGTATTGTTAGATTTATGTTTTGGATACAGATTATTGATCATGTATATATTGAATGGTTTTGAGAGAGCTAATTAACCTGCTAGCTAAGCAGTTCAATTTACTGGTGTTCAGCTTTTGCAGCTGAAGAGTATTTTATTAAAATATTTAACATATTTTAAGTGGATTATTAGAATCAGTTCTCTGAAATTGAACATAATTCTTTTAATTTAATTTTTTTATCATCATAATGAGTCAGCGATATCAAAGATGGGTCGAAAAAAAAAAGTAAACTCTTTGGTTAGTATTGGGTAACAGAACTGCACATTCTCCAAAATGTTGAGATTAAAGGTTACACGCTACAGAAAGGCTTTTATTGCCAGCAGAAAATAAAAACAGACCAAACAGAGGAGGCAAATGGAACAAAGTGTTTAGGGAGGAGATGTGAAACTCCAGGGGGTACTAACAAAAAAAGAAGCGAGGTTTCCTTGTTGAGGTGAGCAAATGTGAAGAAAAGGGAAGTAGATCTAGAGGGGCTGAAAACAGGCAGTCATCGTTCAAAGCCGGCCCAGCTCTGCTGCTCCATTCCTGGACATCAAGGTCGCCACATGCATTAATGGAAGCAGGTTGTGCAAAGGAAAGGCACAATGTGGGATTTATGATTCCTGCGGCGAGACGCAATAAGCACCAAGTGCGTCTCATCATGCATTGCCAGCAGTGTTCCAGTTTTGTTTCCCTTCTTCCTATTGTGAGCCTTCACATGTGCTTGTGGGATGAGGGACAGGATGATGATGATGATGATGTTGAAAAGGGGAACTCATGGGTATTGATTATCTCTCACACAGTCAGAGAATTTAACATAGAAAATGGACGTTTGCACTAATAGGGTTTAAATTGGTGTTCAGTGACTTAAAGTAATAAATATTGTGTTCTTTGAAGTAAAAAGTAAAACTATATAAAATAACTGGAAAAATTTAAATGACATTAAATGTTGTTAGTGGTTGTTTTTACACAATAACATTGGTGAAATTCAACCAATGAACTCTATTATATTATATTATATTATATTATATTATATTATATTATATTATATTATATTATATTATATTATATTATATTATATTATTGAACAGTTTGGGGCGCTAAGACTTTTTTATATTTTTGAAAGAAGATTCTCACACTCACCAAATCGGAAATATTGTGAAATATTATTGCAATTTAAAATAACTGTTTTCTGATCTGCTGATTTGGTGCTCAAGAAACATTTCTTATTATTATCAGGAAAGCAGTTGCTGTTTATTGTAGTGTGAAACATTATAAATTACTTTTAGTGTCATGTTTGATTAATTTGTAACACTTTACAATGTTTCATTTGTTAACTTTAGTTAATGTGTTAACTATGAACTAGCAATGAACAAAACATTTGTTACAGTTTTAATACAAATACAAATACAAATTTAATACAAATTCAGCTTTGTTAGTTTAGTTCACAGTACATTAACTAATGTTAACAAATACAACTTTTGATTTTAATTATGTATTACTAAATGTTGACATTAACTTTAATTTACATAAATGCTGTGGGAGTATCATTCTTAATTCATGTTAACTAAAGTAGTTAACTAATGTTAACTAATGAAACCTTGTTGTAAAATGTAAATAATTAATTGAATGCGTATTTGCTGAATAAGTATCAAGTTCTTCAAAAAATAAAAACAAAACAAAAGCTCATAGTGACCCCAAATTTACAACGTTAGTGTCCTAAATTTTGGTTGCAATATTATAAATATTTATAAAAATACTTAAATATATAAAATATATTATAATTCAGTTCAGTTTATTTCTTAGCACATTTAATGAAAGCAACAAGGCTGACCAAAGTGCTTTAAAATAAAAAAATAAATGACCAAAAGATAATAGACTAAAGGAAACAGAGAAGAACAAAATAAGACATTACAATGTATTAAAAGCCAACGAAAAGAGATGTGTTTTAAGACTTGATTTGAATGCAGATAAAGTAGAAGCAGCCCTTATGTAGTTCCATAAAGTGGGACCAGCCACAGGAAAAGCTCTGTCACCCCGACACTTTAAGCAAGTTCTTGGAATTTGTAGTAAGTTTTGATCTTCAGACCTTAGGCTTCGTGAGAGATTATAGGGTTGGAGTAAGTTAGACATATAGCTCTGCGTTTGATTATGTAAAAATTCATAGACAAGTAATATGATTTTAAACTCAATTCTATAATTAACTGGCATAGTAGTAGATGGAGTTGCAAAAATCCAGCCTAGTCGTAATAAAAATCATGGATTGCAACTTCCAGAGACTTCTCGGATTGTAACGGCTTAATTTTTAGCAAGCAAGCGGAGATAAAAGAAACTAGAACCAATCACAGAGTTAATTTGTTTATTAAACTTAAGAGAATTGTCAAACTCCACAACCAAATTCATCACAAAAGAAGAAACAAAAGGTTGTAGATATCCAAGATCAATCTTGTTACTTCCCGGAGAAACAGAGGGGCCAAAAACCATTACCTCTGTTTTATCTGCATTCAAAAAAAGGACGATTTTAGAAAGCCAATATTTAACCTCATGCATACAGGCAAATGTAAAGTTTAAAACACTTTGATAGTGCCGAGCCACGGGCAGATCAATTTAAATGAAAGAAAACCGCATATTTCATAAAAACAGAACCTATGGGAACCCAGGATAATTATTATATGTACAATTATATTTGAAATAAATTATTATTATTACTATTTATAGATCATTATTATAGACTGACCTCCTGCAGTAGACGGGGAAGATTTTATGACAATTAATCTTTTATTACCCTTAAATTTGACTTCATTTTTTTAGAGTCTCAAGTCCTGTACCATCTTTTGTGGACGGTGCCGATGGCTGCTATACACCCCTAGGGACTTTTCATAGAATCTTTGGTGTCTTTGAAGGGACTTTGAGTCTTTTTGTTTGAAATGGTGGTTGATTTCTCCACCACCGAAAACCTCTCGAGACTGCAGCGAAAGACTCAAACCCTGAAGACAATGAAAACAGAAAAAAGCAATTTTGACAAGTTCAACTCCTCCATTGCTTTTGCCCTTTCTTTAAAGTGAGCGTGGACAATGTGAACAATGTGGACAGTTTCCAAAACAGAGAACGGTTTTTGAGAGCATGGCAGTTATTTATGCAATAGAAATTTAGCAATGAAGCCATATAGACACAATTGCGAATGACCAACAGTGATTATCACATATGCATTTGAGACATTAACACTGCTGAATTCAGTCTTTTGCACTCATCTTCACCTTCCTCAAAGAACGAATCATCATTCACACGGTTTCCCACTTAATCAAACTTCTTTCACTGCCATAATTAAATCTTTTCTCGATGGTCCACACCCTCTCAGATGGCTGATTCTATGAATAATCTTCATCCAGACACGAGCATCTGCTTTGTGTGCAGCTGTGTTTGTAATTAGCACACAAGCACCAAAATTACGCGTTTTTGTAGCCACCTGTTGTCCAAATCCAGCGTCTTACATTCTTGGTGACATGGGTTCTTTTGTTCAGGTAATGGACACCTGAGTCACATCGTGCATTTAAAAAAAAAAGTTTCGCTTGAAGCAATTTTGGCCTGTGGGCGGCGTCGGTGCGTGTTGCCACTGTGACAGACATTCACCAGAGCGTCGGCGTGCGCACACGCTGGGAGCAGCGTGACGTTCTCAGAAGAATCGTACACATTGTTTCCACCGCTGCTATGAGCCACGCAGTCTTCAAACAACCTTGTGGCGGCCCACTGATCTTTGTTTTTCTCTTTCTTCTCTGTTCTGAACTTCTCTTTCAGTGCCACGGGCAGAAATTGAATCCCTTTCCCTTAAACGCCACCCCTACCGAGACTGAAGACCACGTCAAGTCTGTGTGGGTTATTTTAATGCGCCACGTTTGAGAAAAGAACTTTCTCCATTTGTGTGTGTATTTGTGTACATTGAAATAAACCCAAACCCAGCAGGGCGCAGACCACTAATGAATTTCCACTGTGGGAGCTAATTAATAGGGATGACAAGAGCTGTATTTGATCAAGAGAATGCTGGGTGACAAGCTGCAGAAGTGAGTCCTGAGGCACCGCGTTCAGCCACCTTTTGCGTGAAGAGCGCGGCATGATGATATGATACAGACGGCATCTTCAGGCAACACTTACACTCATTACCACTCGCTTTTGTTGCCATTCACGGGTCAACTCTCTTGCTAGCCAGCGACGGAGAAATGCCCTGCCGCCATTCCCGGGCTCCCTATCCCAAGTGTCCTTGCTCAGATCTGCCCGTCTTCAGTTGTTTGCTGAGCCTTGGTTACTTTTACAGACACTGGGTTCATGTCCCTAGCAGATTACAGCTAAATGATTAGAGAAGGAGCGCTCATTAAAATGCCACAGTTAGCTCGTGGTGCTGTTCACACTCTTTTAAGTTATTGTGCTGAACTGTCACACAGCTTGTACTGAGGCCATTAACGAGTCTTAGGACACAAACTTCAGCTCTCGGGAGTCATTGCGCGTGTAATGAGAAGTTGTAGCATTATCAACTGTGAAATGTGAAAACAAAGTTTGGTCAAAGATGATTGCATAATATGAGCATGCGGATTAATCTTCATTCATGCATAAATTATTAAATCACAAAGGGATTTCTATTTACTTTAAATCTTTGTTTATATCGCACATTTATATTTATATTGTTCCCTGTTGCATTATTTCTGTATGATCTAAGCAACAAAAAATATATAGCCTACTGAATATACTATGCCCTAAAAGTATGTACTTTTTATGAAGAAAAAGAGTGTGTAGCAAAATAGTAGGCAAGCTTTGGGACATACAGTACTACTTTGTCATAATCAGTGCTGCTTAGTGCTTACAAATTGTAATCGGTTACTGATTCCAAATTACATGACAAAAATTGTAGTTAGTAACAATCCATTACATTACACACATTAGGTAATATGATCTGACTACTTTCTGATTACTTTTAAATTACTTTTGACCTAACTCATTTATCATGTTGAATTAAATAGAATAATATTGTACCATAAAAAACCCATGATAATATATATATATATATATATATATATATATATATATATATATATATATATATATATATATATATATATATATATAAATTTATTCCATTCTTGATCAACAGCATGCATTAAACATTGCATTAGGTCAGAGTTTCCCAGAATGGGGTTCATGATGGAACTGCAGGAGGTTTGTGAGTTTAATGAAAAGCTAATAATTAAATAAATCATAATAATTTAAAATTAAAATAATACAACTTTTAATAAAAATGTGTTTTAAAGACAAAAGCCTTCCAATTACATAGACTTACAGATTGACAATTCAAATAGTAATTAATGTGTTCCACAGGAGTTGATTCAATATACAATGCTGAAATGTTGAGAAAACACTCCTTAAAAGTGAAATGATCTCTGTAAATGGAATGCAGTGGTCAAATGATGCTTTGTGGCCTCTCAATTTTCTGATTACAAGTATTTTAAAACATAAAATAATCTAATTACAAGTACTCCGTTTTTGTAATCTGATTATGTAATCCGGATTACATGCAATCAGTTACTACCCAGCACTAGTCGTAATTGCGTTCTGTCAATTAGTTACTTGCATCCTGTCACCCTTTAAACTGCAGCTGTCAATCATCTTGTCACAGTTAAAATCCTCCACATTCGATTTCATTTAATTTTCTACCGTATCTGAGAGAAATGTTGTAGCACGTTGATCTGCCAGTTGTGTGTTTGCATGATGATGCATTTGAAGGTTAGCGTGATTGGTCCGTGCAGATGACCGTTCCAGGTATAATCAGAATCAGAATCAGAAAGAGCTTTATTGCCAAGTTTGCTTGCACACACAAGGAATTTTCCTTGGTACTGAGGCTTCCAGTGCACATATACAAATGCAGATACAACAAGTAATAGTAATACAAATAGTAATACAAATTATACAAATAAAATTATAAAAAATATGAAAATACTATAAAAATATATGGTCACAGTTGGGTTAGGTCAGAATAAACATTTACAGATAATGAACATATTTACAGTCTTTTGTATAGTATGAATAAATATAAATATAAATATCACCTTAATTTTTTTAAGATATTGCACTAAACAGTGGGAGTATTGCACTTACAGGCATATGCCATGGGAGATATGTTAACTGTTCAGAACGGAGATGGCCTGTGGGAAGAAACTGTTCCTGTGCCGAGATGTTCTTGTGGCCAGTGATCTGAGTCTCCGTCTTGACGGTAACAGTTCAAACAGGTGGTGTCCAGGGTGAGTGGAGTCTGTGATGATTTTACCTGCTCTCTTCCTCAGTCTGGAAGAGTACAGGTCCTGGAGGGATGGCAGGGGGCACCAATAATCCTCTCCGCAGTCCGGACTGTCCGTTGTAGTCTCCTGATGTCTGATTTGGTAGCTGAACCAAACCAGACAGTGATGGAAGTGCATAAAACAGACTCAATAACGGCTGAGTAGAACTGAATCAGCAGCTCCTGTGGCAGGTTGAACTTCCTCAGCTGGCGAAGGAAGTACAGTCTCTGCTGGGCCTTTTTCACAGTGGAGTCAATGTGATTGTCCCACTTCAGGTCCTGAGAGATGATAGTGCCCAGGAACCTGAAAGACTCCACTGCTTCCACAGTGCTGTTCATGATGGTGAGTTTGGGGAGTGCTGGGCTGTTCCTCCTGAAGTCCACGATCATCTCCACTGTTTTGAGCGTGTTCAGCTCAAGGTTGTTATAACTGCATCAGACAGCCAGCTGTTCAGACTCGTCACCGTTTTGGATGAGACCGATGACAGTGGTGTCCTCTGCAAATTTCAGGAGCTTGACAGTGTGGTCTTTAGAAGTGCAGTCATTAGTGTACAGGGAGAAGAGCAGTAGGGAGAGAACGCAGTGCTGGTGGTGAGAGTCCTGGATGTGTGTTTCCCCAGTCTCACTCGCTGCTGCCGGTCCGTCAGGAAGCTGGTGATCCACTGACAGATCGAGGATGGCATGGAGAGCTGGGTCAGTTTGGCTGTGAGAAGACCAGGCATGATGGTATTGAAGGCCGAACTGAAGTCCACAAAGAGGATCCTAGCATAAGTCCCTGGTCTGATGAGATGTTGCAGGATATAATGCAGTCCCATGTTGACTGCATAATCCACAGACCTGTTTGCTCTGTAAGCAAACTGAAAGGGATCCAGCAGGGGTCCAGTGATCAACCGATCAACAGTTTCAAACGACTTCATGAACACAGACGTGAGAGCAGCAGGTCTCTAGTCATTAAGTCCAGTGATTTTGGGTTTTTTGGGGACAGGAATGATAGTGGAGCGTTTGAAGCAGCAGGGAACTTCACAGTGCTCCAATGACCTATTGAAGATCTGCGTGAAGACCGGGGCCAGTTGGTCAGCGCAGTTGGATAATATCTCCAATAAAGAGTGAAGCCAATGTTTAATGGAAAGGTCATGCGGAGGTTTCCATCATTGAACCAGTAACTTCTTTGCAGCCGTCATGGCAGCAAACCAGAATTTCTGTACCTTCTCACATAGAGGAAATTGAGAATTGTCAATCAACAATAAAATAACAGGATCTTTGGGGATACAAATCCTCAAAGTAAGTTGTGTTTTAGTTGTGTTTGTAGTTACTCGAATCATTGTCCAATGCGCAATGGGTTGTGGGTAATATTAGCCGTTAGACTGTGTATGGATCTGCACTGCGCATTCCTAACTGGAAATAGTAGACCATTTGGGTATCTTTGAAATATACTCATTTTAACATACTATGATTTGGGACACACTATTTCTCATTTCAAATACTATTTAGAATGGATAGAATGCAAATTGGGAAGCAGCACATGACATGTAAACCTCATGCTGTTTTGGTTGAAAACATCACACCCTGAATGGTTAAAATTGCTATTTTTACGGTCTGTCCACTGTAGAGACATACAATTAAAACAAAAAATTAGGTTTGAATTCATTAGGCAAAGAGGATCATCTGTTAATGTCCAGTACATTTCTGGCACACACACGATTAAAAGTGTCAGAATAAAGAGCATGAAGATTGTCTAGAATTATGAAAACTTGGCAATCTGGATTTTCAAATTTTCTGCTCATTTTCATGTTGGTGGCAGAATTTTTTTTTTCTTTGAATGTCCAACCTTATTTCTTGAATCGAAAAGGGAAGTGAGGACTGCAACTGAAGACAGCTAGTGTTTTAATGAACACCCCAATCCAAATATGTCTAGTAACAGGTATGTCGACAACTACACATTTTAAAGACTTATTGTAGAGCTTTGGTTTCCATGACAACAGGTGAAACCCATTGGAAGGAGTGTTTCTTTGGAAAGGTCAGTGATGAATTTGCGTGTGCTGTCTGATATATATATATTTTTTTTTTTGGTGTGTGTGTACGAAAGTGTGTTTGTATGTTTTGGGGAAACATGTTTTTGTTTCTTCGGTGTAATAATTCTAAGAATCTGAACCTGGGCTTCTAAAATTAATAAGTACAACGTGTTGCTGTGATGTTTAATATGATCAGGATAAGCACAGAATTTAAATCCGTGTCCATAAATTTAGTGCATAAATGAATCCTTTCACGATTAATGAACCAGAGAATATTTACCAACCATATCAGGTGACGTGATTCTTTCAGTCATTCTCATCAGTGTAAAATACACCACTGATACACCATCATGACATCGTGTTTGCACTGTCACTTATGATGAAAGCATTTGTGAGAGTGTAGAAATCGATGCTTATCGCTGCAACCTTTCATACGACGTGAGTAGATCTAAATATAATGCTATAATCAACACTTTTCATGATTAGTTAATCTCGAGAGCTGTAATAGTAAAATCTAGTAAAAGTTTTTGAGAGAGTTCCACGTGTAATACTGTACAATACTAACATGTGTAATAATAATTTCATATGCAAAGATGTTAGCCAATCACAGCAGTGGGCGTTTACATTTAAGTCTACAGCAGACACGGCCCTGCCAACAGAGCATTCAGAGTAGAAAATGGCCTTTAATTTCTAAATTATGACCATTTTTGGTCTACTAACATAATAAGTGCACCTCAGGAAACATTATAAAAAAATAAGTTCATGACCCCTTTTAATAAAATGAGTCTTAAATGAAATCAGTTGCCATTCTTTTCAATGGCTCCTTTCTGTCCAAATTACTGTTGGTATAAAATAGGATTTTGTGTACTTTTTATGGCAGCAGTAATTCATCAAACGATGGGGTGGTGCTTTTTAAACAGGCATATATCCAGATGCATATTGTAGTTTCAGCACAGTTTCAGCATTTTAAAGAGCCGCTTCAGGTGTCTGGATCACCATGTGGAGTGATGCTGTACAGTCAAGAATGCTAAATTTGTTCATCTGCAACAAACTTCCCTAACCAAGCACAGAAGTGCATTAAACAAAATGCGTAACATTTGATAGTTCACCCAAAAATTATCACATGATTTACTCACGCTCAAACCAGGTGTATATGACTATTTTCTTCCAGTCAAACACAATTAGAGTTACATTAAAAAATATCCTGGCTCCTCCAAGGTTTATAATGATAGTGAATGGCGCTTCTGATTTTGAAGTCCAAAAAATGCATCCATCCATCATAAAAGTAATCCTTATGACTACAGGGGGTTAATAAAGGCCTTCTGAAAAAAAAATTAAATGCATATTTAATACTTTATGAACTAAAATAACTAGCTTACTGCAGATGAAGTTGACTTGCGCCATAAGAGTAACCCCTGACGCAATGTAGGAGTAGCGTAAGCTTAGGTGAGAGTATAGACTCATCTTGCAGTTCAAACAAATAGGGCTGGGCAACAAACTCAAGGTCCTCTTCTTTTATATCGAAATCCTCCAATATTTCTCTTTTAAAAATATAGTTTTAGACTTTTTTTGACCGGTGTTTTGTTTTGCTCTATCCTCTGCGCTTCCGAGTTCGTCAATACTTGTATGTAAATAATTATATTTTTCTTACAAAAACCCATTGCTTCACTTCAGAAGTCCTTTATCAACCCCCTGGAACCGTATGGATTCCTTTTATGATTGGTAGATGCCCTTTTTTTGGACTTCAAAATCAGGACCGCCATTCACTCCCATTATAAAGCTTGGAAGAGCCAGAATATTTTATAATATAACTCCGATTGTGTTTGTCTGAAAGAAGATAGTCATTTACACCGGGAGGTGTAACATCCACACTCAAGGATGGCTTGAGTATGAAATCATGGAAAAAATTTCACTTTGGGGTGAACTGTCCCTTTAAGACACCAAAACAACAAATTCATTCTTACTGTCTTGCCTGACTCTAAACTGAAGCAAAATACACATGTATTCTTTTTAAAGGATTTTTACAAATTAAAAAAATCCTTTAAGATGTCACATTATTTTTGTCACATCAACTTTTAAATAAGATGAAGTGAAAATTGCACTGGTACAGTATATTGCAACACAAGGACATGTCCTCTTCATATTCAAAACACAAAGGTATAACACGAAAAAAAAGCTAATTTTTAACTCCCGCATTCGTTTACATAACTTGAGCGCCCTACTTTTCGCTAATACTGCTTGTGGCTAAAAGGATGTTGTCCTGTATACATGTGTTAGCGTCTCTGTGTCATCATGTGCGTGTGTTTCTGTGCTTGTGCGTGGCACACCGTGAAAAACGCCCGGTAAGCAGCAATTCGGGTCAGATTGTGACCATTTCTAATGAATCTCCTAATACTGCTTGTTCCTTCCGATGCTTATCTGTCCCACTTTCACATCATTCTGTTATTTCATGATTGTTTACAACCCATTAGCATTTGCATGGCTCTCAAATAACGCGTGCGCAGCTATTTCATCGTCGCCTCACAAGGAGAAATAGCTGTGACAGCGCAGAATGTTTATTTAACGTGTCGATGGCGGCGGCAAAGAGGTAATTGAGAATTGATTTGACCATAATGGCTTTTCATATGTTCCCTAAAGAATGCTGATGCCGCCTGATTAAGCCGTGAGACGGCAATTTGCCACTTAATGGGGTCTGCCCTCGTCCTTGGCACAAGACAAACTGACAATATGAGAAGTGGTAATAGCGGGACAGTGTTCAGGGGTGTCGTCCGCATCTGAGTCATTGTACAGAGCTCTGTGGTTTAATCTGTTCTCGCTCTTGTCACCTCAGATCATCCGCTTTGTTGAGTGAAGTTTCTTAGTTCCAGCTTGCTGCACATGCTCAACGACTGCAGCAGAAGCTGATGATACTAACTCCTGAGTACATTTCCTGAGCCTGCAATGTTACAAGTGCACTGTTTGTTTCTTTCAACTAAAAATGTGGAAATGAACGATACTTTGTTCAAGTAATACTAAGCACAGATGTTATGTTACTCATAAGAATGAGTGAATCCAAGGCTTGAAAATCTCTAGACTCCTTTATTTGATCTAGTTTTAAATTGGAGGTTGGGGGCTGTAATGTTGTTGGAGATTTGTTGTTTATTTAGGGCTGTCAACGTTAATGTGTGCACTTTAGATATTAATTAAATATTTTAAACATAATGATTTTAGCATTCACATTAACCAAAGTTGGTAAAATTGATATTGCACTGTTTTTTTTTTGTTGAAGAATTATATTAATTGCATATTGACAGCACTACTGTGGTTGGACAATAAAACTGAAACATCTGGTTTTAGACCACAATAATTTATTAGTATGGTGTAGGGCCTCCTTTTGCGGCAAATACTTGATGAATGACAGATACAAGTCCTTCACAGTGGCCAGAGTGATTCTGAGCCATTCCTCTTGTGATGCTGGTGGAGGGAAACGTTTTCTGACTTGCTCCTCCAAAATACCCCAAAGTGACTCAAAAATATTTCGATCTGTTGACTGTGTAGGCCATGGGAGATGTTCAACTTCGCTTTCATGTTCATGAAACCATTCTGTCACAAGTCTTGCTGTGTGGATTGGTGCATTATAATGCTGATCCGCAGCACCCCCTTCAGGGTACAATGTTTAAACCATTAGGTGCACATGGTCCCTCAGAATTGTTCGGTAGTCCTTGGCAGTGATGTGCCCATCAAGCACAGTAGGTAATGCCATGATATTGCAGCCCAAACCATCACTGATCCTGATCCACCCCCGTGCTTCACTCTGGGCAGCGACAGTCCTTGTGTTAAGCCTCTTTAGGGCTTCTCCACACCATAACTCCCACGGATGTGGGAAAGACAGTGAAGGTGGACTCATCAGAGAACAATACATGTTTCACATTGTCCACAGCCCAAGATTTGCACTGTTGGCACCAATGAAACATTGGTGCCGACATTTGGCATTGGCACAAGTGACCAAAGTTTTGGCTTTGCAGCCCAACCATAAATATTGACTCTGATTGGCCATCAGCCCACACATGTAGGTGTGAAACCTCTGTATAACCAGTGAAACCAGTGTTTCAGTTTCATTGTCCGACCCCTGTAGTTTTTAACAATAAAAAAAACCCAAAATGCTTTGTTTGTTTGTCTGTGAAAAGTTAATAAAATGTAAATATGAAATGTAAAATACATATTTTCCATTTAATTTAGTTGTAATATCCCACTTAACATTTTTCTGACACTGTATAAATGGGTGTTATGTATTAAAATATATTAATGACTTTTTATTTTGCGAAGAGGTCTCTTGTCATTGGCATCAAAGTTTTAAACCATCCTGATCTAGGTCTAACTAATAATAGGTTACAGAACAAATTAATATCTCATTAAATAAATCATAGGTTACAAAATATCCAGTGTAAAATCCAAGACCAGAGTCGTTTCAGTCTGTAGTGAAAGAGAAACTGTGTCTGAACATCCTATACTCTTTTGACGTACTGCATATTCTGTAGTCTGGAAGTAGGCATATTTCAAGAACCTAAACTATTACTTTTGTTATGAACCTTTATGATTTGTTGTTTGATTTTATTGTGTAGTTCAGCAATGGAACTCTAGATGGCGTAGGCTGATGGTCCTTTACATGCAGTCTGCTAGCAATCACATCATTTACTAAATGGTACAATCTGATTTGCTTGCAATTGAAATTGCTTGCTAAACATCTAAATATTCAGTTTCAACATTCATCTAAACATTCAAGTTCTTCTAAAATCCCCCAGCTCCACCTGTCTAGATCAGCTACGGGATTTATATGTGCCTATTCATACAGCAGCAGCATATCTTACATGCTTACAGCAGGGTGTCTGTGTGTATTGGCAGTAGTATATGTATATGTACTATATGTATATGTATATGTACAGTAGTATAATGTATATGTGCCTATTCATACAGCAGCAGCATATCTTACATGCTTACAGCAGCGTGTCTGTGTGTATTGGCAGTAGCAAGTTCATTCTTGTTTTGCAGCAGTGTGTAGCAAATAGTCCACCAAAACATCCTAAAACTGTTTAGAGAGCTGTCATGATTGAAATAACATTAACTCATAATATATGTTGATTATTAAGGTCAACATTTGTTGATTATTAAAGTGGAAAGACTTAAAACATTGAATTGGCTCTGTCAAAAACCAGTTACAGAGAGAAAAATGAATAGCAGGTCGTACAGTATAACAGGTTGAGTAAATAATATGTGCCAGTGCTGCAATGCACAGCTGATCTTTTCTGTTTGCATGTTGCATTCATCAGGTTGCCTCATGCATAGGCACACTTTAATTACAATTTATGTGCTTACATGCTTTGGTCTACACATAAATTATCTTTTTTTGTTGTTGTTGCATAAATTATGTTTCTGGCGTAGTCAACACATGCTTTGTTTGCACAGAAACACTCTGAACTGAAATAAATCCAATGCATTATGCTTGGCATGTTACCTCCGTATGGACATCCTTAACATTCCCCATGAAAAACACACAAGACTTGCGAAGGCTTTTTATGGGCAATGCATTGATCTCACAGCGTCAGATTGTTCAGTAAAAAAGAACAACTGGGCTTTCTGTTTCTCGTTATTTCTTTGATTTCCAAGGTCTTTTAATTTTAGTTAATTATCATTTGTGTGTGTTTGTGTGTTCACTGCATTTGTTGTTTTTATAATTTGCTATCCTTTTATCCTTATTTCATTTTTCATTACAAGCATACTTTGATGACGAGGATGAAGATCTGTTTGGTGATTACTATTTCAGTAAGTTACAATTATGTTCATGTGTTTGCTGTGTATTTATATATTTATTTTTACATTAACGTAAACACTCACCAGCCACTTTTTTAGGTACACCTTTATAGTACAGATTTGTACCCCCTTTTACCCTCAGAACTGCCCTAATTATTTGTGTGGCATAGATTCAACAAGGTGCATCAGAGGAAGATACACTGTGGTCATAAGGGGATGGACATGGTCAGCAACAACACTCAGGTGGTGTTTAAACAATGCTCAATTGGTACTAAGGGGCCCAAAGTGTGCCAAGAACCCCCCCAACTCCACACACACACACACACACACACAAATTACACCCCCACCACCAGCCTGAACCATTGATACAAGGCAGGATGGATCCATGCTTTCATGTTGTTTACGCCAAATTCTGACCCTACCATCTGAATGTCGCAGGAGAAATTGAGACTCATCAGACCAGGCAATGTTTTTCCCATTTTCAATTTTCCAATTTTGTAGAGCCTGTGTGAATTGTTGCCTTAGTTTCCTGTTCAGGAAGCGGCACCTGGCGTGTCTTCTGCTGCTGTAGATCGACGGTTGTGCGTTCAGAGATGCTCTTCTGCAAACCTCGGCTGTAATGAGTGGTTATTTGAGTTATTGTTGCATTTCTATCAGCTTGAACCAGTCTGGCCATTCTCCTCTGACCTCTGGCATCAACAATGCATTTTTGCCCACAGATCGGCTGCTCACTGGATATTTTCTCATTTTCTGACCGTTCTCTGCAGAGATAGTTGCACCTGAAAATCTCAGACTAGCCCGTCTGGCACCAACGACCGTTCCATGTTCAAAGACACTTAAATCACAGTTCTTCCCTATTCTGATGCTCAGTTTAAACTTCAGCAGATTATCTTGACCGTGGGCGAATCCCAATCGGAAGTGAGCATCCTTATGCCCTACTCACTCCGAAGGGCAGGGCCCTTGAAGTGGGATTTTGGCGGGAGCAGGGCACTTGTGTGTCATAATGAAGTGGTTAGGAACACGCTTGGCGAAGGGAGCAATGAAGTGTTACTATGACAACGCAGCTTGGCGCCTATCACCCCATTAGCTGTCCTTAAAACACAATTTTCTTGTTATTGCTGTTAATATAATTGTTGCCAAAAAATCTGCGTATGTGTGTCTGAGTATATTCCCTCTCTGCTCTCATCTTTAAAACTCGTTTTTGGACCCTGCATGTAGTGACATTTACTTGATATATTTTACTATTTAGCACATTTTATACATGGAACTTCATATGAAATGTATTACAGAAATGTTTGTAATATGTCACAAACAATAGAAAATAACTTACATTATTCTGTTAAACTTTAAGTGGAACTCTCCTGCCATCTAACTTTAAAATTAATCGCAAGGATTCGCCACCCTGGTTTTACCTTGCTTTTGGTAAAAATAATAGTATTTTATGTCCGAAAAATTCCCTTCGTCAAATCACCTTATAACTGTTCATTTCTATCCCTGTTGAGAGCTGACAGATTGCTGCCTTCATCATAAAGCTCTCATTAGAAACTTCATTAATCACAATGCCTTAAACAAGCCCAAAGCCAATTAGCCTCACATGGCATAAAGTCAGACTCATCAGTCTATTTCTCTCAATAACATGAGTAACTGTCTTTGAAAAGTCATTATATAGAGACTTTTTTTAGATGGCATTCAAACCCTGAAAGGCCTATCTCACTAACAGAAAAACCCTGTTAGACCGCGTGCGTGCGTGCGTGCGTGTGTGTGTGTGTCCATTTTAAAATTACACAATTAACCTTTGATCGACTTATATGAAAGTATTTGAATATTCAGTGTAATCTGCCCTTTTGTTGCTGTGGTTGTTAGTGTTGTTATTGCAGATTTTTTTAGTTAGCATACGTTCCCACAACAAACCTTGAATATGATTTTCAAAACAATTACCCGTGACTCTCATGTTAATAAAATTCGTTTTTCTCATATTGAATTCATCCTTCGTTTTCTCACATTTGAACAAACTTCCCATTTGACCTCAATATCAACATAATGAGCTTCAAAATGAGTGTGAATGAGGTCAGGAATAATATCCGTTCATAATGGCATCTGTGGTTGGCACTCAATTATGGAGCGATAGTCTCATTTTCACCATTTCTACAGTGAGATTGCATAGACATAGAAGTGAAGTGGTGTCTTAAGAAGATTTAAAGAAACATATTCTTCTCCAAGGAACCATAAAAAGGAGAGCGTGGATGATATTATCATAGTAAACCTATCTACCTGCTGCTAGCAATTTCCTTGAAACTGTTCCTATTAAGTTAACTTACAGAATGCCCTTGTCGGGTACCGACAGTCATCATTTTCCAGAAGGAAACATGCCGTCTGGAACGATGACACTTGCAGCATGCGAAGACGTGATAAATGTTTGTGCTGAGAAACATGGGAAATGAAGTGAGAGCTGCAAGGACCAAACAATCTGTATATGTGCACATAATACTTCACCAACCATGATTTTGACCTTACTAAAATGTTGAAACCGTTAAAATATAAACAAGCTATGAAGAAATGGAGCTGCAGGCCAAATTTGTGTTGATTATGAATTGCAAGAGAGATTTATGAAAGATTATTATAAAATACCCACCAGAACTGTTAGTGGGTTTGTAAGGGCCAATGAAGTAGAGTTTAGTTTACCGTACACAGACTAATGCACCTTATGATTCACTCTTTGATTGTATCATCTTAATTTTGTTTCGTATATGAAATATTTTCATTGTCGCTCAGTCCCCCTCCTCCCTTTTTCTTGTTCTTGAGCTCACAGACGTTCAGTGTATTCAAGCCCGAAGGTCATATGATAAGAGTCGGGTTTGTGCTGCACATTTGGAGTTCATTCTGCCCCAGTGTTATTGCCCTGGCAGCACATTAAAGGGGCTTTCGGATAGCTCTGGAGTGACACATGGGTCATGGCTCCATTCATATGACTCCAAGCCAGAGAAAACATTCATTTGTGGATTTAAATCCGTAGTCAGTTACGTAACGTCTGAATGTTCTATTTTGATATTTGCTCATTTGTCAAAATTGCTTCAACACTTAAAAGGACGAAAAACACGCAACATCATGCGTGGATGATGACACCTCAATGTGTCATAAATGAAATGCAAAACACATCGAGACATTTCTTTTAGCCCACTCGCACTGTGCCAAATATGAAATCATCTGTCAGTGGGGCTGTTTGTTGTGAGAAGATTATTGGGTTTATTCTGAGAACTTGAGTAGCCTGTAGAGTGGCTGTTTAGGAGAAAACGCTTTTTAAATAACTTCACATGTACAGTCTGTTTGAATCGGAAGTTGCAGCCGACTTTACTTCAGTATTGTAATTTATTTCTTATGTGTTGAACGGTCACAGCAGACTTTAGGGGAGTAGTTAATGATGTTTCGTTCTGTCATCAGAGAAGGAATGCCATTCCAAAGGGGAATCAAGGTTTTAGAATTTTAACTAAAGATTATGAAGACAAAGTATTTTTCTGCGTATTAACTTGCATTCATTTTTTCACCACAACACTAGTCAGTCTTTCCAGCGTTTTTTTGTGATTGTTGCGGGCAAAAATTCTTGATTATGCGGCATGTTTTCTTAAAAAATGCGATGGAATATGCGGGATATTTATGCATTTTTATGCAGTGAAATTGCGGGAACATGCGAAAATTGCTGGAAAACTGCGGTTTGATGAAAAAGAGAAAATAAAGTGATTCCCCCAACACCCTGTTCTCACTAGGCTAGCTACTATACCTTAATGTAAAGAGTCATTTCTTATTACTTCCTATGATAAGCAAGCATAACACATCACAGAAAGTGCTGGGAATATTTAAGTTCTCCTCTTGTTTTATTTCACACTTTAATAAACACATGGCTCAAACTTACAAAACATTGATGAGTCAAACAAGTTCTGTAGCTTTACAAAAGGAATATGCTACAACTTCTGTAAAAATGAATAAATAAATTGTTTTTTTTACAGCTTTTCGATGATGTTCACCTCCCATAATTACGTAACTTCATAACGGTCCCATGGCAACAGGGGAAAATGGCTGCTCTTGTGTGAAGTAAACGCAACATTTTTCAACTTTCTGCTAAGATATATGTGACTTTTTTTGCAACAAAAATGTGGGGATTATGAAATCATGTAAGATCCGCATATTTTGCGCGGAAATTTGCAATTTATGCGACGAAAGTGCGGCGTATTTGAAAAAATGCGGCCCCCGCATAATTATGCAGACTTTGGATGATTATGCATTGAATTATGCGATCGCATAATCGCGTTTTTCTGGAGGGACTGACTAGTATTGTGAACTTATAAAATGAATAGGGTCAATTTTGATTAGGCTACATGTTATTGTATATTAGTGACAGCCGTTATAAACAAGTCATTAAATCATTCATAAAACAATTCATTCAAATACACTGAATTAAACAAGTGATTTTTTTCTTCTTCTGATGACTCACATACTTCTTATTTCTTTCTTAAATTTAAATAGAATCTGTGGGCAAAAATCTATTTCTTTAAATAGACTAAAGCAATTAACTTTGTCAGATGCTTGTTGTTTTTTCTGCAATTTCATTTAGGGGAATATTTTAAAACAAATATTTGTTTACTAACCACCATATACTGTACTTGATTTTCTCAAAAATGCAAACATGTACATACATGTTACTCACATATTATTGTAGCACAGTTTATTCTGAATACAGTGTTTTAGCCATTAAAAGGTTTTAAGTAACTGAAATAAGCACAAATGTCAGGGCATGTAAAAACATCTTCATGACCCAAAAAAACACCTCAGACTCTAGTCGGTTAAACGTGGTATGAATATGAGGGCGGAATGATGAAATACAGACGAAAAATCATATAAGGTTATTCAATGAAGGGCACCTTTCATGTTCACAACCTGTCCAAATTTAATCAAAATTGGACTAAATAGGTCAATCTGGTGAAAATAGATAGGCTAGTTGCAAAATTGCACTCACCCACTTAGAAATCACCACTTTTAGTCACATCTGAATCCAAATGAACTTATTGTGAAGCGATGTTATGATAAAAATGATTAAATGAAATGAGTGAAATGATTGTTTGTGAGTGAGCTGGATTTTAGCGACTCTACGTGTCTGTTGAATTAAAGCTGCATCTCTGCGCCTGTGACCTTCATGACTTCTGTTGTGTTTACAGAGGATCTGAGGACTAAAGGTGACTATTAATGAAAGTTACTATAGCTACACACATTTTTTCTGGTGTTCAGTGAAACATTCGGTGTGAATCTTTCATCTATTCCTCTCAACTTAACAATAAAATAATAAACAACTGGATAAAAAAAGTAAAATAATAGTTCTGTTATACAGTCTATCAGCTAACCAGACACCAGTACAAGAAGAAGCAAAGTTATTCACCAGATTAGCTATCATATAGGTCCTTCTGCAGAACCATATCAATTTAGACATCCACCTGATCGATCCGCAGCTCTACAGGTGTGTCGGGCCATTTATCAGCGCCAGCCGGCAGACAGAGAACAATGCTGCCTTCTCGTTCTTAAAGAGCCTGTTTTCTAAGGGGATATTTATCCATTAATTCAATTCCCAGAGCTCAGCGCCACAGAAAGCATAGAGTTTCACTCTTCACACGTACATCCTTGGCACACATTGCATTTGTTCTAGTCAATGGAAAAAACTGTTTGAAAGTAAAAAGAAAAACAAAGGAAGTGTGTTGATGATTGTAGTGGAAAATAAATAGATGACAATGGGTTTTTATGGAAGATAATGAGAATGACTGACAACCACCACTGCCATTTGGTGAAGTGCTCTCAAAGATCAATGCCACTTTGCCATACTCTTTTCAATGCCATATTGACAGGATAATCAGAGTGCTATGGAGACACTGCCTTCCTCATGTGAATTGTTTTTTTATTTATTTTTTGCTTGTTGTTATGACCCTCTAACGTGACTCACATCAACAACAACTCAAATGAGTTTTTAATTTAATTTATTGCAATAAATGAAAAAACACTGGAAAACATAATGAATATCCATAAATTATAATGCAGTCATCTTTACCTTTGCTCAGTGAAACTTTGTGGGCGAAATGCATGAGAATAAAACAATTCCCCATGCAGAACATTTCTAATGATTTTTTTTTAATTCATTTTTTAAATTTATTTAGAAAACATCTACTTTTCCCTGTGGAACACAGAAGCTTGACCAATGACCTTTGTACAATGCAAATGTAATAGTTTTGAATAGTTTTGGGAGTTCTGAATTTCTTCTTCATCTGAAAACTTTCAAAATAAAATCTCAAAATTTAAATGGCCAACTATGACATATGCCACAATTTATTTAGTTAAATGTAACATCTAAATTCTACTTTACAAAATCAAATATTTTGTTATTTTTCTAGCTCCATAATAATCCATCCTGAATCATCATGACAATTCATAAGCTGGTCTTGGTTGATTTGCCTGCATTGACACCATAATGTGAGAACTGAGCTGGACGATGACATCACTGTTTTCTCCAGAGCGGCTATATATATTTAAAAGAACTAAATTAATAACTTTTTTACAACAAAAATGAACCATCCCTGAACTTACTTAAGATGGACTATGGCGCTATTTTCTTCTAGATCTGCTGTACAGCCGAAACAAACTTTGATGCATTATTTTCCTGTTATCACTATAAAGCTGCTTTGAAACAATATGTATTGTAAAAATATCTATATAAATGAAGGTGACTTGTCAGAGAGTGGAATTGAAGGAGGAGCGAGGACCAGAGGCCGTTTAAACAAAACAATTTTCAAATAAAGTAAACTAACTTGATTTACATGACAACGTCGTTTGGGGGGATTTTTGAGAATGCAAACTTTTTAAAAAACAGGATTCAAAGTGCAAGTTTTTGAAAATGAAACCATTATCGTCTATCGTGTAAACTACAACAATATGAATTGGTGAAAACCGTGACATTATGTGCATGTGTATTACGCATTACTAGGTGCGTAGTGTTTCTTTGCCCAAACCGCCAACTACTGGCCTGGCAGTAGAAAACAGCATTTTTAGTTGTTTTTGCAGATCCGTGTGAACAGGGATGGTTTTGACATGGTTGTCGTCTGTACTCTAAAACCGCAAAGTAAAAATGTTTCCGTTTTTAGAACATTGTTGTGGTGTAAACGTACCCTCAATGATGCAGAGAACAATGGGTTTTATTTGTAATACAAAATCAAACAGAAACTACCCTGTGGGAAAACAGCTGGGACAAATGAACCAATAATCAGGGAACAGGAACGATGGGGTTAAAACAATAGACAGAAGAGCCCTTGGCACATAGAAACAAACATGACAAGCCATTTGCTTGCAGCTAACTTGACAAAAACAAGAGCACATGTCCAGTGAACACAATTCCAAGCCATGTGCTCAAACAAAACATGACACGAACACGCAGCCAATGAGAGCTCTCACCGACTGCGTGTCCACACAAAACATTAAAGCAATCAGCAGATGTAAACACAAACCACGTGCTATCCAGAACTAGGGCTGGGCGATATGGCCAAAAAAATGTATCACAATATGTTTTATATATCAGTCAATATCGATAATTATCACGATAAATGTCAAAGTTTAAAGGCAGTTTTTTGCTCCTAAGTGAAAGTTGTAGAAACCAGAGCGTTAATTGTTGTTTTAAACTACTCTTTATTGTCAGAACATGACAAACACTTGCCAAACAAGACAACATTTCACAAATCTGAGGTAGAACATTCAAACATTTGTCATTTTTCCTTAACAAAATAAATTTCTGAATAGAAAAATGTCTTCGTTTCTGCATGTGCTAATGGGGGATATTGGATATAAGTCTTGAAACAGTTTTTTTTGCCTGACTTTGATGGCACATTTCTTCAACACAGTTTGCAGTGCAGGCTGCAATATTAATATTACATGTTTTGTCATGAAACGCATACTTGACAGTGAGTTGACAGTAAATCTGCATCCTAACTCAAGCTAATACTACTATGTTAAATTTATGTTCATTAACAAAAACAGTAACATCTGTTAAAATATCGAGGCAAAATGTAACTTTATGGTTTCTATGGTATTTGTATGAAAAAAAGTAACCTATATACATTATTAAATACTGTAATTATATTACATTAGTCATGTAATACATTGTCTACATTAATAATATAATACAATTCAATATGTATATCCCACATTTCATTGTGCAGTTAATATTACTAGGCTAACGTTACAGTAAATCCTTGGTAAATGGATTCAGTATCAATTAAGATTCTGACTGTATCGTTGCGCCCATTGTTTCTCCTATTTGTCAGCGCTGTTTCATCTGCCTTTAAACTGGTTTAATCTGGACATTTGTGGTGTTCGCTGAATTCAAGCGCTTCTCACTGGATCTCGTGAGCGAGACGATCAGAGTAAACGCATCTGCTCTAGTGAGCTCGCGCTGCGCAGCCGTTTGGACTTTGAGCCTAGCGGATAAATGGTCCGTGTGGCGCGCGGTTCAAATGAGTTTCGTTCCGCTTTTGGCGCATAAACATTATAGAACATTTATCGAACTCTTGATATCATTTTATCGAGGAAAATTATATCGCGATAATTATCGTTATCGTTTTATCGCCCAGCCCTATCCAGAACACTACACGTACGCCGTACAGCCTTAGTGAACGCGAAACTGCAATGATACCAGTGAACAACAGAAGACAAACACATGGACCATGCATGTTCGATCCCCGAAAGAACCAAACCCAAACTAGACCGAAGTGCCGTGATCCGAACACCACTCTCCACACACAAAACTCACGAGGACGGAAGAGCGCACGACCCGAGCGAACTCGGAACCGCACGAAAGTAGGAGTGTCAGTGCTCTGTCACTCACCAAACAAGAACAAACAAGACCGAAGTGACAGAACCTTGACAGGTCTTTTCAACAGTCTTTTCCCATTCTGAACTACAATACTCTTTCATTTTGCTTTTTAATCTTTTCACTGTTTACTTTGTACACTTCCTGCTGTCTTGCTTCCTGGCAACCTGGTAAAATCACCCTTCCGTGACGCTCTCTGCACTGCTGTTTGTGTGGAGGTCAAGGTGGCACAGCACATTTACATTTAATCATTTAGCAGATGCTTTTATCCAAAGCGATTCACAAATGAGAGATACAAGTACCTGCCTGTAGTATTTTAAAACAACCGTTATATCTCACAATTGCTATTTTTCCTCATTATTGTGATTTTATATCTTACAGTATTTATATATCACATTATGACTTTTTTTATTTTATGCATTTACTATTTGATTTGTAAAAACATTATAAAAATGCTTCATATCAGCTATATGAAAACAACATCTGGCATATTGTATCAGTCTCGCACTTGGCTTCAGTGAACAGATGATGAGTTGACTCCGAGTGGTAAAGGAAGTCTCTGCATTGCTGGAGAAATGTCCTGTGGTCAGACGCGTCTCCTCTCCCAGAGTCCAAATGGATGATGAAGCTCCTGTGAGCTCTTTGCTGACAGCTTCTGATAATGCGCCCTCTTTATGGAGGAGGCAGAAACTAATGAGAAGTTGAAGGCACTGAATAAATTGGAAAATTGTAGCATAATGATTTTGTCCGCTGGCCTGTTTATGGGTCTGAGAGGGCAGGAGAGAGAGAGAGACTTAGCCGGCTTTCTCCGAGGAAGATATATGCACACAGACAAAAAGTCTCGTACCCCACGGAGAGGCCATCCTGAGCGGGTCAATGACTCCCAGTGAGTCTCCGGCATTGTGTGAGGCCAAATAAAGCCTGGCACAATTTGACGGCAATTATTATGGAAATGGAGAAGCTTGTCAGTGGTTTTACTGGCGAAATTTGGAAATAGAAATAAGTTACAGAATGAAGTAGTATGCAGCTCTCATTGCTACGCCATTTATGCTAATCTAACGTGTGTCTGCTGTATCAGCACGCATGTGAGGACTTATCGTCTCTTCCTCCACCGGAGTGATGGCTGCATGGGCTGCACTGGTGCTCTGATTTCTACTTTACACAAGCGGCCACCCAATTGCAATGGCCTGATAAGAGCCGGAGGGGCAGTTCAGGCCTCGCTCGTGCTCTTCCAGGCCCGGCATCTGCAGAGAGATAAGTGTTTCCTGGCGAGCAGGAGATGAAGGCCCATTCCTTCGACAGCATTAGTGAAAGAGTGATAAGCAGTAGGATATTTTGTCGACCGCACGGTTTCTGTTTCGGCAGCGTTGTGTGGAGTAGCCCCGCCCACTTTGAAATATTATTGGTCCAAAGCTCCCCTCATATAGCTGTGCATAAAAATGTAATGAAACCCTCCATTTCAGTATAGGTAAGTTCTAGGAGCAGGGCAAAATTACCAATTAATCCCTTGTAAAACCATTTTACATTAACTGTAGAGAGAGAAAAATATGACTGTATGTATGTGTGTATATTTTTTGTCTATACAGTGGAAGTCCGTGGTCACCAAAATAATTTAGTTACTAATATTCTTTAAAAAAAAGCTTTGAAACGACGAGGCCGTTTTTTTTCTTATCTTTTTTTTGGGGGGGGGGGGTACTATTAGATTTAATTTAACAAAGAAATTTAAATATTTGTATATATATTTACAACAAAGTAGTTATATTATATCATATAATATGATAAAATATTATGTGATGTTTTTCATGTTTACTCTTTATACAAAGAAAATTCCTTTCAAAAACATTTCAATCTGCTGTATTTGTCGCATTACAGCCGTCTTTTGTTAAGTTTGGACTGAGAAATAACTTGCATGGTGATAAAGCAGCATGAGTTAAAATCACTTATTATCACAGACATCAGTGCCAATCGCTTGTTTGCGTTGTTTAGCCCCGCTTACTGTGAAACTTTAATGGTCCAAAACTGTGTTACAAATAAGTGTTTTTTAAAACATTAAATATCTTCTGATTGGGCCATGTTTTGTGTTTATTGTGCACAGTCAAATGGTTTGTCGCTGAAAACACAGTTCGGACACAGTGTAAGGACTCAGCAGGATTTGTGCAGTGTAGTGTATAAATTTGCCCCTTGCTGGTATGATTGAGTCGATGGAGCATTCCAGCAGCATTTAGCTTGGCAGCAAGGCCAAGACATAAAAAATATACTCAGGATTACTCATGACGGAGAAGAGCTGTGGTTACATAATCAACCTTCTTTCCCCACAAGCACAATTTGAGCGGAAGATGATATGAGGATCATTTCGACACTGTTTACTGTTTCCTTCTCTTAACATCTGTCATAAAGTCCTCATATCCACAAACCCTGAAAGACGACGGGTTCCAAACAAGTTTGTTTAACTCGTCTGTTTGCTTTTGGTTCCCGATCCACAGGCCCATATGGACTTTGCAGAATTAGATTTTTGTTAAAAATTGGTGGAATTCTGTGGAATAGATTTAAATGTGTTGAAGGTGTTTGCCCAAAATTAAAGTAAAGTGAATTAAAAAAATAACATTACTGTTTGGGATCAGTATTTTTTTAAATGTTTTTGAAAGAAGTCATATGATCGATAATGCGAGAATGAAAATTGATCTGATCAAAAATACAATGAAAAGTAATATTGTGAAATACTACTTCTATTTAAAATAACCGGTTTCTATTGTAATATATTTTAAAATGTAATTTATTCATGTGACGACAAAGCTGAATTTTCAGCATCATTACTCCAGTCTTTATTGTCACATGATCCTTCAGAAATCACTCTAATGATGTGGTGCTCAAGAAACATTGTTAAAAACAGCTGTGTTGCTTAATATTTTTTGTGTGTACTTCGAGTAGAAAGTTCAAAAGAACAGCGTTTATTTGCAATAGAATTCTCTTTGTAACAATGTATATGTCCTATTGATCAATGACTACGTTTACATGCAGCCAAATTTCGGGTTATGGTCGGGTTAAGGTCACTATTCGGGTTTCTGAAACATTAGGGATAACCCGTTTACATGCGTGAGCAGAGAGAGTTACTCCTGTATACATGGAATTGCAATATCCCGATGTAAACGCGACGCGCGGTTAGCGTCTGGACGTACGGACAACCTTAAGACGCAATATGCGTCATTTCCGATTCTTCTTCCTGTATCCAAAGACAACAACAACAGCAGCACACGGATAATGAATAGTTCGGGGCAGATAGCGATCGCCTTTGTTTGCGCTTTGGTGCTGGTAACGTTACTGACCTGACCTCGCTCCAAAAGTATGGTGTGCTGCGTCTCGCCATGTTTACTTCCGGTATACTGCACGCAGGGTTTTGTATGCGCCGAGAAGTTTCTCTTCTCAAAAGACCAAGATTCCTTGCGAATAGAACATGCGCAGAACACACATCACTATGGGGATATGCCGGTGCGCGTTTACATGACCAAAAATTCGGGTTAGAAAAGGGGTACCCCAGGTATAATATCCCGGTTTTTAAAATCCGGGATATGAGCATATTCGGGTTTTTGCCGGTGTTTACATGGCCGTTCAAAACCTTGTTATTGCTAATATCCCGGTTTTGAACGGGTTATTGGCTGCATGTAAACGTAGTCAATATAATGTGTCCTTAAATAAAAGTATTAATTTCTTGAAAAAAACAATCATACTGACCCCCAACATTTGAATGATAGAGTATATTTCTGTAATTCGTTGCCTTGTACTGTAACATGTGCAATGACAATAAAGTTGAATCTAATCTAATCTGATATAATATACACTATATAATAAGCTTATTTCATACGACTCATTCCCTATATTCCGAAGTCTTCTGTAGCCATAGATATAGCTTTGTGTGAAGGACAGACACAAATTGAAGTTTTCCACAGATTCCGTGTGGGCCTGCTGATCCGTACGTAATGCGGTGCGTAACCCTACCTCACCCTCTCCGTTTGGGACACAGCATGCTGCGACCCTGCAGTGGCCCAGATCTGCTGTTCAATCAGCCTAGAGAGGAGACACAGAGATCCACAGGAACATTCAAAGCCGTACAAGTGCGGTCCTCAACGAACGCGCTCTTGCCTGGGGAGCATCTGACGATTCGCACCCCATTGCCAATGTGTAGAGTTGAGGATAGTGCCGGCACAGCTTCAGCGTTGAGTGCAGACTTATCAAACAAGCTATGTGCTTGTATCTTTGTCTTTTTTTTCCTCTCTTTCCATCTCTCTTCTCTGTACCTTTTTATGCCTGTATTTCTTTTCTACATGCCATTTAATACGTCGGCCAAAAAGCACATTGGCTTTCTCTCAGAGATCACAGAGATCACAGGTAAAGAGGCAACAGGAGACATAAAGGTGTGCTGCAAACAACTGCATGCGTAATTAAGCCCAGCCAGCCTCCTCACAGTCGAGCCGAGCCCTAGAAAGCCTTTTTTAACTTCAGTAGTTGATGTTTTGTGTTTTTGTCAGTCTCAATCTAATTTTAGCTGCTCTTTGAGCAAAGGGTTGTTTTTATTCTCACTCGTGCTGTTTTGCGTTCAGATGTAAAACTCAACAGCTGCGACTTGCCACAGTAAATGATTGTGCTCTTTATAGAGTCTTGTGAATGTACTAACATGTTAAAACAGGAAGCTTCAGACAAAACTACACAGCAAGTCATTATTAGGTTTGAAAATTTTACTGAGGCGCTTCATATAACTTGAAAGCTTTCTTTGCTGAGAATGAATATATTGGATCTTTATTTATTATTATTATTACAGAATATTACACTTTTTCTTCTTTGTATTGGTAATTTTCTGCCATTCAAACTTTGTTTCGTGGATTTTTCAGCCTTTCACCATGTTCTAACAAGTCATGATGACAAAGCGACAAGTTATAATCTCCATGTAGGATCGCATTCATGCTAATTCATGCTGAGAAGCGCCACCCACAGTGAAATCTCATTGGACCAAAGGCTGTATATTTATGGCCCACACCTTTTTTACTTTTTACAGAATTTAAGATTCCATTTTCAAAATTGACTTTCATTACATCAATAGAATGTTTGCAAATTAATAATATTTGCATACTCGATATTTCCGTGGTCTTCTTTCTTGCAGTTTTTTCCATATTAACTTTAAACAAGAGTTAGACTATGGCAATTAAATAAAACAACTCAAATATCAGCTAATAACCGATTTGGTACTGATGTATCACGCAAAGCTACAAGTTATAATCTCTTACATGGTTTGTGGTTATTTGCCTGTTAACTTTAAATAATAGTTAGACTGCGACAATTAAATAAATATTAACCCTTAAATGCAAGGCAAGGACAGGCAAGGCAAGTTTATTTATATAGCACATTTCATACACTATGGCAATTCAAAGTGCTTTACAGAAAGGAATTAAAATAATCACAACAATAAAATCAAGGAAAATGAAAACAGTTATAAAAGAAATGAAAAGAGATATATGATACAGTTATAAAATGAATTAAGAGTAAAATGATACATTGATGAATGCATGAATATTTCGCCAATCCTTATTACATATTCGGGTCTTTAGCGACCCGGATCTATATCTAACACGGATGGATCTCTACCTGTCGCAATAATATAAAAACTCTCTTGATATTAGAGTAACAATTATAGAAGAATAAAATAAAGTATATTTTGTTACCTTTTGGAGTGTTGTAAGGGTTGAGTTTGAGCAGATGTTTTACACCATCATCACTGTCCTCGTCAGAGCTCATTTCCCAGTACTTTCAGCATCTGGCTCATATTCACAATCTCAAATATATTCTAAAAACTATCATTTTCAATATCTTCAAAATCAATATTTTGATCACTGACAACTTCTTCAGCAGATTCACAATCAAGTGACAGTGACGCTAATATTTGATTGTGTTCAGTACTTGCTGAAGTTTCTTCCTATAAAGGTGAATTGCACTTATTCAGTCATCAAAGATTCAATTATTGTTGTGCAGAAAAAATATACTTACACTGTTACACACCTCCGGTCGTTAGCAACCCTAGACAATTTTTACAAAAAATGTATGGGAAAACAGACATATTGTTTATAATGAATTGATTGAGGAATACTAAGAAGGTTGATGTCTAACTTTAAATGAATTGATTGAGGAGGAGGGAAGTGAATGGCTTCCTGAGTCACTAAATAACCGAGGTATGTGTTTTAAGTGTTAAATGGAATTGATATGTCATGCATAGAGATATCTTTATATCCATGTAAATGAAAGCGCCAGGACATTTTGCATTTTGTCAATCATCCAGTTTCTATTTATCATCTCATTGGTCAGATTCCTTTATTAACTTCAAATATATTCTCACATGCAGCAGTTTTGCATTCGGTGTTTGCAAACAAATTACTTGTTGCAAAATCTTTTTAGCTTGAAGCATTGAAATTTCCTTTTGAGCATATAAATCTAGTCTTATTTTGCTTTCTCCGACATTCTCCATAACATTCCTGCCACCTCCAAATCAGAAGTTTGATTGTTGCCTGCGTTCGAGAGGGGGAGATACATTAATGCTTTAGTAGATGGGTTGGACGTTAAGCATTAAATGAAGAGTGATGTGTAGCTGCCTGCGAGTAGCTTCGCTGGTTGAACAGGGCCGTGGAGAAGAGTGTCATTATGATTGATTGAAAGCCTGTCTCTTTGTTGTTCTTTGTTTAAAGTTCACCGCACTGCGGAGGTGTAGCAGCCTCTGCTTTGAAGTGATTGATTACATCTGCGAGATCTTATACCTGAGCTCCCTGTCACTCGCGTGCCATAGGCCAAGAAAGCCGCCGTTTCTATGGATACTGTTACAGAGTTCTGCTCGTCACACCCGATTGGCGGTGGCCTGCGCTGGGTGGGTTGTCCTTGCCGCTCTGCCATCTGGCTGTGGTCCGTTGCTTGCGCTTGAGGAACCGTGGACGCAAGAATGAGTTGAGTTCTCCTTTGGGTCTCTGAGGAGCTTGTCTGTCACATCGCATCAGATCTCCGGATCTGATACCGAGCCAGTTGCGAGTCCGCCCGCCCGCTCTCTATCAATCACCGAGATGCAAAGTCAAACGGAAATGCTTTGACAGTCAGAGCCAGAGGTCTCAGTAATGGGCTGGTGGTTTTTGAATCCTCCTGAAATATTTGTGTTGGCGAGAAGCTCAGCAGAACTGCGACTGGATTTCGGTGAGATTGAGGTCTGAAAGTGTCTGGAACTTCAGCCCCGTGGAGCTCTTAGTGTCACAGCGAGAGAGAAATCCTGTCAGTCAGCAATAGCAAGAGGACGCATGCACGTTTACATGAGTGCGCAGTGCCATGCACATCATTACGCAGGCAGGCGTCGATAGCACGTATTTCTCCCTGACAAGCCTGCTGTCATTTTCCAGGCCGCTGCAAAAAGCTGGCTCAGCCTGGAGCCCGGCATGTTCTCACCTTGACAACAGGCAGAGAAGAAATCTGATCGTCACCTATGAATTATTGATTTTCTGCAAGGCTACTTTTCTGCTTTATCTGAGATGTTTGCAACCGTTCACTACCAGGAGCCCAAAAGAAGTTACTTGCTCTCAGCAAGTGTCGTTGGAATTCATTGACTTTCTCTCTCTCGCTCTCTCTCTCTCTTCTCTTCTCTCTCTCTCTCTCTCTCTCTCTCTCTCTCTCTCTCTCTCTCTCTCTCTCTCTCTCTCTCTCTCTCTCTCTCTCTCTCTCTCTCTCTCTCACTCACACTCACACTCACACTCACACTCACACTCACACACACTCACACTCACACACACACACAGTGGATTCTCTATGTGGACACCTGCCTGCCTCACACACTAATTGGGCGCTTGGATATGTAGCGTTAGTTTTGAGATTAACACCTACACACACACACACACACACACACACACACACACACACACACACACACACACACACACACACACACACACACACACTTGAATGGCATAATATCTTAATAGTCCATTCAAAGTAGAATAAGCACAAACGAGGTCTTTTACTGTAAATTATAGATAATATAACATGCACTATTTATATCACTCATTATGTTTGATGGGGTGGGCGATGTTGGCAGATTAGACAAATAGTATTCAATTAAACTAGATTTTATTAGATTTCAGTGATGGAAACAATACCATAAATTTAATTTTTTCATAACAACCTAAAAAAGCATTATATTAATTTTTCATTTTTCCTCAAAAACTGTTAGTATGTAGTTCATTGCATGTTTAACTTGATATTTATGTAGTAAATTTAAATATCTTTAGAATAAAGGCCAGAGTTGCCAAGTCCTCTTATTATAAGTGACTTTGGATATCGTTACTCTTGTGACGTTATAGTTGTGGTGTGGACTTCCCTATTCTCGTAGAATTACAACAATTATTAAAACTTTATAGTTATAATACTGAAGCTTATGCTACACATGCATTTTGATGCTAAATAAGTAATACAATTGATAATATTAAAAAATTTCAATATTTCTATGCCAGTATTTTATTATCAAATTTCCAATTCTTGTGATTGATGTTTGCCCATCCAAAACTCACAACCATGGATCTAGTGTAACAAGTATGCTTTTTGTCCTTTTACATAGTTTCTTTTATTCTGTTAATTATGCCATTCTGTTTACCTGTGTTCTAATTCACTCATTAGTTTCTTTGTTTGGTCAGTGTTTACAAATCTTCAGCTTTGCCTTTGTCTTGTTCCTCTAATCTATCACGTAACGTGTATAAAAGCTCACGAAGACGAGGAATACGCAGGAAAAACTTTAATAAACAAACTCACAGGAGAAATACTGTACTCAGTATTACACAAATGCATTGACGTGAATGGACCGAGACCAAGGCAAAAAGCATACTCGTTACAGGGTGCTGTGGGTGGTTGCCTGGCTAAAATTGTAGATCTGATCAGTTTGTAGCATTTAAAGACCCCATTTGTATCTATAATGCATAAATACAGCTTGGATTAATGCTCTCCTGATCTTTCATCGTTTTGTTAAATAACACTTGTGGATTTGATCTCTTTTTTAACGCTGCTGTAAGAACAGTGTCTTCCTCCACTTGACCTTGATGTGTTTCAGAGTGATTGAGAAGAGGGGGCAGAAGATGCTGGCTGATTATGTTCACAGTTTGAGCTGTAAGCAAAAAAAAAAAAAAAAAATGTGTCCTTTGAATAATCTTATTTGTTCAGCAGGAGCTCTTCCTGTTTACAGAACACACAGCAGTGGCACATTATGGTATAGCTGGAGTCTGCAAAAGCACGTGTGATAGATAGACAGGCAGACAGACGGACAGACTTTATTGATCCCTGATGAGAAATTTGGATGCAAATTATCCACAATATGAAGCTAAAAGTGCATGAATAAAACACACACACACACACACACACCCCAGGTCATCAACGTGTGAGGCACCTTTGGTTGTGCTTTTGCACACATTGTACACCCAGAGGCGGTGTTCCTTGTTGAAATGCTGTTTGTGGCATAAAAAAAATCCTCACTTGGTCAATGGATTTGTTTTATATTGCATATTGCATATTTAGTATGTTAGATCCTGTGCCAGAAATGCTAATGAACATGACAAACCTCAATCAGAACTTTCTAAAGTACGAACTTTTTCTTATCATTTTCTGGATTTGCTAATTTCCACAATGACGTAGAAAAGTGGGTGCAAATGACATGAAGTTAATGAGACATCTGTGAGCCGATTTCCCTGTGAAATCACATATTTCACCAACTCAAACACATCCAGCTAACCACCCCCTTGTGACAGTGCGCATTCCCCCTAAAGTTGCCACTAGTTAAGGATTGAATTACACTGTGAAGTCCTGTGACACATGAAAATCGTTGGCAGCGCATCGAGAGACTCTCGAACGCTGAATTGCAGGTCCATGTTTGCCACGGTCACCCCGAAGTCGTGTGATGGATAGCTTGTCAGAATCACCCTCATTTTATGGGCTCACAGATGGTACATCAGTCATTTTATCTTGAAGACGATACTGTGATATTAGTATCAAGACATAAGGGGACCTGGAATAAGTGTAATTTCCTAAGAGGTAAGAGGTGTTTATTATTTGTTTTTGCCAACACGCTGACGCAAAGGACCAAAGGCTCGTTCAGACTGTCAGTCCAAATCTGATTTTTGTGCATATTTGATTGGAATGCGATCATATTTTGCTAGTGTGAACGGGGAAAACTTGAGCTACATTCAAATGTGGTTTGAAATCCTATTCAAATCACATTTCTGCAAATCCGTTCAAGTCTAACTAATCTAATCAGATTTTGCTTGGTTTGTCACTTTCTATCTCCACATAAAACGAAAACATGTCAGACATTGCGATAGGAAACATCTTGGGTTACATTGACTAACCTTGTTCCCTTAAAAGCAGGAACGAGATGCTGCATTCCATTAATGCTAATGAGAAAGTTCCTTGTGTGACTGGTTGTGAAGCATGTGTGCAAACACGCCAGGAATTTGGCTTAAATAACCTCTCACTCTGACATTGTTGCAATGCTGGTTCGCCAGAGGCTCTAAATAGTTGTGAAAGAGACGAGCCTTCAGGTTAACTTTGTCTCAAGAGACGTCTAGACGCCCACAGTGCGACAATGAGGCGTAGCATCTCGTAATCCCCGCTGTACTAACTCAAAGAATAGGTTTTTTTATTTACCCTTGCACTGCAAACAAGCAGAGACAGTCTCCAAAATGCGTGCAGGTCTTCATTCACTGAGGCAGGTACAGCTACTGTATGAGGTTTAGCAGTCAGTTTGAGGATCAACTCGAGTTACGTGGTTTAGTCACAGTGCTCTTTGTATAAAGTTCAATTTATACTAAGCAAAAAAATAACGTTATTAACCAGTATTTTTTCTAATCAAACCTTTTTTAGACAATGATGTTACATAAGAAACGCATGAACAGAAACGTTATAATACTGATTCTGCTCAGAGTGAAACGATTTAATGTTTTTTCTTCATTTTTAAGCCCTGGTGACACAAGGCTATAGGGCGTATGGAAGGACCCAATATTAATCTTTTTTCCAGTAGTTTGCAAATGTGTCAGCGAATGTACCCTCTCTGGTTTCATGGTTGAAATGCACAGGACGGTGCACAGACTGGTTTTCTTTAGCCTTTTGCTACGGTCTTTAAGGCCCAGTGAGAGATATGTGGAGGTGACAGCACGGAATAAAGCTGCACAAACCAGCCTGGTTCGTTTCTGCCAACATATCGTCATGTTGTAAATAAGTCAGCATCTGTATTGCAAACCCCTTCACGTTGCTGCTTTTTATGTTGTTTTTGGTGTAAACCTACCAACGCAACGTCATTGCCATAGAAATAAATGCAGATATTCTAGAAAACGAAAGAGCCAATGGACACACTAAACAGTGTTTATTGTTGTGGTTGGTCAATAAATAAGATCAGATTCCAATCAGATACACAAATAATCGGATTTAGACTGACAATGTGGACATAGCCAAAGAAAAGTAACATGATTTAATGATGTCTCTTGACATGATTTAAAAAAAAAAAAAAGCAGTACACAATTGTCAATTTTTCAAATGTACACAACTGGTCAAAATTTTGGTGTTAGTAACATTTTTCCTTTTTTTTTTTAAAGAATTCTCTTAAACTCACCAATAGAGATGCGAGGTTGGCGGTTATAGCCGCGGACTCCGTGGATAAACCACGGATCGGGCGGATGACGTGACGAAAAAAAATATTTAAATTAAATTCGGGCGGGTGGTGGGCGGTTTCTAGTCTCGCGGCTGTCATCAGCAGCGCCTTGTATCAGCGGATGGCGGGCGGGAAAATTGGTCAAAAACGTTGGTGCGGATGGATGGCGGACGGATGATGAGTTTTGGGATGCGGTTGCGGATGAAATAATAGCCCATCCGCGCATCTCTACTCACCAAGGTCACTTTTATTTGATCAAAAATACAATAAAAACAGAAATATTTTGAAATATCATTACAATTTAAAATAACCGTCTTCATCAGTGTCGCATAATCCTTCATAAATCATTCTATTGATGTTGATTATGTTGATTTAAAACCGATTTTTTGATGAATAGAAAGTTCAAAAGAACAATATTTATTTGAAATAGAATTATTTTGCAACAACGTAAAAGTCTTTACTGAAGCTTTTTATCAATTTAATACAGTCTTGCTGAATTAGAGTATTTATTTCTTTTTAAAAATCTTACTGACCCCAAACTTTTGAACTGTAGTGTATTTATTATTGAAATTATATTGTTAATTATTATTTTGCAGTGGAATTGCACTTACTAGGAACTAGAACTGTTTAATTATTTACAATTCCCATCCCTCGGCAGGAAAGACTCCCAATAACTTTTTTAGGACAAGTGTACGGTAATATCATATACATTTAGTGCCAGCTTACTATAAAAAAAAGAAAATACAAAAAAACATGTCTGTTTCTTATTCAGTAATTCTTTCTGCACTATAATCTACAAATCAAATAATGGCTCAGCTTTGTCAATTTCACAGGTAGCATTTCTCCATCTGCTACAGATCTTTTAACCCTCACAGTGAAATGATAATAAGCTGTCGTCATTAATTGATGAAGGCATGTAAATGAGCTGCATATGGACAGAAAGAAACTGTGTAGGCAAAGACAGAGGTTCAAAATCCTGCTGATTTTCTCCCACCAGGCTTCCTGCTAAATTGGCAATATCCAGATTAATGTCCTTTCAGCTCCAGGTTTCAACCACGATGGTCATTAAAATCTAGACGGTGCTCATTTGAAACGTAGGGGGTGACTTCATTTGAAAATGAATAAAATAATGCTTGAGCCCCTGGACGTTGACATTCTCTTATATGCAGGTAGATCACCCAGCAGGCTTTCTGACACCCGAATATCCTGCTCCACGAGGTGCTCCGTGTCCCTAACTCCATCGATGACACTCCGGTGGAGTTGAGCCCGGCATTTGCCTACTGCAGCCATCCGTGTCCACATGCAAATGTTTCTCTTCCTCCCCTCATATGTCAGATGCTAATTAGCAAATATCTAATTAGTGTTAGAAGATTAATCACTCTTGGGAGAGACGGCTGGGGGGTTTCGCCGATGTGATGTGACAAAGATAGTTGCAGAGCTGCTCCTTGCCAAACACAAACAAATGGAATAAACGGAATGAGCTGTAGGATGTTCACGGATGTTGTTTAGTCAGTGGGGTTAAAGGTGAGGCCGGCGGACACATCACTCTGTGACATCGCCTTTAGCTTTCATAGCTTTCGTTTAGTGCTCTGTATCGTAAGCCTCGGAATAATTAAACACCTTAATAGAATGACATTTACACAATAGTAATCGATGTTTTATAATCCCAAATAAATTAGGATCCCAAGGCACTGATACAAGGGTTCTTAAGTGGTTGCTTTTTACCCTTAAATAAATGCTAAATGTGAATATTACATTTAGCCTATATGCTTTTATGCCAAGCGACTTGCATTGTATTCAAGGTAAAGTATACATTTTATAAGTTCACGCATTCCCTGGGAATCAAACCCATGACCTTGTTGTTGCTAGCACCATTCTCTACTGCTTGAGCTACAGGAATATTACCATGCAACAAACCATAATCTTGCAAAATACAACATAAAGCATCATTTTTAAAAGGAGAAAATGCTGCACATATGTTTAATTGTTAATGTCAATTGTCATTAAACCTGTAGGGTATTCCATTGTAAACTCATTTGTAACTTCAAAACTGTCGCTAGCGTATTTTTCTTTCTTCAGCAAAACGTCACATGCGTGCAGGTGAACTGCGGGTTATTCTGATCAAATCGCTCTTGCTTTTATCTACACATTGAAAGCTGCTCCTCACGTAAAAGAGAATGTGAGAACTGGACAAGAAACGAGGGAAAAGGGCATAAGTAATCCCTCCGCCATTGATAGCCTTTGTTCTTCCACGGCTGAAAGGGAATATTTGATCAGGGCCACCTCTCTGAACCACATTCATTTCACCATCCACCTCATGAAAATGAAATCTGTGCTGTAATTAGTTATCGTCTCCCAAAACTCAATGTGATATGTGATCTTTAAGAGAGAGAGAGAGAGAGAGAGAGAGAGCTATTCATTAATGTTTCTCGTTTGAAGTAAGTAGAAATCACGAGTTTGTTACTAAAAGCCTGTAATCTATTCTTATTTCATAAAACATTTTGGATGACTGTTTTACTGTTGCTCAGTGGTATGACACCAGCATTTTTTGAGTCACTAATAAATTTAAACACTATCTGCCTTCTCTGAATTTCACTAATATGACTTGGGCATGAAGTGAACAATTTGACTAAGTATGCAATTATGGCATCAGTTCACTCGAACTGTTGATATGTTGGAAGTAATTTGCAATATGCAAGGACTGTCAAGTGCACAGCTAGCGGCGTCATGGTGCAACATAGCCAAAAGCAGCTTCTGTGTAAGCAGTTTTACTGATAGCCGTTGTCTGCACGGGACGGCTGGGAAGGTGGACATCTACGCTCTGTTTTGTGCTTAATTGGAGACGTCGACAGTTAGGCACAGCCCTGGAGGAAATCTACAAAGACATTTGGTGTATATTAATGGTGGTTGATTGGCTCTCAGCTTGGGGGGGAGTGAGAGGTTATAACTGATGCAGTTGGCACAAACCCATCCTTGTAAAATGACATTGGATTGGATGATTCATCCAGCAGAGGCACTGCATTTACGATCATTTGCATATCGTAGTGAGCTAGATGAGTGACAGCCACAGGCAGACACCTGTGCAGTGATTAGCCCAAACCCATGACCGCCTGCAGAGTGTAAGAACAGAGATGAGCCTCAGGTTTCCCTTGGTATTAGATTTTTTTTTTTTCTGTTGGAGAGCATTTTATATCTCCATGAGTACATTTTCATTATGTACTTTTGCTTATTTCTGACCTCATCAATAATCATTATCTTTAGAATTAATGTGACTAATATTACTATCTCTGCTTTTTTCCTGATAAATATTCATTATCCTGAGAATCTCCCTTCAATATACAGTATTGCTCTTGCATCTGTAACATGGCAGAACAAATTCAGAAATCAGTTTTCATTTCATACCTTATGTGGTATCTTCCATTGTCTCTTTGTATGTATTTCTCCTCCTCCTCTTGAAACGTATCTCATAAAAAAAGAAATGAATTGCTGCTGACTGCTGTCTACCTGATCAAAGCCTTGCATACAGAAAAAAAAAATCCACTGCTAGATACATACTATGTGTGGATGTTGTGAACCAAAAAAAGTCGCGGTTTACAAAATATACAATGTCTTAAATAATGAATAAAGATTGCTTATGGGGAAATACTTTAGGTTCAGGTCTTGCCAGGGCCAGTGACGCTTAGAAAACTGCATGTGATAAAGAAAAGTCTTTGAAAGTTATAAAATGTGTGGCAAGTTTTTAGAAATATATTCTTTGTTTTTGTGTAGTTTATGGTTTTGAAAAACATTCATCAAGTAAATCACGTTCATCACGTGGTGCAACCATCAAGTAAAAATAACATTTATGTGTACACCTTTTAATTATTCTTTTCTGAAACATTTGTGAATGTTTTTGAAGGTAGAATGTATTTTTATTGCCAATTAATAAATATCATTAAGTTTTGGGGAGTCGCACCATGATATATTACAACCTGAACTAACCTTGCTTAAAAAATTCTAATCATCTGATATTTTAGGGCCTTAACACAGTAATTAGATCATTTTGAAATGATCATTTCCTATTTTATGTTTTTTTCCGCATGTTGATTGGACCACATGACTTTGATTTGGCGGGCATTTTTTCAAATATTAATCAGCAGTGAAGCATTTTTATTATTATTTTCAAAAAAAAAAAAAAAGATTATGGTTAAGCTTAGTTAAGTTAACCGTTGCCAGAGCGCCGGCGCACTGAAGCGTTTTTTTGTTTAAATAGTTCAAAGTTAGTATCAGATTTAAAGTTATTACTTTGACAGACTATACATCATTAAAAAGATAAAAGACTCAAGTTTCAGTATTTGACCACTATTGTATTCTAAGAAACTTATAGTGACAGTTATGTCTTAATTTGTGTCAGGAGTTATGTAATAAAATGAGTCGTTACCTTTAATATGAATTATGCGCGTCAGCCACTCTCATTCAGAAAAAAACTCCTGTGAGGTCGTCATGACAGCGCTTCACAAAACCACGTCCCTCAGGGCTTTTAGCTCAAAAATGTGCAGATTTGGAGAAATATTGATAGATTCTCATAGGTTTACTTCAGATTTATATAGACAGGAATAAAATGTATTGAATTCATACCCAAATGGGCTGTTGTAATCATTATGAGCGCTGGATACTCTGATGTACTGTGTTTTCAATCCATACTGGCAGCCTGAGGGCGCCGTGTGCACATGCAGTCCATATATGGAACACATGAAGAAGTGCCATAATCATGTGACATCCAGGAAGTCCCGACACAAACAAAGCTTCCAGAGATCGCTGTAACATGCAGATAAAGACGTTTTGAAGACAATAAACATGATTGCAATGATATTTGATTTACCTGTGTTCTTCGAGCCATGTCAGTTATTTTCATAATAATAGATTATATTTATAATGTAATGCTAATCGATATAGACTTTATCATTGTGCAGATACTATAAAATAATATATTTTCTGTCCGATTTTTTTATCTGAAGCCAAATCAGATCACAGAAGGTTATTTAAAACACTCGACTTGCAGCCTAAACAGCCCGAAGAGGTGTGAAAGTGTGCAGGGGAGACTGAGACTGAATGGGGCTCGTTTGCACCACAAAACAATAGAGACAAAAGACTGAATAGATGCTTAGAACATGACAATAAACATCAGTTTGCATTTTAGAGTCTAATAAAGTCATATGACATGATCTTGAAAAACATTTAACTTAATACAGAGTTTTAGACTTGTACTCTTCAGATTTTAAATATAACATGGTCAGACATGTGGCTTTAGCTGCAGTGCATTCATAGATTGATACAATGCCAACTTCAATATTATTTTTATGAAGATACTTCATAAAAAATAAATTTATAATAACGTTACAAAACGTTGAAACTATTTATAACTATTTTTTCATTATGAGAATAATTAATTCTACATTTACAATAAACTGCCAGGTGTCAGCTTTCAAATGAGATCATACTTGTGCTTTTAGTACAAAGGGTTCATGAACAGTATCGATTTTAGTTTGGGTATGCCATTTCTGGGGATTTCAAAAGATTCAAAAGTGGTGTTGCAGCTTAACACGTTTAAGGATTTCTTTTCAAGAAATTCACTATTTTAATGGTGCTTTTTTCTTCCATTATGAATATCGAAATATCATAAAAACATGTTCATCATAGAATTTGTGTATTCATGTCATTGTGCAGTATGCCTTAGATTTTGAGCATCATGTCATCGATCCTTACCTCATATAGGTGGCCAAATATAGCTGTCCATCATACATACTGTACAAAGGCACCAAGCTCTGTAAGTACCGCCACTTGGGTCTATTGAATAATCCCACTGCCATAAGTGCTCTCTCTTGGTTTGGGAATTGTACAGCTCTCATATACCCCACAGGTATTCATGAACAGATCCTGCAGTCTAGTTATAGACCATAGTAGATGGAATTGTAGTTAACTTGTACCGTCCAAACTTCAACAATAGGTGCAGTATTGGTAGATCTGCCTGTTCTTCTGTGTTCATGGGCGCTGGTCAGAGAGCAGCTTAATGAAAGTGGCTCAGAGTCAGGATGGGATTTAGGTGAGCAAAACTGCTCATAGGTCAGCGTGAAAGGATAGGTTCTCTGGAAGGGTTTTGCCCAGCAGGAACAGGAAGCTGACCCATATGGGATAGGATGGTGAGCAGCAGGTCAAGCTTGGCTATGTGAAGCCCAGCAGTCCCAGGGCAACAATGCGGCAGCTTGAGCTTCACAGGAGCATTGGACAACTAATGGTCAGTGTTACCCTTATGATTACCACCTGAACAAGACATGATCCTTTGCATCACATTTAGTGACTGGGCTTCGAAAGCTGCTACATCACTTTGATGTTGGCTCTAGACTTGTCTAAGTTAGGGGGTTTCAAACTTTTTGATGCCAGAGACATCCACATACACTGGAAAAAAAAAAGATTTTCACTCATAATTTGCTTGTAAATTTTACATATAATTTCTAAGAAACGGCAAGTAACACATTGAATTAAATGTGAAATTTGGAAGTAGAACTGAAAAATAATAATAATTATTTAATAATCAATAATCTTTGTTGTTTTTTTTAACTTTTTATAGTGTATCATGATCCCTTTGTGAGGAGCTCTAAAAATTGATTGTACTGTATACAGTATATAACCTATGTATACCCATTTATACTTCAGGAACTATCTTTCATATTGTTATGGTATTGAAGGTAGCAAAGTATTTTCTGGGAAATACTGAATTTGTGTAACGTATGTTTATTTTTCCCCCTGCCAATATTAATGTTAGTTGAATAAACCCAAAGATAATTATCAATAAAAAAAATTTAATTATACTTTTCCATACAAATTGTATTCCAGAGCAGTTTTGAAGTAAACCTTTAAAAAAAGTATTAGATTTGATAATATATTTTCTAATAGATTTATTAAGCAATTGAATCACTATTTTATGTCAGTTCTTTTCAATGGATTGGTCAAACTCCATTTTCTGGATCAATCAAGGCAAGCTTTTTTTATTTTTTTTATTTAGGTTTCAGATATGTAGACAAGGAACTAAGAAATAACTTATTAAAATACCGTATGCAGATAAGGAACTAGTGAAATAATCTGTAGCCCTTAGTTTAAAATGGTAACAATATACATTAAAAGCTCACTGGGTCTCTCTCTCTCTCTCTCTCTCTCTCTCTCTCTCTCTCTCTCTCTCTCTCTTATGCAAATATCATCCATGTATGAGTTAAATAATAATAATAAACAAACAAATAAACAATCGTGATATTTGACTAATCTGAGTCAAGCTACCCCTCACTCTCTCCATGACATGTCAGATATATAGCCCCCCCCCCCCCCCCCCCCCCCCCCCCCCTTACAATACGCGCTGCGAGCATCTTGCTTTATGTGGAGTACAGAATAGACACAGCTCCGATGTTCTCTTCTCTCCAGAGCTACACTCTTTTGTTCAAGGAATTCTCTCTGCTCTGCTACTTTTTAATTCATGTACATTTCTGAACGTTTACTTCCAAAACGAAGCAAAATAAAAGAAACGGAGATGACTGCGAGTGGTGTGTAGATCTGTCAACAGAACGCTGTTGCTGTGTGGAGACGCGTGTGCAGATTCACTGTCAGCACTGCGAAGTTTTAGGATCCGTTTCTCTACCTGTTTAAAAGGATTTCTGACAGACTTCAGACCCGGTACCGGCGGCATCAGAGATGCACCACCCGGGCATACACAGGGCGAAAGTGCTCCACCACGATCCAGGTAAGAAGAGCCGCTTCACTCTGTCACTGACATCATCGCGTAATCGGTCGGCAAAGACAGGCGCGTGCGGTGCGCGCAAAAGTGCCGCGGGCAATTAAAGCGCGCGCGCCCTGGTGAGACGAACGCGGACTTTCGCTGCCATGGATAAACTGATATATCTCTTTGTAAATATATGGAATGTTCACGTGTATTTCTATTTTCGGATATTCTGTAACTATACGACGAAATTCTGTAACTACTGACAAACACCACCAACATTCGACGAAAGCTATAAAACCTGCCCATAATTAAACAAACTCCGTTTAGAAGCCTTTGAGCATAATACACAAGCTGCCTCGTGCTTTATCGGAGAAAAAATCTAGTAGTAAGCTTCAATAATTTAGTTAGTTTTTTATTTGTTGTTTTTTTTTTTGTGTGTGTGTCGAAAATATCCAGAAATTATCATTAGCTTCATCGTCAATTAATGAACAATGTTATCAGTTAGATTAATCTTTACTTTGTTTATTTTGTGTTTTGCTTTCCTTTTTAGCCAATGAATCGCACCATTGTATACAACAATTGAGACTCTGGCTTTCTCCGGCTTCTTTGACATTGCCTAAGAAATAACCAGGAGAGAGAAAATACTGTCAAGTTCAGCAGTATTATAAATAAGCTTTAACAACACAACTAATACCTTAACCTCTTAACTTGGGTCCCTATTTGGAACCCAAATCCAAGAAATGGAATGGCAAACCCAAAGTAAAATGCATAATGTAGTTCATTAAACCTTTGGACTTTAAACATTGTAGACTCGTTTGAAAGAATTTACAGAGAAAATCAAAATTAGAATTAATTAAATCAATGATAAAGTTCTGAGATTTATGGACTATTTTTAAAACCATGCTATGTGACTTCATTTAGAGGAGACTAAAATGCTAACCATTTTTAGCTTAGCACATGTTTTGGTGGTTTTCCCCCCGTTTTGCACTCACTGTTCATAGGCAAGTCCTGTAGACTGGAGTGTCTAACAAGTAATTTTCTCTAAATCCATAAAATCTCCCATAGCGAACTTACTTTTTTGAGCGTAGGTAGAGACTCTCCTCTCTGTTATCGGACGACAGGATTTTGCAAGGCAGTAGCAGCTGCGTGCGCTTTGTACTTTGAGATGTCAACCAGATATTGGCGCTGGATTATTTAATGCCATATTATCATATGTGTACTATTCATTTTAAATATTACGGTTATCGAGATATGTTGTCACACCCTTAGTTAAAACATCGATATTTCATGTTTTGAATATCACAGTTATCGTCAATAATAGTATATCGTGACACCCAGGTTATCGGTTCACTACTGTAACACATTAAATTGCACTAAATATAAATTAGATTTTATGATTTGTATATACCGGTAGAATTTCATTCTACTTTACGGACATCTATTAGTACGACTGACATTGCTGGGACAGTGCATCTTCACCATTTCTTCCGTCTTACTACTTTTTGCAGTATCCTCTATAGACTTATCCTCACTTTTTGCAGTATCCTCTATAGATTTATCCTCACAATGAATCTTTAGGGAATGGGAAAAATACATAAGCATCAAAAGAATACACAAGGCATCTGCAAAACCCAGGTACTGCTCCAAAACATAGGCCATGTTTTCTCACCATCCACTTTGTTACAGAGAGAAATGTGTTCCCTGAAAAACAAGAAGTAGAAATTACACAATTTTAAAAGGCATACGCAATAAAAACCTCTCAAAATCATAGGCAAGTCTTCTTTATTGTCTGTATCGACGTGGCTGGCATGCTGATGTCTTGATGCTTCGTTTCAGTTGCCTTTAAACACACACACACACACACACACACACACACACACACACACACACACACACACACACACACACACACACACACACACACACACACACACACACACACACACACACACTGCAGTAAATCTTAAATTACATAAGAAAAACTATAACAAACTACAGCTAAAACTAATACTTTGTTGGAACTAGCTAACATACAAAGTTATTGGGCCAACGTTAACTTCATTTTTAACATTAAGTTAACTTAAAAAAAAGAATAATAATTTAAATTCAGTAATTCAGTATGCTTAAAGTCTTTTGTAAAATGAAACGTTAGCCAAGTTTACTGTGGTAAAGTTTGTTACCGCCATGTTGACTAGTAAGTGTTAACCTATGTTAAACTGGGGTGCACAAACCTGACAACACACACACATTTTACCCTGCTTGCTGGTCTTTCTTATCCTCTCCTTAAGGTACATTGATACACAGCACAGATGTTCTCCGGAACTCTTCTGCTCCTGAGTTCCATCCCAGGGCAAAACCTGCGGCGTTGCCGTGCTGGTTCCGTGTCTACCCCGGATGCGGGTTGTGCGACAAAAGACAATAGAATCCATTATAATCACTGACACTGTCTACACTGGATGAGGCTCGGTGTGACATGACAAATTCCAGACAGTAAACTGATTATATTTCTGATGTATTATACTCCAAGCGCTCGCACTATTTCTGACACGAAGGACAAACGGATTTGCATTTTGCAACTTGCTTTGACATGTCCAATGTAGACAGACTCAAGCTGTTGCAGCGTTTTAGACACGGTGTAAGGCACATCCTATCAATCCAAATGTAAAAAAGGAGGACAATAAAAAAAAACATGATGGAATGACGCCGAAGAGGCCGTCACGGCAAATACAGTAATATACAGCAATTTTTTAAAACCCAGTAAATCTCTGTATGTGGTGTTTGATGCCACCAAAAATTCCTATAATGCAAAGGGAATCACAGTTATTTACTGTAAAGAGAATTTGCAGTATTACACTGGGTGATATATAGTGAATAACTGTACAAATTACAGAAATGTCTAACAGTACACTTTCCGTTAATGGAAAACAGAAGCTTGAACATTTGACACAGAAAAATGCCATGTTTTCACAGGAAAGCAGGGCTGAAACATAGTTAATAGTAAAAACGTAAAATTTCTGGGTGAGCTATTCCTTTAAGACAAGTGAACGATTTGAGTAGGCTGTACTTATGCTTAATTACCATGACTAAGCAATGAAGTTTCCAAGTGTGTTTTATTTATATTCTGTCTTTGTTTTATCAGCATTAGAATGATTCATCCACATGCTGTGAACAGTAGCCAAGAAAAAATATAGTTAATAACGTCCCTATGAACCATTTTAAACGTTTAATTTGATTCATGCTGAAGAGGCTGGCAAATGAGGGTTTCACAATGTTTTATATGCCATAATTTATCCCAAGCAACCAGCATAATGAAGAACAGTTGCATTTTTATCTGAAATACAATTCACATTGATTATAAATTCTCACAGAGTGAAACTCAATGGCTGTGAGATGGATTCAGTCATATTTAGCTGTATGATGGAGAGGCCACACATGGAGAAGACGGCTGGATAAATTGCCCAGAGGTCCAAACTGAAATTAAATGCTTTCCACCAAGACAGGTCCAGCAGAAACTCTGGCCAGTGTGTGTGTGTGCATGTACTCGTGTGTGGTAAAAGCGTGCTGTCTCCTGCAGAGAAAGAGATCCTTTTTCTTCATCTCTACACAAGAGCGTAGCTGTGCACTTCGGGGAGCCGGGGAGAGAACGTGAGCGAGAGCGGCATATCTCTGCTTTTACGAGCTTCTTAAAATTAGACTGGCATGAAGCAATTTACCTCAGCTCAGGCCTCTTAGCCCACAGATGCAGGAGATGGAGAGAGAAGAGGGGGTGATTGAAAAGCCTCCTGTCCAGAATATGTGATCAATGGCAGGCAGTTCCACCCTCCCCTTCACCGCCTGTCTCTATCAATTCAGAACTCAGTGGGCAATCACCCCTCGACTTCACCTTCATCCGCATCTGTCTCATACAGAAATACACTGTGGCGATCAAAGTCCTGATCCTGCCTCCTCCACACACCCCTGCTAGAGAAGGCCATTGGTACAGCATCAGTGTGTTCCTGTTTAACGGCATGTATTCACAAAGCAACACGAGCAGCTGTGCTTTAAACATGCAGTGGGGTAAGATGTAGAGTTTTAGAAGAATACAAATCCTAGATCAGTAAATCTTTGAAAAAAAAAAGCCCCAGAAGTGGATGTTGAGCGGCAAGATGCGTGCCTGTTTTCTTCAGTCTCCTTAAGCTCTTTTGAGCCATCACTGTCTAATTAGCAATACTTTTGCATTGGTTCTTGAGCTAGAAGAACCCAATTTTTAAATTGAAAAATATGGAATCCATTAACCTTGCCGGCAAGGGCCACTTGCTGGCATCTCATTAGAGGCGAGGGAAATTGAGCAACACAGGAAAATATATTATTGTTTTAATAAGCCAACAGTTTGTTAATTTACAGGGTCTTAAGTGTAACTGCCATTTTTCATCAATAGCAACTTAATGGAATAGGCACATTGGGAGCAGCTTATAGTGTTTTGGATAGCCTCAAAAACACTGCGCTGATAGAAATGCATATGCACTGCTGCTGAAATGCTGGCGTTTTGAGAGAATGTCTAATGTGTGGACACACAGGGCAAAGCTTCTTTTTGAGTGTCAGGTTGGTGTTTTATTTTTCACGTCTGTCGCATACAGACGTGAAAAATAAAACACCTCAGACTGCTTAAACTTCACTCATTAACAATGATTGGCGTTACTGCACTGATACTTATGCTAATTATAGAAGATTATTAGTAATTATTTTTATTTTGAAGCCAATAACTAATACATTTGCTGATGTTGGATATAAATCTATATTTTATGAGACTGATTACAAAAGCATAACACTTTTAACACTTAAAGGTGCAGTAAGCGTTTTCTGAGAAATCAGCTGGGCTGTGGAAATCTGTCCAAACAAACACACCCCTTTTTTCATTACTCCGACCCCCAAAATGCACGGACATGAAATGCTGGAGTGGATGTCTCTTTATCAAAGCTGGCGCAAAACAAAATAATGCTTCACGAAAAATAAGGCAAAGATTAGGAACTAACGATGAGGGGGAACAAAAATTAACATATACAGTGCACAAGATGACAAGCATTGATGCTCAATACTGTCCTGTTACTAGCTAATATTACAACAACAGCAACTCTTGGTTCTGTGAAACATAGCAAAACCAATCTTATTTGCATAGTGAGCAAAAACAACGCAACCTCGTGCATCCGTTTTCAGGTCTTCCTGCTTAAGTCTCTCCAGCACTTGAAAGCTTTTTAAATATTAACGCCGGTCCTAAAGCTCTTGCCTGATCATAACCCTTCTTTTCTCACTAATATTCTGATTCTGATAATATTCACTAATAGTCTGACTGTTTCTCTTTTGCAATGTCCTCAGCCATCTCTCTTTATACAGTATTTCTTCAAATCTCCATCTTGCTCGTTCACTCTCTCTCCTCCCTATCATGAGTGGACACGCCTCCTACTGCCGATTGGCTGCGAATGTGTTTGATCCACTTTCAACAGAAATTGCTTACTGCCCCTTTAAATGTCCAGATCTCTATGTGCTCCAAATGACACCAAACTCATCCTAATGCTTTCCAATTTAAAACAGGTATCAATATTTCTAATCCCACAATCATTTAACAAATTTAGGTTTGCATAATTATTCATGTCTTTGGCAAATTTCTTATATTTTTATAAATAAATGAAAAATATTTCATATTTTTTCCTTAATACAGCAATGATTTTTCTGTTTAACAATAGCTGTGCCAACTAGAAATTATATGTAGTCTCATGAGTATTTGGCTGTAATTTATTAACCGACTATGACCACGGATACATTCAGCATCCCTACTGATATATGGACTAATTTAAACACATCAGATTGGCCACTTCATTTATGCTCTGATTCTTTTTATTGTTATTCTTTTTTTTATTAAAGCAGTAGACCACAGTGTGTGGATAGATGCTCACCTGCACCTCTGCTGCTCTCAGTGGAAAATGAGTACCAAGTTCATCAGTCCCACGGCCGGCCTTAATTAACACTGGGATTAAGGGCTCACTGTGACATCGCCATTGATTTATCTGATCGGTCATTTGGCAAACCCTCAAATTAATCTGGAACAATTGAATATCTAATAGGTTATTTTGGGGTTGACTCAGTGTTTTTTTGTGCAGTTTAAAACGTTTTGTGCAAAGTTTTAATTTCATTATCAGATATCAATGCAATGGTCGTTGGACACCGGGAAGAATGTTATGCATGTAGAAGTCGTGACTATAATATAATGGGCTGTGATTCACTGAAGGGAGCAATTAAAGTAGATCCATTGAGCTGTTGTGTGAGAGCAAGTTGAGCTATAAAGAGTTAGTATGATTGTGTGAGTCCATGGTGCTCTGAGCTCTTTATGTGTTAAACTCGCACATTACAGCCACTGTTGCGGGGTCAGACTGGAGTGGGTCAAAGACGAAAAAAGAATAAGAGCTGGAAAGCAGTTATGTTGTGATGAATTGATGTCGTGTTTGTGTGCGCTCACGTCCTTAGTGTCTTAGATGATGATGTAGAAGAGCATTAGCCAGCTGCTATTCCTGTGGGACCTTTTTCATGCTGAAGGGCACAGCTGCTGTGTCACATGAAACATGGTCCAGTCTGCCCTGCATGATCAGTCTTTGCCACCCCTGTCGTCTCTCTGTGTAGTGTGAAGGCCCAGGAGATTCGATGCGCTCACTGTTTTTGCGTCTTTGTCAGATGGCAAGAGTGTTCCTGTTGAAACCTGTCCTCGTCTCGTCCCCCTCTTCGTCCGTTCCGTTCCTTTCCTTTCCTCCCCATTCCATTCCTTTCCTTTCCTTTCCATTCCATTCCATTCCTTTCTGTTTCTTTCATTTCCTTTCACTTCATGTCATTCCCTTCCCTGTTCTTCTTTCCCATTAGCACCTCTCAGTCACAGTCACACAGGTGAGAGCAGAGGTGAAAACGTTATGTGATCATGTCTGTGCTTGTTCTTTATTCTCAGTGTTGATATCATCATGTTCTCACTTGTTAAAATTCTGCTCTGGATTTGCCCGAGGACACAATCATATGCGCATTAATGTAAAGTACACGATAAAGTTTACGGATGAACAGACATTACCGTATCACTAAACATCACTGTATGGGCAGGTGGACGCCAGTGATAGTGAGATATTATATACCTTAAGTTCTCAGGGCAGCACAACAAACAGTCTGGCTTAAGGAGAACATTAATTTGCAGATTTCACATCCAGCTTTCTCTGAAACACATTTGTGGCACTGAATCATCACTGAGAAGAAGAGAAGATTCAGTGGCTGAATGATGTTTTGTGTAGTTTTAGTGGTACCATCTTGTTTTGTAAGACAGAGATAAAGTGGGGCTTGATCCCGTGGTGAGAGCTTTGGCCCACTGATGGCAATGACAAATAAGCAGCGGTAAACTTTGTTGGGGGGGGTGAGGGTTGGGGGAGAGACGAGTGCCCTCCTCATCCATCACTGGCCTACTCACACACACAAGCTCTCTCTCTCTCTCTCTCACACACACACACACACACACACACACACACACACACACACACACACACACGCACACACACACACACACACACACACACACACACACACAGAAACACTCTGTTTCTCGAACAAAACCGCATCGTCACCTCTGGGAGAAGAGTTGTTTATATCGCTTCTGTCTCTGTCTCGTTCGTTTGTCACAGTGATGGAGACTGTCATTTGACCTTCATCAAGCTCCTATGCTCTTTTTTCATCAAGAGCTGTTGAGGTTTGTACGTGCATACGCTTAAAATTGTGTTTATATATATATATATATATATATATATAGAGAGAGAGAGAGAGAGAGAGAGAGAGAGAGAGAAAGAGTGTGTGTGTGTGTGTGTGTGCGTGTGTGCGTGTGTGCGTGCGTGTGTGCGTGCCTGTGTGCGTGCGTGTGTGTGTTTGTGTCATTTATAAACAGTAAAGTAATTTATAATGTCACAAAAGATTTTTATTTCAAATAAATCCCGTTCTTCTGAAATTTCTGTTCATCAAAAAATCAATCAAATGTTTCTTGAGCAGCAAAATCAGCATATTATAATGATTTCTGAAGGATCATGTGACACTGAAGACTGGAGTAATGATGCTGAAAATTCAGCTTCGCCATCACAGAAATAAAATGACATTTTAAAATATGTTTTAATATTACTTAATATAACTAAAAAACAACAACTGATTTTGCAGCATTGGTGAGAATAAGAAATTATCTTTGGTCAGTTCTGTTTGTCAATTGCCATTTTTTTTGTCTTGAAGCAAGTCGGTTTGTTGATGAAAGGTGCATGTGGTTTGGATTTCAAGCAGAGCAATGAAGAGAAAACGGGAACAGAGACAGAGCGAGGGAGAAGAGAATCTTATGATATCTGTCATTATGTCGGATGACAGCTCATGTCTGGGGTTTAGAGTCAAACCGTGTTGCATATTCTCTTCTTCCCACGTAGGAGAAGAGCCCAGAGCGTCTGCTTTCATGCAGACTTCAGTGTCGAGGTGTCGCTTCGCAGAAAAATCTTCCTGTGTCTGATAGTTAGAAGCGTAGACTCATGGGTCTGTGGGACTCCAGAAGCATTTCTCTTTAAGTCGCACTGCGTTCGGTCTGCAAAAGACGCTGACTGGGCATCAAAAATAGACATTACACAAGGTGATGTCTGTGGGTGCGTTCCAATAACTCTGCTCTGCGATGAGGGTGTACTCCGGCCTCTGTACGATGTACGGTGTATGACTAATTTAATTTCACGGTAACGATATATTACACGATATAGTTATTAATATATGTAGTTATTCTCTAAAAATCGACTTTGTATAATAAATAAACCCAAATACTTTAGAGATGAAAAGTACTTCACCTTGTTTGATTTTTCTTTTTGTTTTATTTGATAATTATTTTCTTTGGTAAAATATTTTGATAGCTAAATATAGTAAACAAAACACAGTAATCAACTTTTAGATGAACTGCCCCCAACTGATTGATATTAAATACAACTCATAGGTGCAATTAAACTTTAAATAGTGTTGCTGATTAATTTTTCAATCTCATGTTTTTTTAGTAGGCTATTGCATGTTTTTAAGTATTGCTTTACTTCATCAATACGTTTATAATATCTGAATATATTTATATTGAACTATTCTATTCATAACAAATTAGTTCCTTTAAATTTTGTAGGATACTAATTGTTCCCCGGTACTTTTAACTGCGTTTAAACTGCGTTTAAAAGGGGGCTTGTTTTGCTCTTTTTGTGATATCTGGCAACCATGTAGTTCAGAAGTGACTAGAAGGAGAGCAGCAGTATGAAACCCGAACAGGAGCTACTGTTAGTGTTGACTTAGTAGTTTAAATTATACACACCTTGTAACTGCGTCATTATTTGACCACAGCCCGGTGAACACTGACACACCGCGCTCCCTGTCAGTGCGTGTGCACGCGCGCGTCTTTTGCATCAGTAAAACGCGATCGGTTCATTTGAATGTCAAGTTGAAATCACGTATCGAATCAAAGATTTTTTCAGCTGGTTCAGTGGCCAATTGTTTGTAGTTAGAAATATATTACTCGTGCTGCATATTTAGTAGCCTAATTTTGCCTCAGATACAGGATTATACAATCGCTTTAACAATCAGGTTGTTCATTACCACGGCAACTAATTAATTGTGTGCGTGTGTGTGTGTGTGTGTGTGTGTGTGTGTGTGTGTGTGTGTGTGTGTGTGTGTGGTAGGGTGGCTGTGGAACGATTATAAGTTTGTGTGGGACAATGTGGGACATGTTACCAACACTAAGACATAACCTGAAACTGTTATATAATGTAATCTAACTTAATAAAAACATTTGTATTCTGCCTTTCAGTTGATTTTTTTTTGTTCTTTAGTCCCTTCCAGAATACACCATTACATCACACTGTAACATAACATGTCTATATTTTACATGATATTTAAATTCAACATCACTGAGCGCAAAGACAGCAGACATCATGCAGTAACTAGTTCTGAAACAGTTCTGACCAAGTCCAACTAAAATCCAACAAAATAACTAATGAACAAATAAAATGTAAACCAACATGAATTTAGATAATTGACATTCTATTATATATATATATATATATATATATATATATATATATATATATATATATATATATATGTGTATGTGTATATATATATATATATATATATATATATATATATATATATATATATATATATATGTATATATATATATATGTGTATATATATATATATATATATATATGTGTATATATATATATATATATATATATATATTAAGAATATATTAAACCAAAAACGTTCATATTTTTTAGAAAGGATGTGAATTAAAACAATCACAGCAGGCAACAAGTTGATCAATTCTGTTAAATGTAAAATTTAAATTACCGAATTATCGATTTGTGTTCTGACAGGGAACACATGGAACGAGTCACCGCTCCACATTTTGATTGACAGCTGTCACAACCCACTAGTGACCGTGTTTACTCCTGTCCTTTCAACCATTGGATAGGATTTTAAAAACGGCTGTTGTATTTGTACATCTGACAAAGCGCTGTTAAATATAGGTGATAAACTACGCAGCAAAAATAATAAATAAAATGCTTTCTTAAAAAGGCAAAATAACGCATGCACGTTTTCTTAATATAATAATTAAAAACCAACAGACTGCGACGTGCGGGACAAGGGGTGAAAATGCTGTTCGGTACAACGCAAAGCGGGACGGGTGCTCACCCCGGTGTGTGGGGCTGAATTGTCAGCATCATTACTCCAGTCGTCAGTGTCATGATCATTCTGAAATCATTCTAATATGCTGATTTGCTGCTCAAGTATTATAAAAAAGTGTTGAAAATCTTTTGATATTTTTTCAAACTATGATATATTTTTTCAGTATTCTTTGATGAATAGAAGGTTCAAAAGAATAACATTTATTTGAATCTTTACTGTCTCTTTTTTATCAATTCAATGAAATGTGTCCTTGGTGAAAAAAAAAACTTTGAACTGTAGTGTATAATACGTATTATATTATATTATATTAATTACATTATCTTTCCATTTGCCTTGTGATGATATAATGGTGTTCAGCAGTAATAAAAGGGTTATGAGAAGCAGCCTGAACACATGTCAGTCAAAACGACTGATGATGGATGAGTGGCACATAGGCTGTCATTCATGCCACTGGATAATTGTTCCTGTCATTAACTTAATGATTACTGACACGCTCCCACGCCTCCAACAGGTGCACTGTCAAACACACACACACACACACACACGGAAATACATCCATCTTAATGCGTCTATAATATCTCAGTTTTAAATGTCTCAGCCTTTTCATTTTATAGCTAGTCGTTGCTTAGACGAGACGCCAGATTCTGCCAAAGGCTTGTGGTGATTGGGTGGTGGGGCACGTGCTGTCATGTTTCCATGCCAACAGGGTACTGGATCTCATTAGGTGAAATGTGGGGAGTTTATCTTAATTATGATTGAACCCTTTTTCTCTCTGTGGTCTTTGTGATGCGTCTTTGTGGTTATCATAGAAAAACGTCACTTTGTTTATAAAGCAGATGTCTTTGTCCTGGTAAATACCTAAACATTCGAGTCGTCCCAAGAAACCTAGCGGCGTCCATGGCGAGCAGTAGGCATGTGGTTCATGCCCCTTTGTCTGCGGGCACCCCGCAGCGGCAAACACGCTGCCCACGTCGCCCCCTGCCCGGGTCCAGGAACAGGCGCACACAGGGGGCCGGCCACCGCTTTCTTCTCCCTCCGTCTCTGAAGTGTGTTTAGAACCGCTTAGCCCTGAGGGAAGCATGCAACACAATCACTGTAATCTGAATTTGACATCCAGGCAAGGGTGAATTGTGCCACACACATACGTAAATTTTCCCATGGGGCGATATTTGGCATCTGTGGGATTCGCTCAGCCTGTGACTTTTTGAAATATGAAAAGATTTTGAAGACATCTTGCATCTGGCTTTAGTTGTGCACAGTATGTGCGGTTTAACTGGCAGTATTGATCCTCACTAACAGCATAAATGGAGTTTAATTACCTGAGCTGCTTTGTCTGCCCCGTTTTTTCCTAACTGCCCTCACGGGAATATGGCTGTATGTTCTCCAACCCATTTGCCTTTGTTTATATATCTTTATGGGTTTCAGCCAATGTAGGCTGGGCTCTGCAAATGCTTTCAATGTACTACTAATTGATCCAGCTGTATAAACTTCACCCATTTGGGCATCCTCTGCTGGGTCTGGTATCAGAACATATGTATGAAACTGATGTAATGTTTATGTAGAGATATGTGAGACCTCTTTTGGGTTCTGAAACATAATATAGCATGCAGTATGATGTGAGGCTGAGTCACATGCTTATTCCTGAATCAGAGGCCCTGATTAAAAATGCACACTTGTGATTGCAGCATGCATCCCGTTTACTGCCTCTCCACGGCAGGAGTTAGGGTCCTGGGCTTTGATAATATGGCCAGCTAATGCCTGACCAATAGGCATCCTGCCTTAATAACATGCTGTACTCTGGAAAAAAAGACGCTGAAAAAAACCCGCTGTAGCACTCAGCTACAAAAAGAGCTGTACTCTGACTTTGACTTCTTTATGCACTCAGCTTTTTCAATACATTTTCTTACTTGAAATTAAGTAAAATCCAGTTAACTAAGTTAACTGAAAGTCATACAAGTTTGAAACCTGTTCTGTTTGGGGACTAACAGACCCCACGGCCCTGATTTTTGCTTTTGCTGTAACGCATTGAAATATCAAGTTGAAACATGATGATTTTTTCTTAATGCTTCTTACTTTTAAGATAATAAGAACAATTTGATAACATGCATCAGAAGTATTAAAAGTATGCAATACATTCCACAATGAAAAAACAACAACTTATTTTTGGGCTCACATAGACTCCAGATATAAAGCCTGTAATAGAATTTAAATGCATTTACTTTTCAAACTAGATTTTTAAAATTATTGTATTGTGTCAGTTATTTACTAATTAATTTGTTTTATTTTATTTTTCTACAATTGACTCCAGAAAGAATGTACTGGATGGAAATAAATGTCTGGATAAAAGGTACATGCCTACTCTGTGGTAAAACGGAGACATTTTATTTTTTTTAATTTGTACCTCTCTGATTAGATTCATTATAGGTTAAACAAACATATACAATGAATCTGAAAGCCAATAGTTAAATTTTCAATTTCAAAATGAAATTTTTACACCCATCATTTTGCTCACTGGGACTCCGTCCATCCGTCCGTCCATCCATCCATCCATCCATCCATCCATCCATCCATCCATCCATCCATCCATCCCATGAATGATGTCAGTCCATCACAGGACCACAAATGCCTGCTACAGGCTGTGTGATTTCAGCAATCCTATAAGATCTTTACAAATCACACTGTACGACATGGATCTAATAATCTTGGGTACGAAATATATGTAGACTGTACAATGATGACACCTATTGAATTGTAGGCTACGACGCAAATTAGTACAGAAAAATAAGACATCATCACCATGTGCCATTGAGGAACAAATAGAGCAAGATGAATCGCACTTTAGCAATTGTGTTTTTTTATGTGCGCTGAAACAAAGAGGAGGAAGCGAAATAGGAGAATACACGGTCATAGGGAAGAGGCCAACTTGGCATGCAAATTTTGTAAGTGGAGCCTAAGGAAAGTAGTTTTAAGTTGATCAATACGCCATTTCGTGTCGCATTTTTATTGGCTAGTCAGTAGATGTAGGTCGTAGCAGCAGCAAACACACTGTGAGATGATCATGCTGAATTCCTGACACTGTCATTAAATTATCGCAGACTATCTTTGGTCGCAAGACCGTGACAACGGCCGTCTTTAAACCTCTCTCACTGTACGATGTAGGACCAGCGTTTAGGAGCCACGACCACAGAAATTCCCACGATTGGTCATCTTTTGTCTGAGACAGCCCAAAATCATACAAAGAGAGTTTCAACAAAGCAGAATATTTGGATTAAAAAATCTAGCTTTCAATTTGTGTTTAAGCTTATTGCATTTGCACCAGATTGATATGGGGGATTAATTCAAAGATAGTCCTTCGGATATAATAGATAATATACTAATATTTGTTATAAAAACCAGCAACACCAGCAGTTAAAGTTAAGGCAGATTGCCCCTATAAAGCGTGTCATGAGTTTGGTGGGGGGTAATTGAGAATGAATGGAGGAAAATCATGTGAGAAGAGGCCATGCCTCCATTGTGCTGACTGGCTGTTCATGTTATAAATACTGCCTCTTGTTTTCATACGTATTCCATGTTCCACGGATCAGTCTGAAGAAATGTTGTTTATTTAACCTAAAAATATGTCAACAATAAGTGTAACTGGAACATTAATTTTTATTGAATTAAAAAACATAAATCAGTAAGGACGTTGCATTCTTATTTCAAATTTAATGCCACTGCATTAAAAGTTTGATGAATGTAGTCCAAATTACTTCTTTGTAGGGCTGGGCGATATGGCCTAAAAAAAAATCCCCGATTTTTTCACAAAAAATCCGATTTACGATTTAAATCGATTTTTTTCTCTCCCTACTTAAAATCAATCTGCAGATGACAAAGAAATTGTTCAAAACAAGTTTTAACTTTATTTTGTTTTAATATTCCCTTCTGGGATTTGATCTCCATTAAAGTGCAATCAAAAACAACAAGCCAAAAAGACAAGAGGACAGGCCCTGTCTTTGAAAACAATGAAAATGTAACATAAAATAAAATGGGGGGATTGGGATTGGGGGGGATGTGTAAAAAACAAAAAAAAACTTGCATCACAATAAGTGTATTGTGATTGTCAAATTATTTGGTAACTAAACATAATTTTATTAAATTTACTGGTATGCTACTGTTTTTATTATAACTTAACACAAATTTCCCAATTTCAATTCAATTCTTGTGATTTGATTCTGATCTTTATTCAATATAAATTCCTTTGGATAAATAGGTACAGTAGATACGTTAATGTGTTAATTGTTCTCCCAAAAAAAAAAAAATTTCTCCTAACGCTGTAAACATACAAAGAGCCCTGTCAGCTGGTATTATTAAAGGTTTACTAAGGTTTAATTTACTAACTGAAATTAAATATAATGCGTTTTTTTATTTTATAATGCGTCTAACTAACATGCGTTCTATGGGTCATTAAAAGCCATCCTGAGGTAAATGTAACGTTACGTGACATATGTTGTTCTCCAGCTGTTTTATGGACATCTTTCCGCGGTTGAAAAACACTGATCGATCGATTTTATTACATTTCGGTAAGTTGGTAGTAAAGAGTAGCCTAACAGATGTTCGGTTCACGTGCCGCTTGAACTTAGATCTGCCAGCGTTCTTTCACGTCACATTTACAAGCGCCAAAACGGTGTTTATTGTTTGAATTTTGTAATAAAATTGACAGAATCTGAGAGCTGAGAATCTGTTTCATGTCGATAGTAACCTGCTCTGTCTTGTCTGTGGGTGTCAGTGTCCTCTTTGCTTCGCGATTTTTCTCTGCGTGAGAAAATGGATGTGTGGCGTGAGAGCGTGTAAAAAGTGACAGAATTGCGTCTCTCACAGTGAACTCGTGAGAGTTGTCGGCCCTGCAGATTCAGCTTGTAGCCTAAATGTTTTCGGCGGGTGTGCTTCTGCTGCCGCGGTCCTGCTCATTTGCCATGTTGTTTGTGTATCTCTATCATGGCAGGCGCTGAGCCCGGTCGGAACTACGGGAGCCCAGATGGGAGCGTCGGCGGTTGTTAAAGAGAAAACCGATTTTCATAAAAAAAAATCGGCGTAAACTACACATTCGAGTTAATCGATAAAATCGATTTATCGCCCAGCCCTACTTCTTTGCTATATCCCAAATTATATGGTTGCTTTATTTGAGAAAGACATTTAAATGTAGGTTATTAAGGCAATTCAAATAGCCTTTATGGTCCTATTTTGACATTTTTGTGCACCTGAGTGCCTCGTCTCTCTGTAGGCAAGGCCGTGGTGAGCTGGTGCCTGCTTACGTCACGCAGTACCACAACATCCAATAGGAAAATTCAACTGCAGTGGCCACTGTTCAACCTGAAGAGGGCAGCACTCAGACGTTTTTACACCATATATTATAGAATTAAAACACTTTATACCCAAATGTCAAAACATTTACTCGAATCAATGTACAGCATTAATAAAGCCCCAGTCTTACAGATCATTAACCAAAAAAAGTTGTTTTAGGGTTTAGTTACCCTTTAAACTCTGTAAAGACTCTTCAAAATGTCTTCTACATGAAAAGTGACAGCAAAGTGAATGGCAAAATTTGTTTCTTTGATTTTATTGTCTGTTCAGATTTACTGGATAGAAATTCATCTTTAACACTGCCATAAAAAACAGATACATCAGACAACACTGTACAACCACATTGTATAACACATAATAAAACGCATGAATTAAAACAAATGAATACAATATGTATCTGCATAAATACATGCACACATGCTTGTGCATACACACGTTCATACGCCTATAGTAACAACCTCAATTGAAATTTTTATTTAAAGTCCATGTAAAGTAAAAGTTAAGTATGTGTTTTGAGTTTGTCACACCACAAAAAAATGTGTTATTGGCCACCCAACCAAATTTGGATGATAAAAAAACACGGCAAGTACATAAAATAAGCTATCAAAATCTTGAAAAATGAGCAGTAGTCTGCTCTCAAACGCTGGGGGCGTGTCCGCTGGCTGCGCTGAAACCACGCCCACCCGTGGTAAAGCTGCCGATGATGGCACCAGTAGTCGGCGCGACGGGAGGATGAAGGCCGAGGCGGGAGATAGTCGTTCGGCCCCAGTCACCAGTAAAAGCGGTTTATCAGTGAATCCCAGTTGTCTCCGACAGTTTATAAAACTATTCCGTGTAAAATGATCACTACAGAGGTGGGTGTTTGCGGTGATCCTCAGCTCTCCATCAAGCTGGCTCTTCACAAAATTAATCCACCTCTTCTTGATGTGATCGTTTTTCGGAAATTTAAGTAAGGACACCGATCTGTTTTGTACGTGACCGCATCCAGGTAGTACGCATTTCCGTGACGAAGGCATAGCTAGCTTGCAAACTGTAGGCTGTAAAAACTAATAGTACTGACAGTAACTCGCGATGTGAATGTGCTCTATAATATTGTTAGGGGAGGGGCCAGCCTCAGGGGCTCCAGTGAGTCATCAAGTAGGGGCGTGTCCAGGAGCTCAGTCAAGTGAGTCATCAAGAGTGAGTCATCAAGACCCCGTTTTAGCCCCGCCCAAAAAATCCGAAACACAGGAATGGTGAAAAACTGTTTAACTGTCTAACTCCCCAATTCAGTACTTCACATTTCACAGTCTTTGTAATATGTTTTAGCAATACATTTCTAACATTTATAAATGTGTTTAGAATTTTTTTTTAGAATTGCCTTTACAGGGACTGTAAAGTCACCGCAAATGGAACAAATAATCTTTTATAAATGTTCTTTTTAGCAAACGGTATACGTGCAGCCTACGCCCCGAAGGAAGGGCCTCAAAGCAGGAGTGGGGGGGCGGGGGATGAGTCTGGTCTGAATATACTATCGCCTTTTTCTCCATAAAATGTGAAAAAGCTCTTGCAATGTACTCTGTTTTTGACCGGTAATCTCATTTGCTTCGTTAATTACTCGTATTAATTCATTCTTCTGTCTCGTTTTTAAATTGCCATATCATGAAACAATATTATAAGTTAAAATACTTTCAATCATTGATCTGTAGACAGTAGTTAGGATCCTTCTATCAATGCTAAAATTTCGTAACTTCCTGAGTAGACCAAAACGCTGTCTTGTTTTCTTATGTATATGATCCACATGTTCCGGGAATGAGAGTTTGTCATCAATAATTGTACCTAGATATTTAAAATTTGAAACTTGCTTTATCTTTACACCTTTTATAATAACTTATAAAAGCTGTAGGCCAGCTGTACCTTTCCTATTTTGATTCCCACAGCATAATTAATTTGGCTTCTCTATGTTCAATTGTAGGTCACTGTTGTCAAACCATTGTACAAGACTTTTAATACACTCAAAATAGGCTGAAGAATTTTTGTCTGTTTGGCAAGAAATTTAAATTTCATTTTCTATATGTGAAATTCACATGTAAATTCTTAAAGGGTGAACTGTGCCTTTAAGGCATTATGTCCACATGCAATTCACAGGCGACAATGAATTAGTGAATATAAAATGTTAATTAAATCCAAATAATACAACAACACTGATAGCACAAAAGATCGCTTGAGGCTGCTAAGATAAACATAGTACATCCTCCTTGTTGTCTCTTCTTTATATTTACTGTTTGTAGAAGAGGTGTAGGGCAAAGATTCAAGAGATTGTAAAGTGTGTTTTCCTTTGGTTGTAGTTTGTGTGTTGTTGTGCACAAAGTTGGTGCAATATTGATTTCTCTAGCAGAGTCCATGGCAAATTTAGATAAGTTAGGTCGTGCTTCTGCACAGGATGCTGATAAGATCTGAGCTGGAGACTGAAGACCCAGACTGTGGTTTGTAGCTAACTGCAAATGCTAGTACTTATTGGCTTTTACCGTGTGGTGCCATTAAACTGCAACAAGTCGTTTATGAGATTGTGTGTGTGTGTGTGTGTCTGTGTGTGTGCGTGTGCGCGTGTGCGCGTGTGCGTGTGTGTGCGTGTGTGTGTGATTCTCGTCAGACGGAGCTTTGCAGACTACAGAATGCATTGTACTGAGCCGATTTTGAGTAAAACCTCTTAATGGTTTAAATAATGTAAAGGTTAGTACAATGTAATAACATAAAAACACTTTGCCAATGTCAACTTTAAACAAAACAAATTTCGGTTTAAAGACAGTTGACCCAAAAATTCCAAATGTTGTTCCAAAGTTGTATGACTTTTTTTTTTGTTCTCTGAGGAACATAAAAAAAATATATATATATATTGAAAAATGTTTTTCCTTTTTTTTTTTTTTCATAAAATGAAATTTGGTAAAGTCCAATACTTTCATTGTATGGATAAAAATATGCATCAAACTATCTCCTTTTGTTTTTTACAGAAAAAAAAATTAAGTCATACAGGTTTGTAACATGTTCTGTTTGGGGTTTTTTTTGTTGTATTGTTGAAGTATCAAGTTGAAACGTAATGATCTATGCGTCTTGATTTTGAGATAATTGATTATAAGAAAAAATTTATAATACACATCAAATTCATCAAAAGTATGAATCAAATTCCACCATGTAAACAAATCATTACTTATTTTCCAGATATAAAGCATGTAATAGCATTTAAATGCAATCAATATTCATATACTAGATTTTCACATACAGTTATTTACTTATTCATTTGTTTTATTTTATTTTTCTACAATTGACTCTAAAAATAATTTACTAGAGGAAAAATTAATTTCTAGATAAAATGTACATGCTTACTTTGTGGTAAAACAGAGAAAAAAAACTTTAAATGATACCTCTCAAATTAGATTCATTTGGTAAGATAAACATCAAAAAAATCTAAAAGTCAATAGTTTAATTTTCTATTTCAAAATGACTATTATTATTTTTTACACCCAGCATTTTTGTTATCTGGGACACCATCCATTCATCCAGGTCCAGCATCCAGCGTCTCGGGCCTTGGCAAGGAATCACCCTGGATGGAAGTCCATCACAGGACCAGAATATTAGGATTTTAAAAAATAGCTTTCAATTCATGTTTAAGCTTATTGTGTGTGTGGCAGATTGATATGGGTGATTAATTCAAAGATTTTCCCTCAAATATTACATGGAGGACAAGAAAGGACAAATACAGTACATGTTAGTGTGGTTGAATCTTGGCAGATTAGTGTGCATCCTTGTGGGAGAATGTTCTCAGTCCATCAACCGTCTCTCTGTTTACCCTTTTTCATTGCTGAAACAATTGCTGATAATGTGTACGAATCACTCATGCCATTGTTAGATGAATTCCAGCGTTAGTCCGATCTCAAATAACATTAGGTTTTCTTCACTCAACCTGAAAAATCACTCGAAAATCACAGCGAAACCACAGTCATGATGACATCTTTCACTCACAATGTGCAATGTGAGCCTCAAACGCAGGAATCCTTATCCTATTTCTATTTGACAGTCATTGTCATTTTGAGTAAAATCTCTCATTTCGGTGGCCTGTCAAGGCGAGATTTACAATGAATCCTCCCAATGTTTGTTGATTTTTCTAAGCTGATTGGATGTGGTGACCACCATCAAACAAACCAAATGTGGGACGATTATAAGTTTGTGTGGGACAATGTGGGACATGTTACCAACACTAAAACATAACCTGAAACTGTTATATAATGTTTATCTAACTTAATAAAAGCAGAATTGTATTCTGCCTTTCTGCTGATAAAAATTCTTTAGTTCTTTAGTTCCTTCCAGAAAACACCATTACATCACAATGTAACATAACATGTCTATATTTTACATGATATTTAAATTCAACATCACTGAGCACAAAGACAGCAGACATCATGCAGTAACTAGTTCTGAAACAGTTCTGACCAAGTCCAACTAAAATCCAACAAAATAACTAATGAACAAATAAAATATAAACCAACATGAATTTAGATAATTGACATTCTTATATATATATATATATATATATATATATATATTAAGAATATATTAAACGAAAAACTTTCATATTTTTTAGAAAGGATGTGAATTAAAACAATCACAGCAGGCAACAAGTTGATAAATTCTGTTAAATTTAAAATTTAATTTACAAAATTATCCATTTGTTTTCCGACAGAAACACATGGAACGAGTCACCGCTCCACATTTTGATTGACAGCTGTCACAACCCACTAGTGACCGTGTTTACTCCTGTCCTTTCAACCATTGGATAGGATTTTAAAAACGGCTGTTGTATTTGACCATCTGACAAAGCGCTGTTAAATATAGGTGATAAACTACGCAGCAAAAATAATAAATAAAATGCTTTCTTAAAAAGGCAAAAGAACGCATGCACGTTTTCTTAATATGATATTCCAAAACCAACAGACTGATGAAAATGCGGGACATTTTCTCAATATGCGACGTGCGGGACAAGGGGTGAAAATGCTGTGCGGTACAACGCAAAGCGGGACGGGTGCTCACGCTAATTGGATGCCCTGGAAGAGGAAAGTTTGCCATCTTCGGGAGTGGGGCCATTCGACTCTACTGAGCCGTGGGAAGCCATATTGTTTCAGCCACACCCAATTAGCTCTCAGTTTGAGTGAAGAAGGCTTGTTTCACAGTCTGCTGCCTCTGCCACACGCATAAGTGTCCTACACACACACTCATGCATGACAATGAGACAGAAGGAGGTGCCGCTCCATCAAAGACTACTTATCTGCCAGTTAGTACCCCCGGATTCCCAAAGCACAACCCACAGACTGATCCAAAAGATTAAAATAGATGGTAAATAGCCGGAGTGATTTCACTTCGCAACTGTAGTGTTGTGTAGGGCCAAATATGTGATGATTGATGTTGTTTTTATTGAGTTTGATGGTTGTGAACTGTGCCCACTGTAGGATGTTACTGAGCGCATTAACTGAAGCTCGTCTTTTTTTTGTTTGTTTGAGCACCAAATCAACATATTAGAATGATTTCTGAAGGATCATGTGACACTGAAGATTGTTATAATGGCTGCTGTAAATTCAGCTGTGCCATCACAGGAATAAATTAAATGTTAAAATATATTAAAATTTGGACATATTTCATTTGAAATTTAACTTTACCGTTGTATAATTTTTTTATTAAATAAATGCAGAAACTTCAAAAATGATATGAACTGCCATTTAGGACAGATTGTGTTAATTAAATTCACAGTCCAATTCACGTAGACCCGGTGTGGTTTAAAAAACACTTTCTCAGAACTAGAAACTGAACAGACCAAATTCTGACGACAAACAGACTTGAGTTTGCAGAAACAAGTGTGACATTCAATAAAAAAAATTATTGCTGGAGTCTGTAAGCCAGCTGAAATGGAATTATGTTGATAATGGAAATAAAGCAGCCTTTTTAAAGCTTTTGATAGTAACATAAAGGTAATGTCAGAAATTATATTTATTTTGTGACTTTTCTCAGCAAATATTCATATAAAAAATTATATATACTGTATAATATTTAATAATTAATTAAAATGTGTGTGTGTATATATATAAATATATAAATTAATTTTAAACATTTATCATATCAATTATTTAAAAATGATTGACCATCGATTTCTACAGCCTGACCACTAACTTCACCATTGATAAGCATGTCATTGATGAGTTCAGCAAACTTCCCTCCTGGCAATCACTTTTTGCATCCTCTTCCTGATTAAAGCCCTCCTTTTCTATGATGCAAACACTTTTTCAGCACAAACAGCAAGCTGCACAGAGCACCAAGGCTACAAAATAGACGGCAGGTGTAATTGGAATTCTCTTGTGAGGCAGAAGCAGGAAATTAATGTGACAGGATCAGAAGGCTGTGGTCTTCTGGAGCAATCTCAATTTCAAACCAGTCCCATGAGGGGAAAATTTATAGATACTGATATGAAATGGTAAATATTAGATGTATGAATAAGTAGAAGAATAAATGAAATAACACAAAAATTCTTTGGAACAATCACTATCATCTAATTCTGGGCCAAAGGTATGACCATGTTGCTCCTGAGAAAAATAGAGCAATTGTCCTCTTTTTGATTAAAAGAAAAGATTCAATCAGGCCCCATCTGTATTAGATGAACAATTGTATTTCATGCAAATTACAGACACAAAGTCACAGGTTGGTCTGCGATATGAAAATAAGAGAGGTCTCTTAGCGCGCATTAGAAAGCCTCTCATTTGGAACTGTTTAGTTTACCCCATTTCGCCACCTGGCTGAACCCTGAAATGAGGCATGATGGGAATATTCAAATGAGCCACAGCGAAGGTGAGCTGAGCCTGTCAGGCCAGAGCATTTTTTTGTCGATTGCTTTGTATGCCGCTTGGCGCAAGAGAAAAAGGGGCCGATTCATTCCTTTGTTAAACAGAATAATAAACCTTTCCATCAGGCTTATCGGTAAGAACACTGTTTTGTTCACAATTGTGACTCAAAGAAAAGATGAGTGAACTTAAACGCCTTGTGGCCTAATTGTTTTCAGAGGTTTTTGGCTGGTGGAACGTGTCACGTTGAGAGCAGGGCGAGAAGATTTGTTTTGAGTGTCGGCGATGCTAATGTGCATGTTTGTCGCCCCATTGAACCGCTGAATTTGCATGTTAAACTTTGCATCCTAACCACATTGAGCGACGGGCTCCCTCACATCTGTGAGTCTGAGTTGTAATGACCGGCGCCTCTCCTAATACTCTTAAATCATGTCACATTAAGTTACAGCCGCTGCTTGGTATAGAGACAATAGCGAAAACATCTCATACCAATAGCAAGCTTACTTGCTACATCGCAACGTGAATAGCCTCATGATAATGAAACCTGAGCCGCATGAAGAATAATGTGCTGTTTGTAAGATACACTCAGGATGTCATGTGGATCCAAAGAGCATTTGAATCCCAATGGAGAACACTGTCTGTTAGTCTTCCAGTTCTTGACGTCCTTTCTGCCAGACGCCATGGTTGAAAGAAGCTGGCTGTCAGGTTGTTGGAGTAGCTGGAATCCCCTCTTTGAGACAGTCTGATGCATTGAGCTTCCAGGGTCCCTGCGGAGAACAGTCCCTGGTGCTGGCCACATTCAGACAAGGATGAAGAGAGGGAGAGGATATCAACACAATAAAGCAATAAAATAAACAATAAAGGCAGTGCTCGATTTGAGGGGGATGGCATCCCATTTGATGAGAACAAATGACAAAAAACTTCCGCTCTGTCATTTTAGAGCCCACATTTTATTTATTTATACAGGCCTCGCTGTCACTAATTCTGCTGAACATCTGGCCACTGTGTGATCAAATGTGACCCAGAAAGTTCAAGTCTCATCCTAAAGGATCCCTTGGCTGATTTCTTTAGAAGGCCTTGTGTTGAATTTGTCCATAAGGGGGTTTCGTCTGCACTGACTGACACAAACTGGCATTGAGCAGCTCTTCTTCACAGCCGGCCCCACAGCATCCCACTCTCCCTGGATGAAGAGCCTCTTCCAAACTGAAAAACATGGGTTTGAGCACTAGCCACTGAAGTTATTTATAGTGGATATTTTTCTGCTTTTGATGTGACTCACAACAGTAAATCTGGTGAGACTATGGGCTTAACACCCCCAGCTGCTCTCTGTACTGTGAAGAATAGCCCTCAACTCCTTTTGGGAAGCTAGTAGTGTTTGTTTTCTCATTCCCTGCTACATTTTTATGTTTACAGAGGATAATCCAATACTGTATATTTCCTTTTGTTTTGGCTTTGGAATGGATGAGACAGTTAGTGTCTGAGTGCTCTCAATTTTATGTCAGCATATTTAGGTTGAAACACAGTATCAAGCATTACTCTGAAATATAAGAGTTTGATGAGAGCTCCTTCTCCAGTCCACCCACACCATTTATGAAAACTAAGCTGTACATAACCATAAAGATTCAGTCAGAAATCATTTTGGTTATAACATCAAAACCATGAGAACCTTCAGGGAAAACTATGTCAGAGAGTACCCAATCAAAGCTAACTTCATTTACATAGCCTTAGGTATGGTAGCTAAAACAGTCTCTTTAACTCTCAGAGAATGTGGAAAAAGTTTGTCCATCTTTCTACCAAACATCAATATATTAGTTAATTTTTTTTAAGTTGTGCATGTTATAGATCCTATAAAAGGTCACCATTTCTATTTCACCATTTTTCCTTTATTAGTTCATTTTTGAAATGTTTAAATTCTTGTGATGTGTAAAATCATATTACTGTCAAAATTATTGCAACCCACAAAATTAATATAATAACTATAGAAAAATATAATAATAATTTAAATTATTCTAATTCTAGATTTAAAAATATAATTTCTTTTTTAAACTAACTTATTGTTCCCTTCCAAGGGAACATCGACGCCACATCATGGTGTTGACCCTATGGGAATGTCTGAGTCATGTGTAGTACATCCCAAGCCATTGGCCAAGGATGAAGTCAGGTGACGCAACGTTGTGCGTGATCAAGTCTAGAAATAACACCTGCGCGAGAGCGTCACCAGCGCCTCGTCTTTAGATGCCGCATGTCTCATGTAACTCTGTGTCAGACTGTCTGTTTCTGTGTCTTAGATCAGGAGTTTGGACTAAAAATTAATTAAGAAGTGTAGGAGATGTTTCATTCTATTCCTTGGGACGACAGGATCACGCTCAGTCAGTTCTCGAGGGGGCTGACTGTGTTCATTTTGAGGCTCCACACCAGTATGGCTCTCTTCTCGAGGGATGAGAGTCGGACATCTGTGCCCCATGGTTCGGGTCCCACGTTTGCCGAGGCGGCGCGGTGACTTTGATCATGGGGGATAGTAGCTTAATTTGGTTAAGTGGAGCTTGAGACAGGTATTCCCCTTTCTCTTGCTCCTTCTCCCGACTCTTTGTCCCACTTGGATCTGAAACCATTCTCAACACTAGTGCTCCCTCATCAAGAAAGCTTTATGCTCTTAAATGGCGTCTTTTCTAATGCCATTGTGAGCAATGCCATCTTAACTTAGTTAACTGCCTGGTTTGTTCAGTACTAGAGTTTCTACAAGAGCGTCTTTCAGCTAGTCTGACCCCTGGTGAACTTGATTTCACTAAGTACCACATGTTCCTGGATCAACGTCTTTGTTTCAGTTCAACCAATCAGATTTGAGGGACAAGTTTACCCTTTTCTTTTGCGGTGCTAGATGGCTGTGGCCAATCTACAGACTGCAGGTTCTTTCATGGGCTCATTCGATTGTATTGGAAGGTTTATCAGATGCTGCCTTCGAACCGTTAGAGTCAGCCTCAGAGAAGATTCAGACTCTTAAGGTGCCTTTGCTTGTAGTTACTGCCTCTCTAACCTCTCTTACAGGCCATGTCAGTCGTCTCCTCCTGCCTGGATTTCACTCCTGGACTGTTTTATCCTGTTGTTCTTCAAGCCTTCTCCCCTCCATTGTTTAAAATTCAGGAGCAGGAGAGGCAAGTTATGTCTAGTCAGGGCTCTCAGGATTGACGTCCACCACTCAGGCCAGTGACGTAAATCTGATCAACTCTTTGTCTGCTTTGGGGGCACAACCAATGTATCTCACTGGGTTATGGATGCGGTTTCCATTGCCAATGAGGTCGCAGTGTCGCTTCGACTCTGGGTCTTAGGTCCCATTCTACTCAAAGTGTGGCTGCTTCAAAGGTGCTAGCAAGAGGAGCGTCTTTGTGGGATGTTTGTGCTGCAGCAGGCTGGTCATCACACATTCATCAGGTTTTATAAGTGTGGATGTCGGCTCAACCCCAGGGTATTTACATTTTTGTGCTTCTGCAACCTTTTCACAACCTGGGATGCAGGGATCCTCTCAGTATGGTGGCATGAGTATTGTTGTTCCCTTAGCGTCAACACCATGACGCGGCGTCGATGTTCCCTCGAAAGGGATTGTTTCAGAGTTGTGTATATAACCGGGTCCCTGAGAAAGGTAACAAGACGCCGTGTCACGTTGCCATACTTCAAGTACGCCTGCGCCTCTTCTTCAGACAAGCGAATCTGGTGTCGCTTTCGCACAAGTGTTATTTAAAGACTTGATCATGCACTACATTGCACCACCTGACTTCGTTCTTGGCCAGTGGCTTGGCGTGTAATACACATGACTCAGACACCAGCTTACACTTTCCCATAGCGCCAACACCATGATACGGTGCCTCCAGGGAACCGGGTTATATACATAACCCTGAGAAGTTTTGTGCAAAACTCCATTATAGACACTTTTTAAATAATTATAATGGAAACATCTAAAGTTTTAATTTAACTGAAAATATAAACAAAGTAAGCATTTTATTTGAGCTAGTTCTCATCTCTATTTACAGTAGTTAGTTAAAATAACACTGATCTATAGCTTCTCAAACCATATCCATTATTGATAAAAGAGGGAACAGCATGTGGAAAGAGAAGAAGGGGAGAAAGAGAAAGCAAGAGCGAGACAGAGGGAGGTGGAGGCCTCGCTGTAAGACACCGTTATTGTTCTGTGTCTGCCTGGTGAACAGCACTTGTCAGAGGTGAGGTGATTTTCCACTGCAGCTTTTCTCCTCAGTATGTAAGCCTGGCGTGAGCAGAAAGTGAAACTGTGACTGAAACACTAATGAGGCAGCTCGGTCTCTTGCTTTCGCTCTCTCATTACCTTCCTCTTCCTCTTCCTTTCCCTCATCTCTCACTCTCTCTCTGTCTCTCTCTCTCTCTCTCTCTCTCTCTCTCTCTCTCTCTCTCTCTCTCTCTCTCTCTCTCTCTCTCTCTCTCGCTTTCCCTCCCAGAGCAAATGAATTTCAGGAGTTAACATTATCTTGGCTCTTTCTGTAGCTCTGCCTCAGTAGAGAGCTTCTCTGCCGGGGTCCGCTGGGAGCGGCGTGTGGGGCAAGCTTGCTAGCCGATAACCTTGGTGAGGTGTTTGGGAGAGGGAGTGTGGCTCTGGAATCTCATTAGCCCCGGCGCCAGGCTGGCTTTAATTGCCGGGCACGTCCTCACAATGCCTGTCTGTGATGAGGGAGTGGGATAGAAGAGGGGGGAAAGAATAGGAGTACGAGGAGGTCAATGAACTGAAAGGAATGATATGGCTTTCAGTGTGGGTGCACCCGTCAGGACGAATAAATGGGTGTTTGGGTGTCAGATATTACAAGATATAATCCTACACCATCACATTAGGCCCCTCAATCATTAACTTGGATGTGGGGTCTCACACTTTACACTCCCGAAAGTGCCAAAAGGCAAAGATACACCAGTTTTTGTCTGTATTTCAACGAGTATTCGTTAATGTCATTACATGCCACGATTTCTTTCAAATATTATATTTGGCCTTGGTTCTTATTCATTGACAGTTTTTTTTCTCATTTTGAAAGCAAGATATGTGAATTTTTTTATTTATGTACAAGGTTTTGCTCATTTGAATTTATTTAAAAGGGAGGAAAATGTCCTTGAAACACAAAAAGGCCACCAAAAAGGTTTATTCATAAAACAAAAATGAATATGATTATGTAAATAAATTAGATTGTATATATTTAATAGATTTGTTTTCTAAAAAGCAATTCAAATCAAAAAGGAATTGTATTAACAAAAGACAAGTTAGAACAAAACAATACAAATTCTTGATAAAAGCATAAAAAAGTTAATCATTAAAAAAGTAATTGAATCAATATCTGAGTCATCAAAGGCCGTTTTGAAAATGTTCACAACTCTGTTTCTTAGTGTGAGAGCTCAAACCCCCTAATCGCTATCCTCCAACATGATAGTTTTTCTTGCGTAAAAACTCTTCAAGGGCCAATTGACAATTCCTACGCTGCTCTGTAAGCCACCACATTCCCTTCATATAGACCTAGAGTGAGCAACACTGTCACAGTGGCAACACCATCAAATAATCTCACTCTCTTTGATCTTGACGCTTTAAGCATCAAGTAATTCACGAAAACTCATGAGGGAAGCATTTAGCTGCAGTGCTATGCAGTCAGCCAGCATACGGCTTAATCAAAGATGCTAAACACAGACATGAAGGTGAACTATTACTGAGGCTGTTCACCGCATTAGAAATATTGGCACATTAAATAAAGCCTGTAGTTAAATTACATTAAGTCTTGACACGTAAAAGTCTCTGGAGGCAATTTAGTTTTTGACCTGCTTTAATATGTATAATTTGCTTTATTTTACATGCATTAAATTGTTGTTTTAATATGACAGGATCTTCTCACCTTCCATAACGGCCAAAAAATAAATGCATTCTGACAATATAATAGACATATCCATGTATGTCTTAATCACAAATGACCTCTAACCAGAAAAAAGCTGTTAAATTACAGAAAAAGTGTGTGTGTGTGTGTGTGTGTGTGTGTGTGTGTGTGTGTGTGTGTGTGTGTGTGTGTGTGTGTGTGTGTGTGCGTGCGTGCGTGCGTGCGTGCGTGCGTGCGTGCGTGCGTGCGTGCGTGCGTGCGTGCGTGCGTGCGTGCGTGCGTGCGTGCGTGCATGTGCATGCGTAAATAAGGCTATGTTACTGATGTTTTACCTTTTATATTTTTTTCCTCCTTTTTATTCTATTTGTTAGCTTTTTTCTGACTTTTTCTTTCATCAGATTTTTTCCCTATGTACGTTTTTTGTTTATGTAAATTTGCCACATTGCATATTCATTAAATGTGTGAATATAACTTTATCTTCTCGCCTCCAATATAGAATAAATAGTAACTATGCCTGCATGTATACAGTACAATATTGATGCACATTTAGCCTTTACAAAAGCCACTTTCATTACAATGCAGTAAAGTTGTCGGCACTTTGTCTAAGATGTTATTCATAAGAATATAGCCATTTCAATTTTCACTCTTCTGGAAAAGTAAAAACTGTAAAAAATATTTGATGAGTCCAAACACAAAGACAATTCTATTTAGCAGACAACACACGGTGCTGTCAGATCATTCAGCTTCACCCACGCCACACTTCTCCACTCAGGTGTCCAGGAACAAGAAACACGAGTGAGTGAGGGATCCCTGTGGTAAAGCCCAACTTAAACCTCGCAAATAAATTATTTCACTCTTTGATGGTGATGTGGTGGTGTTGTTGGCACATAAACTGTTCTGCAGAATTAGCTGTGCTGCTTGTTATTTGGAATTGGCCCCGTTTACTTTTTATGTGTCGGCCATGTAAGGATGAGTTTTGAAGTGGATGTCATGTTGTATGTGGTAAAAGCGTCAAAGGATTATTAGATGATAAAGAAAGGAAATCTGTCCTTTGATATACAGAACAATACTTTGAAATGAGAAACAATGATGAGTCAAATTCTGTCTCTCTTGATGAGAAATCCGGTGAGCATTTCTGAAACTCCTTCAGCCACTAGTTAAACTAGAAAATGATGCCAAACTCTCAATGCAATATTGCAAATGCAATTTTATATCATAAAAATGGCAATAACTTTAAATAAGAAAGCATTCTCGTTGAGTGACAATGTTGGACTGAATTGTCATTCTTTTAGCCTTTTTAATCAGATTTTTCATCTTTTTAAACAGATGCTTTTAACTGTTTTAACTTGTATCATTATTATAATTTCTGATTTTCTTTTAGATTTTTTGTCTTTCACTTTTTTAAACATATTTTTGTTAATTGAGATTAAGCATTCACAATGAGTAAATTGTGAGTGACATCCGTATCTACCAACATTGCCAATGTCTGCTGTTTCTATCTTTCCGGCTCACTGTCTGTCCTCTGCTCTCTTACCTCAGTTTACCTCGATTACATGAATCTGCATGATCTAGACGAGTGAAATAAAAGGAAATGTCGGCAATTAGCTGTGGGTATCTGTGACACAATCCTGGTCAGTGTCAGTGAAAATGTTCACTCAGAATATAGTATTTAATCCTTTTCCTCTACTTACCATTTACCCTGCTGTTGCAGGTAATTAATGAGCATTCGCTGTCTTTTTCTTCGCTCCGCAATGTGTCTTTTTCTGTCTGGGTTGCCTGTAAATGGTGACTGGGGCACAGTGTTTGAGAGAGAAGCGTTCCAGGCGGATATTGTCAGATCATAAATCAGAGACTCTCTCTTTGGGATTATTTCTGACTGCTCTCATTTGGACAGGATCAGGTCTTTGTTATGGTTCCACAGTCTGTTTCCTCAATCTGTCCCACAGAAGCCTCTATCATCCTCTTCCCAGCTCTCTGTCAGCCCTCTCACCTCCCTTCCAGACAATCGATAGGTCACCTCTCTCATTAGAGTGGGTATTCTAGACGTTTGCTTTCGCCTTTCACAAGTAAGCAAGTGTGTGCGCTCTACAGCATACAGCTTGTTTTCCTGTCTGCTTCCTTCTTTGTAATTCTTTCTCCTCCACCAGTACTTCAATGTTTGTCTCACAAGCCACCTTTGTCTCCTTCCTTCCTTCTTTTTGGATGTCGCGTTTTTGTTTCCTGCTGTTTTCCAAATGCACCATTTATCTTTTCCTCCTACCTGTAAATAAAATCTCTGCCATTCTTCTCTCCCCTCATCCATCCTGAAAGGAAGACAGAGTAGGAAGGTGTCACTCCATGAGAATGACACTGACAACAACTGAGGTAAATATGTTTTGTTTGTGCAAAAAGTCTCATTATATTCCCTAGATTCCCCTCTGCCACAATATTTTTGTGTGTGACACCAACTGAGAATTATTTCCAGGTAGGGAAGGGTTTTACTCATACGTAGGTGTTAGAAAGTCACTGGAACTATTTATTTCCTGCTTAATACCTTGTTCAAAGGTAAAGCTATGACTCGAAATACTTTTTCTGTAGTTTTTTTTCTTAGAATCAATATTGAAGTCGAGCTGTGGTGTAGCTGCTTGCGCACATGCTCCTGATACATTGAGCTATGGTTCTCATGTGGGTAATATGGGTTCAGTGTTACTATTTCGTTTTTTATTAGTATTTTTAAAGTCCCCCTGTGTTAAAAATCTAGTTTTTAATGTTGTTGATTTGTCTATGTGGTGTTTTTAATATGCTTCAAGACAAACCATGTTCAAATTCATAAGTCAACACCATTGCTGAGTATTTTCTACTTAAAACTGCAGTGAATCAAAGACAGTCTCCAAAACGTGGTTTGAAATCGCTGGTGTTTCTGACGTCACAAACTACCTTGTAACCAATCATGTCAACGTGGGATCGTCAATGAGTGGATCTCTGAGCTGGTGTGAGTGGAGGCGGGGCTAATTTGCATATTGATAGAACCGCTTATACTATATGAGGCAAGAGTGTAGTTACATTCAATTTTAAGGCATGAAGATTATTTTTTTCAAAGGAAAAAACGTTTAATATGTAATTTTGGTGATCAAAGATGGGGGACTTTAATTTTTTTTCCATTTTTATTTTCAATTTTAGTTAGTTTTAGCAATTGTTTGTGTTTTTTAAATATGCAGTTTTTATTATTTTATTTCAGTTTTAGTTTTTAGTCATTTTAGTTCGTCAAGTGAAATGAAAATGAGAAATGTTGCCTTCAGCTAGTTGAAATAAAATAAGTGTAAGTTTTTTTAATATTTGATTTCAATTCAGTTCAAGTTTATTATACTTAAAGTATCAGAAATGTTTTTATTTAATGGTTTTAGTTTTAAGTTTAGTTTTAGTTAACTACAAAAACCTTGGTTCAAGTCTAGCCTGCGCTGGTCCTGAACCCTTTCTCACTCTTTTTTTCCTGAGCAATTTCTTGTCATTTTCCACTTTTTTTTTTGACTAAAAAAGAGGGAAAACTCTACCCCTTTTCCCCAAAATTTCAGGCTTAAGTTTCAAAACAAAACTAATTGGGACTGATTATCAACACACTAAAACCAAATCTTAGACTAAAGAGCATAACACCACTTAGGAAAAAAGTGCCTCTCAGATCTGAGCAGATCACCTGTGGTTAGCTAGTTATTTGCTGAGCTTTAGCAGATGAAACTAACTGAAATAAATCATGCTTGAATTCGAGAGCCTCTAACTGTCTCCCCTCCAACTCTTATCTCATTCTGAGTAGTGACATCAGTGCCATGGCTTGTTACCCACTAACAAGACCCTTCACAACCTTCATTTACATCCCCCACTCATCCACTAGCTAGAAGTGCTTTAAATCATTGTTCCTTCATGCTCCGTTTCCCGCAATATCCATGACGTCCCTCGCCAAGCACAGGGCCCATTTAAGCCATCCTCATCTTTATCTGCTTGTTTTGGACAACAACCTCTCACACTCCAGCTTTGTCTCTCGTCCCACACTCGCACTTCCCACAGTGCCGTGTCTGCAGGTTTTAATTAAACTTCCACAGCTGGCAAGGACACATCAGATCCTATCTCATCAGTCCAGCCTCTCGAGCCCCATAGATCCCCGTAGGACGCATCGGCCCAGCAGATTTCTCAACAGAGATGCCCAGAGCTTTGCGGGCGCAATTTCATACCAGCTCTGGAACGAATGGACATACCGATAAAGAGCCTCGACCGCTCTCTCTCTCTTGATATGAAGCTAATGTTTGATGGATGGCATTTGCCGTAAAGAGATGGAGCTCTTATGTCTCTGAAGGTTTGTCTTAATTGCAGCAGAGAGAGGACACACTGCAGTAATGGGATAATGGTGGAGCTGGACTGGACTCTCGAGTGGGGCTAATCAGATTCTCTTCACTGTGCTTCTCCTGATTGTTTCACAGATCTGAGCTGGGCCTCTGTAGATCTCAGGGTGTGTACCAACAGAATTAGGATCACTGTGACACTACGTAGCTTGTGACTACATTACCGTCCATTACTGAAGCAAGTCTGTGATTTTCCATTTACCTTGGATCCTCAATCTCACTCTTGGAGATCTAATTTCCTACAGAGTTTAGTTGCAACTCGATCAAACACACCTGATGTCAAGGTTGGGGGCTTATTGAGGGTCCTTGAGTTCATTCGAAAATTACAGGCAGGTGTGTTACAGTACGAGTCCACAGAATGAATCTCTCATTTTTTCCCTATTTTGTATAGTCATAAACGCTATTGTGGATTTTTTTTCTTTTGCTGTTTAAAGCAAATAGGAACTGAAAAATTATATGAGTTGTAGTTTCCGTTCACCACTATAGAAGTTTAACCTTGATGACTTCAGCTTCTGAGAACCACTGGTTACGTTTGAATGCATAACTTTTGTTTCAATCGGACTGAATTCATTCCGAAAGGATAATTTCAAAATGACGATGAAATCTCGATCGAATTAGAAAAGGAATAAACTACCCCTTTCAATCCGATCTAAATTTAATTCGGATCAATTAAGGTGTTTGCATGAAAGCTTTTCAGTCCGGTTGAGCTGTCAATCCGATTACTAACGGATTATTTGGTTGCATGTGAATATAGCCACTGAAAAGGGTCCATTCGCTGTGTTGGCCTCGCTTTTAATGCAATAAAGTCATCATACACATGATCAGGAACTTTATTTCCGAATGTCTATATTTAATACATAAATATATAGTATTTCTTTGAATTAAATGTATTACTATGTATATAAATATAGCAAAACTTCAGCACTGTCAACTTTTTTTTTGTCAGTGTCACAAAATTGGCTTTCCTTCAGCTTAAGCTTGGCTTGTTCAGGATTTTTGCCTCTCATTTGCATAAAGTTTAGCATTTCACAACTTTTGATGCTCTCACATTGCCAATGTTCCCTGTGCATGGAGAATGAATTGAAAAGCCCTGCTCATGTTCTGACACTGGGATGCAACTAACCTCTACAGGCAAGGTAGATCTTCACAAGTAGCTCTGATTTATTCCTTTACATAACATTTTTTCAATTTTGTTTGTACAGCATTTCTCAAAATGCATGTTACTCCAAGTTCGTCTCATTAAATATATCATCAAATGACATATGACTTGATTTCCACTAATGCCTAACCTTAACAAGGAGTAGGATATATCGACTGCAAGTTTGCAATGTTGTTCTCGAGTTTCCCAGGTGTCACGGCAATTAATTAGGGTGAAGTCAAAGGAACGCTATCAGCGTTTTTTTGTTTGTTTGTTAGTTATTTTTCTTTTTAACTTGGAAAGGTGATGTGACTCTCTGTCCAATTAATGGTCTAATTAAGTGCAGAGTCTCAATAGGAGGCATTAGATTACACCAGACTAATGACCTACAGCCTTTTTTTATCCCATGTCACATAGGGACGGTTGGTACCCAGTTTTACCCTCAGGTGCTGCCTCTCCCGATGGGTTAAGGGGCTGATGAGGAACATTTTGGATTTTTAACTGTAATTTAGAAACCTTAACTTAGAAGCAAGTAAATGCTATGATTAAAAAGTAATTAAATCTTTTACAAATACCTTCTTTTTCAACAACAATGACAATCATAATGTGATACGATTAGAGTTTTATATTCGATACTACATAAATAAAATTATGATAAAAGATTTGATTTTGCTATAACTGATATTGCTGAAATTAATGCAAAAGCATGAAGAATAGATGATGTAAGATATGCATGAAAATATACGTGAACAGATAAAAAGAATAAGCAATAAAAAAGGCTAAATAAGTCAAATGAATTGGGTTATTTTTTAAATACATTTTTAAATATACACTACTGTTCATAAATTTGGGATCAGTAAGATTGTTTTATGTTTTTGAAAGAAGTCTCTAATGCTCACAAATGCTGCATTTATTTGGTTAAAATTGCAGTAAAAACATATAATATTATGAAATATTATTACAATTTAAAATAACTGTTTTTCCCCAGAATTATTTTTTATTACACTCGACTTTACAGTAACTTTTGACCCATTTAAGGCATCCTTGCTCAATTAAAGTATTATTTCTTATAATAATAATAATAATAATAATAATAATAATAATAATAGTAAAAAAAAAATATTTTCAAGGCAGATTTTAAGTAGGCCTCCTCTATGTGCAAAATTAAGGATACAGTATATTTTTGTGATGTGCAGTGTTACATGTTTGTTCTTTGTCAGGTATAGACCTCATTTAGAGCAGCGGCATGACAGGTATGAAAGCGAGGCTTTGAGGGATAGACTTGCCGTGTTTCCGATGGCATCCGCTGTAAAAAGCTGCATAAAGCTCCTAGATTACTTACAATTTTCCACAGCTTATATTGTTGGGAATATTGTCAACTGAAATTTCTTGGAAAGATATTTTTCCAGTGTTTCATGAGCAGAATAATCCAAAAACACATTAAATAACAGTACAGCCCATTGAAGAGATGCATGTCTGTCCCTCACAGCCTCGCTTTCATTCCCATTAAAAATCAAAGATGGCGCCGCTGTGAATGAGGTCTATAGCCTGTAATCAGGGTCGGCTGTCGAGTAATTTTGAGTCTTTGATGGGGTTTTCAAAATGTATTGTGGAAGTCTAAATTATAGCATGAAAAATAATCTATAGTTTAATATTCAACTCATATCAGCTTATGCTGTTTCTCTTTCATTTAGTGTCAGTAATGAGAATGTGTGACTTAATTGAGCTTTAGGAAGTTATGACTCGTTTATCATATCTTGCTGCATCAATGTATTCATAGAATTAGCATCATCTAAAACAATAGATCATAGTGTCAGAGAGGACTAGTTTCAATAACTATGCCTGAGAAATGCAGCAAAGTAACTTTTGTTGGTACGGTGGCTCAGTCGATAGCGCTGTCACCTCACAGCATGAAGATCCCAGGTTTGTGTCCTGTCCAGGATGCTTTTCTGTTTGGAGTTTACATGTTATCTCCATTTTGGTTTTGGTTTCCTCTGCATCATAGGTGAGTTGGGCACTCATACTGTGGTTTGAAGAATGGATGGAAGTACTTAAAAAAAAGACAGAAGCTAAATGAGTACAAATCAACCTACTTTTAAAGGTACATTAATCTTGTCCGTCCAGACGAATCAGGAAAGTAAACCTTTTTTTTTTTAGATGGTGCTTGGACAGGTCTTTTTTTGGTCCTTTTCAAGTACTATGGATTATTCCGAATTTCTCTTTTCTATTCAAATACACTCCAAAATAATTGTGCCCTGGAAAAGAGAGGATGGAAATAAAGCCTACAGTACATCAGATTTTTTTTCTTGCGGAATTGTTGACTACTGCAATTCTTAGTCCAAATGAATGCCGGTATCCAAAGAGCAGATCCAGGTGAGGTTCAGGATGCTTTTTTTCTGCTACTGTACCTCTCTTGCCATCGGCTAGCCTTTAGAGAATGGTCCTTTACTGTGTGTTTAACTTTACAGTATCCGGTCTCCATTGTGGCTGTTTCTACAGAGAGCATCACCTGCTCTATAATCTCCTCTGTAGCCTAGCAGGCACTACACACCTCCAGTACTGAAATCTCAGTGGTTTGCTCACTCCTGTACATGTTTCCATCTCTGGGGCTTTTTTCTTGGCCTGTTTCTTTGTCCAGTATTCAGTCTCATTCAGTGTTTCTCTCTCTCTCTCTCTCTCTCTCTCTCTCTCTCTCTCTCGCTCTCTCGCTCTCTCGCTCTCTCGCTCTCTCTCTCTCTCTCTCTCTCTCTCTCTCTCTCTCTCTCTCTCTCTCTCTCGCTCTCTCGCTCTCTCGCTCTCTCGCTCTCTCTCTCTCTCTCTCTCTCTCTCTCTCTCTCCTTTAATAAGTCAGGAGACATAGAGATAGCCTGGCAGAGTGCTTGGGGAAGCACAGTCCCACTGGTCCCTCTCAGTCCCCTCCTTTTTCAGTGGGGACGGCACGACTTGGTGCCGGTGTCCAGGCCTGTGTTCCACAACTAAGTGAAATTTAATGAGCGGGGACATCCACTTTATGAGCAGAAATCTGGACTGGGAGTGAGGGCTCCAGGGGTGTACAACATTGAAGAAGTAGAAAGTAGCTCTTTGACTCAATGTTCTCTGACACACTCCCTGAGGACGACCTGAGTGGAATGTACAGCACCTTCAATTAGAGTCCAAAATGCAACAGCACTGCTCCGGTAGACATGGCTCTGCCGTCTTTAATGGCCTCTCTGAGTGTGCATGTAAGGTTTTGAAGATGTAGTTGAAAGATGTAGGTTATTACCCAAGCATAGTTTTTTTTTTTTTTTTTTATGAACGCAGTCAATTCCTTTCATAATTATTTTTTAAAAGCTAGGGATAGCAATGATATTGGCTGATATCTCTTGAGAGGTCTGTTTAAAAGGATCCTAAACCAGTATGACTGAACTTCCATCTCAAAAACATGCTGTGGTGACATTTCTGTAAAATGATATTAGGCTGCTTCTTGCACATCTCACAGCATTTTGAAAGTGAAATGTCCAGCGATATGGAGCTGGTTTTGTGATGCAAATGTCAAAATGTATTAGTTTACAAATCATGCACTGTGGTAAAAGTGTGTTGAGGTCTTAAGACTTTATTGTGAAAGGAACCACACAAAAATAAGTCTTTATCTGCCCTTGTAATTATAACTAGTCTGAAAAGGAATAGATATTGTTGGTGTTTTATTGAACCTATAGTGTTAATTTTAGCTGGAAACTGCAGTGAATTGTATTTATAGGTATGTTTTTGATGTTTTGTAAAAATCAGAGGCGTGTTTTTCCAATGAGCCTAGTTAGATATTCAGTTCCATACAATGTCCATAAATGATTAAGGTAATTTTTGGTTGAATAACCTCTATATTCAAGGTTTTCTGTACAACACTCTGCTTTGTTGTGCATTGTAAAATTCATAAGCCCTTGCAACCTCAAGCTTTCCCAAGTGCGTCAAATTTAGAAAATTATTGAGCTTTCACTGCTGCTCTGGACCCATGCACAAAGCAGTTTAATTGTTTTAAAAAAAAACAGGAATGAGAGATCTATTTGCATTCAGCAAAAAATAAAATAAAAATGGGCGCATAGAGAATAATAACAGCATTTTATTAGCTTGGATGGCACAAAGGCTTGCAAAAGTCTACGGCACCTGGCAGCTTGCAAAGTCGGTTCAGGCTGTGGTTTACTCAAACAACGCTGGCGTAATTGCTTTCTGCTCACTGTCATCACAAAAGAACTGTTACACACGGCAATCTTGCTGCTCTGAATGAAAAACTATATGATGTTGCTTGAAAATGTCTCCCGTGGAACACAAGCTATTGGTCTTTTGTGTTTCCTTCTATTTGTTTGTATCATCAGTTCTTAGCGTCTCAGTACTGAATCCTAGAGCATGTGTGTTTTGTATGTGCACAGCACCCCGTTTCTCTATATCTGCGCTTTTCTAAAACATTACTGATAATTGCATTTTGACTTCATTATGGGACGACCAGCAAGAGGCCAAATTGGATCTGTTTATCTGATGCCCAGCAGTGTGGAAAGATTCCATTTAGGGAAAAAATGAGTTTTTCTTGTCCCATTTTTCTTGATAGGGGAGTGGTTCCCAGCATGGGTGCTTTGACATGGCAGAGGAGGGCAAAAAGAAGAAATTACTCCACATAGCGTAAATAGGCCAAGCAGAAACAAACGAATCTTGCGACGGAAGAAATTAAACTAAAAGAATGTAAAAGAAAACATTTGTGGCATATAACATGGAATTAAACAGAGACTGGTGCACCTTTAGGGAAAGACACTTTTACAAACCAGTTGCTGACACCAGAGTAACTTTCCCTCTATCTCTTTTTTCTTTCCTCTGCCTCTTTCTCGTCTCTTTCGATTATGGGAGGTAATAGGGGCAGAGCTTTCAAAGGCCGTTCTCTGCAGTATAGCCATTGATGCCTTTTTGACAGTGACTGCTTCTGGAATGTGAATGTGTTTGAGAATCATACGAGATGAGAAGAGAGGAGACGAGAGGTTGCTGCCACACAATAGGCCCAGTGCCAGGATGAGAAGCATGAGGAGAAAGCTTGCCGTCCCTGTGGAGAGACGCAGTGTGTGCGGAGCGATGCAGACAGAGAAGGGAAGGACAGCCAGGCTCAACCTTTATTAGTGTGATAATCCTCTCATCAAAGCCAAAAACGGCAAGAACATCAGATATATTTTCTAATAATGAATAATAAACTTTGTGTGCAGATTTGTTCTACACTGATGCTGTATGGAATCTGTATAGTCTGGTTCACTTTGCTTTAAAGGATACTTCAGTCAAAAATGAAAAAATCACCCTTGTTCCCAACCTGTATGAGTTTCTTTCTTCTGTTGAACACAAAAGAAGATATTTTGAAGAATGTTGAAACAGTTGATGGACCCCATTGACTTCCAAAGTATTTTTGTCCATACAATTGAAGTCAATGGGGCCTTAACTGTTTGGTAACCCATATTCTTTTGTGTTCAGCAGATGAAAGAAACTCATACAGGTTTGGAACAACTTGAGGGTGAGTAAATGATGACAGAATTTAAATTTTTGGGTGAACTATCCCTTTAATAGACATTCATAATCCTCACACAGAGACGATAGGAAGACAATAGGACACTACAGCCCCCCAAAACAAGCATATCTATCGCCAAGACACTGCTGCTGCTCCAAAGAGCCATGAGAACGGCATGTTTGCTATGTGTGCCTGGGCCTACTTTGCAGAATGGCTTAATATCTAGTGGCTTGAATTATGTGTATCTGGGCTAGCGAAGCCCAGAGTTATTTAACTAGTTTCTTTAGAAATGTTAACCTGGGTGCTATTAAGACTATTAGGTTTGATTATCTATCAAACTAAACCAGCTATGTGCTTGAGCAAATATGACTCTAACTTATCTAATTAGAACGCGCAATATGTGTGACTTGAACAAATTATATTACGCTGAAAGCTGATAGAGATGGAAAATAACCACCTGAGGAAGGATGCATGCTGCATGCAATTATATAGTATATTTGCCATCTAGCCAGATCAGATTGGAGATGTTAGAGCTGGTGATTTCATTTCATTTTGTGTGGTATATTGGGGACTATCAATAGGAGTCTATTTGTGATTAGCCAATGCAACATCATAATGTAACATTTAAAGTTAGTTAATCTTTACCCAGAATACTGATGACCATGATCACAGTTCTCATATGAGGTCCCCTCGGTTTCTAATGGTGCTTTTCCACTGCATGGTGCGGCTCGGCAAGGCTCACTTAAATAGTACCATCTCGGTTGAGGTTCCAAGCAAGCCGTACCGATACTAAAATGCGACATGTAAACACTGCAGATCACTGATTGGTCAGAGGAAATCATCACTACCAGCATCATTGGGTTTGCGACACGAAACACCATCCCGAACAAACAAACGTCTTTTTCTTGCAGTGAAAAACATCCACAGGCCGAGAGAATCAAGAATTCCATCTATATGAAATGGTGTTCATTGGATTCCATGTGGTGGTTGAGGAGATTCCCCCCCTTCTATGTAATTGTAACAAATTATTATTATTATATGCTTCATTGCTCCCGTGTTGTCAGTCTGTTTGTGTGATTTTACGATGATGTCATGGGCCGTGCTGAGCCGTACCATGCAGTTGAAAAACACCATAAGTTTCAGACTTGGACAGACATCCGGTTATTAGAGAAAAGTGTCGTGGGCAGAGCGTGAGGCTGATCTTCTTCAGCATTCTGGCCAGCTTTGAACACCTGAGCGGCTCATTAGAGTGCTTAATGTTCTTGTTCCACTCTCTGCGTTTCTGCCCACGCCACATTAGATCAACCTGTGACTTTCCTGCATAACTTGAGGACAAACTTGTTCTGCAGTTCATAAGTTGAGGACAGACTGAAGCAGGGAATAGAATTAAAACCCACCATCAGCCACATGCTGGTACTTTTAGCGCAGTGGGGGATAATTTTGCTTGTCTACCGCCCTTGGTGCCGGTTGACATGCAAAGACATTATATTGACATTTGACAAGAAATCCCATTGCTTAGATGCAAAGATGTGCTTGAAAAAACACATTTGATTGTGTCTTGATGAACATATAAAAACAAAGGCTGTTGATTTGCTGTTTGTTTAAATGTTCAGTGGCACTCTGTTGTTCATGCATACATTAAAATCATTTTGAATACAGACAATATCAGGAGATTTATTTATTTGAAATATATATATATATATATATATATATACTTTTTTGTTTTTGGGACACATTCAGACTATCCCAAAAGCAAATTTTCGTTAGTGGTTTCATGGGCTTGCTGTGCATCTGGATAGGATAATATGGAAAAGTGAGACTAGATTGAATGACACATATATGTTTGTAACTTTAGTAACTCATAACTTGTCTATTGTGGAATGATACCCATAACAGAATTAAAAGATTTTGGTCTTGACTGTTGCACGATATGAAACGACAAGTCCAGCAGGAACACACTTAAGGCCTCCATCTGTCATTAAATAGAAATGTGCAATGCATTTGACATTAATAAAAGATGAGGAGGACGTCATTATTAGTCAGTGATTCAGTGATTTAAACACATTTGGACATTTTCTACATGATTAGTGAGTGAGTGTGTGTGTGTGTGTGTGTGTGTGTGCATGTGTGCGTGCGTGCGTGCGTGCGTGCGTGCGTGTGTGCGTGCGTGCATGCGTGTGTGTGTGTGTGTGTTGGGGGATATTACTGTATTTTGTCTTGCTCTTGGGTCAAGGTCAGACAGTTTATTTTTTTTAGTTTGTGATGCTGTTGTGAGCAGTGTTTTAAAAGTATTCTGTGTACGTTTTATACGTTTTATATGTACGTTTATAAAGTTTTTTTGTGCATGGCTATCAGTTGAGATTCACTTATAATCTCTCCCCTATAATGGAGACTCAGGAGTTTGGAGTCATATACTATCTCTGTGAAACAGAACCACCAAGGGCAGTAAGTATTTTTGAGCTCTCTCTCTCTCTCTCTCTCTCTCTCTTTTTATGTGTGTGTTTGTGTGTGTGTCATCAATACCTTTACCCTTGTTAGCAAGAACAAGGAAGTTTCATTTTGTCATTAACTGCACAAGGCCGTTGAGTTGTTCTGTACACAGGATTGCAACCATTTTGGCCAGTATTCAATTAAATTAAATTCACATTTATTTGTATAGCGCTTTTCACAAAATACATATTATTGCAAAGCAGCTTTACAGAAAATGCATTTCTACATTTCTACATTACATCTAGAGTGATCTGTTATCAGAGGTTATGTATATTAGAAATGTACATATACAAGTCACACAGTTAGCTAATAATGTATTAATTTAAACAATGTATTAGGGTATTCACCCACCACCCTCGATTTCCCTTGTGTTAAAGACTGACAAAATTGGCGTACCCCCAACACAATACATAATATGTACTGTGTGTCATCAACCATTCATGCCAGAGTCTTCCTTAGAGTAGCTTCATGCCATAGCAGTGCCTACACATTTTCCACTAGATTTTAGTTTATGGCGATTGCATACACAAAGAGTTGAGCTTGGCCTCCACTCTTGCTCTTTTAAATATGGGCACACACAGTCTCTCTCCTCCATTGTTCTTCTATTCCTGCATCGCTCTCTCTCTTGTTTGTCAGTGTGCTGGAGCAGCAGTACTTGCGTTGTCTCTGGGCGGTTGGCTTCTTTGTGAGTGCTGGCAGCAGGGCCCGTACTGGGGTAATGAGGACGGATGCCCGCGCGTGGGAAGAGCCGGCTGCTTTGTAGTGTCTCTCCGCACAATGCGAAGGTTCTTGGAAATGGTCGAGGAGAGGCACCGCAACACAGCAAATAGATCCCCACGCCAAAAGAACGTCAGTTTTAGGCGAGACAGTTTGTCTCTGAATTAAGCTCTAATGAGATCCCTTCTTGTGTTCGCAGCCGATATCTCTAAAAGGGAGGGTGTGCCTTCAGATTTGTCTTGGAGGAAAGTGACACCACCTGGCAGTGCTAGAGGTGCTGCATGGGTAATGTTTTGTGCTCCTTAATAATGTCTTACTCGCACCTAATGTATTATCATAATATGCAGTGACATGAGTGCATCCATACCATTAAGAGCACAAAGCTGACAAGCCTTGGGCGAGGACACTGTGACATCCCAGAAATCCAAGGGAACATCCCAGGGAAATTGATTCTGTTGTAATAATGTGACAGCAAACAGACCTTATACTCCTGAACTGATTAATTTAAGGGAGGATAAGACAGACATTAATAAGGTTTAATTTTAATAATTGGAATTCTATCTTTCAACTTTTGTTTATTACCTCAAATGACCTTTCTGAACCAGTCACAACATGCTCATAACAGACACCACTGTTCGCTTCTGACCTTTGTGAGAAAGATTTGGCTCATATCCAACGCCTGTTTATTCTTTACCATTAAAGAGAGATTTCCACCCAAACTAGTTCATTTACATCTTCATTTCATCTGTATAACATAAAGACGTTTTTGTTGTTGTTGTTTATTTTTCTATCCACCTTATTTTCAACATTAAAATTGTTGCAGCCATTAGTAAATGTAATGTGCAAGACTTCAGGCGTTATGCGATTCCTGTTATTTTATAAGGACAAAAATCTGTCAGTTATAGCTACTGCTTGATATTGCAAACTGATTTTTCAAATATTATATTATTCATTATCGCATTCATAAATGCACTGGTTTGTTGCAAATATAGTTTTACCATTTTGCCATTAGCTAAATCACTTTATCATCATTAGTTATTTACCTAGAGTGGCTATAATCTGAAGTCTTGCACATTCACAGAAAACAGCGTACTTTCGCGTTGCAAAATACTGCAGGGTGCATACAACTCGGTCACCATAGCCTATGTATGTATGTATGTTTGTATGTATGATGTATGCATGTGTAATGCCTCCTAGTGTTGAGTAAATCGGAGAAACTGGATTGTAAGTTCTCATATCTGCATTACATTTTGCCCACTGATGCTTGCCATTAATGACAGTTTCAGAAAGACATTTACATGCTCAAAGTCTCAAACCATAATATTTTGGCTGTAAGGCAGCAAGCAGGAATCCCAAATATGAATCTTTCAGCACCTGATTAATTATTATCGATCTTTGGAAACAGCGTCAGTGATTAAATATCGATAAAACATCACTGCGTATCCGATGCGATCAGTTTTGGTTTCCTTAAGGCACGGAGCCGCGACACCAGAGCGCATAACATGAGCGCATATATGTTTGGGAGGAGAATTGGCGTGAGGGGCGCGCAGGAGGAGCCCTGATTCAAATCAGCTCAGTGACTATCATCATCACACACTATGAGCTCACCTCACCAACCTAACGCTCTCTCTCTCTCATTCGCCCGCGTCTGTGAACCGCTGGCTGTGGCGCATCTCGTGGTACAACCATCAGCGCGCCTGACACACCTAGACAGTTCACGCGTCGCCTGACTGACAAACACGACGATACAAATACAACACGGGGATTCAAAATTCGCGCCGTTGAGGAGCAAGCTCTCGTGCCCAGCACTCTTGTAACGTTACCGGCAGAATGACTGAGATACAGTGAGAGAGAGGACACTGTGCTCGCAGTATGGAGAAAAGGAAAGGTAAGAGACTGTCATTTGACAGAAGGCTCTCATTTTGTCTATATTAGATCCTTTTACGAAGCAGTGACACAGAGAGTTTGACTTTTAGTGGCGTTTCTTCTTTTCCTGAGGAGATACATTTAAGTTCAGTGATAAATGGTGACAATGATTGCCGCGCGAGGCGTACATTGATGCGTTGGGACTCTATGCATTATGACATAATTTTTACTTTCGTGGTAATTAAAGTGAGGATAATAGCTAATTCATGTGGATACAAACAAGGGGAGGACAGTTTTAATTGGCTTTATTCACGCAAGAGTCATAGTCATAACGGTAATGTGTTAATGTCCACGACAGCGTAAACATCCACGTACATTATTTAGTAGACTAGTTTGCGCGCGTATGTATGACTGAATTAGGCAACCAAATCCTTTTTTAGCTCTCCAAGAAATGACTCAAGTTAAATATTACTCATTATAATCAAATCATCGTTCGCCTTGAATAAGCATCAGAGTCGCGAGAATAAGCGTTGCCTCCACAGTAAGTTACAAGTGAGTTTATATTCAGGCTGACAATGTTCATCTGTTAAATGTAATGATTGTTGTCAAATGAGTCTAGAATGTATGATAGTGCTAATTTATATTCGTCTGAGTTTTGATTATGTCAGGAGACACACCCATATGTAAAGTCTGACTTTACATCCTGATTGCAATCAAAGTTTGCATCTGTGAAACTGTACTTATCAGGATATCTCATGCAGCATAATAATTTACTTTTTTGGAGCTTGTTTTTTACTGCTTTACCTTGTCCTTTTTTTTTTATCAAGATGAAACTCACCATTATAGCATCACCAGCTGAACATGTATGTCTTAAGACAGGGCCGCTGCTGGCCAAATCTGTTAGTTGAATATTTTTTGTGCACCTCACACAACTACAATAGGGGTCAGAATAGATCTTCAATACAATTTTTTTTAAAAATAATTTACAATTGTAGTTCTACTGTATAAAATACAGCCTACATATTAAATATAAACTAACAGTTATTTTGGTAATCTAGTAATCTGTTTATTATTTTGACAATTAATCGGATAATTATTATTTTTTGGTTATAAAAATAGGCCTAAGTGAACAACAGCCTTTAAAGTGACTTAAAATGCATATATAATTACAATGAGGCAATAATAATTGGTTTAAAGAAAGTATCAAAAGCAAGTAGTTTTATGGTTTTATTGACCAACACTGTTAAAATATGTATTATACATGTACATAATTCAAACAATCAACTTGTGTACATAGTGGCCTGGTGACTGTTTTTGTTACACTTTACAGCATGATCAAATCCTTGTTTAATATTGGCCAGACAACATTTAATTCAAATGTTCACTTAATCTTGATTATATGTGATAGAAATGTTACAGCCTCTGCAGGTTTTTTGAACAAGAATATGTGGACATCTAAACTCTAAACATCTAAACATGCAAACTCAGAGCAAAGGTTTAAACATATTGACGGATTCTCCCGTGTTAGCGTATGTTTATAAATGATAGAACAATGATATGCTATATTAGGATTTTTTTTATTTGTTTTAATATATTGAGCAGCCTTAGAAAACGGTCTAATAATGCGGTACGTGGATTCTCATCTGTGGAATTCCGGTATTTTGCTGGTTAATCGACTCGGGTTGAAAATTGCAATCGAGGATTTTTTTTTAAATCGAACACCGAATTTAATTTAGGAATCATGACATCCCTTCAAATATCTTTCTCAATATATCAGCAAATGTCATGGTTCAAAATGCAATGTATATAGCACATTAAAATAATTGAAATCACATGACATTGCATTGGTATGGTGGTGGTCAAATTATTTACATCATTAAGCACTTTTAATCTCACCATTTAACTTTGATAGCAAAAAAACAAAGAAAAAAACATCTTCACATGTTTGTGAAGTGATGCGCGGGATTTATCTTAGGCTTTTTTACTTTTTCACTTCTCAGCACCAGACTGCTGTTGTCCTTTCCCGGGCATAGTTGTCCATCAATTATGAGGTGGGGACGGAGCAGAACCGGGAATGGCGTGTCGCAAGTGCTTACTGTGTTCACCGTAAAATGCATTTATTTAATTTTATATTTAAGTAAATATTACTTTAAGGATTTTTTTTTTTTTACCCCCGGGAATTGTTGCCTTACACAAAATGCGTACTCTGTGTATAGAGAGCGCCGGCACTGTCTCAAGATGTTGTGCTGCCATATTTCATGATTTATGGAGAGTCGTAGAGCCATTACCTCTGCGTCCCTCATCTCCCTTCCTCTCTTCCCTGGCCTACATTTCAACATTTCTTAGAGACAGGGGAACACTCCCTCTCCCATCACTGTTGTCCAACAGCTTCAGTCTTCCAGCGACACACTCATATCTCTCATCCACTGCTCATCTCTGACTCCCTCACTTCTGCCCATGCTTTAAGTATCATCACTGGTGCTGTCAAAGAGGAAGTATGTGAGAAATGGTGCCCATTTTCCACACACACTCCTCCAGCCTAATGGCCTGCGTCTCAAAGGCCCACTCCATCATCCTTAATGGACAGGAGTTTAGTCTGGACTAAGTTTGGTCCATCTGCCATGGTCTCTCGTTTCACGTTATGTAGTATAAGTTTTAGTTTCAGTTCTTGTTGAGAAATATGCATAAAAGGAAAGTATGATTGGATAGCAAATGGTGTCACTTGCGTTTGAACTTGCTGTTTTGATGTTTCCGGTATAGCAAACCAGAGGCAGTCTGGGAAAGCTTTTTGAATAAGTAGGTCATATGGAATTAGTGTTTGCTGTTAAATCCCCAGTCTTTTATTCATGTTAATTACAGCTATGTGCTTTCTCTCTTTCAGTCTCTGTTGAATGTATGAAGCTTTATATGCAAGACGGCTTGTTTTGTTGCACTTGTTATCATTGTCATGCTAATGTACAGCGTTTCAACAATCATTTAAATTAAGTGTCTTATAGAGTGAGATTTTTAAAGCATGACTCATTTCTATTAATATTTATAAACCCATTTACATTAAGACTTCAGTGCAGATTGTTTTCAAAGCAAATTATTTTTTGTTCCCCAAACAGCGATAGGGTGTTTTCTACTGTATTTAAAGACAAGTGTGTGCACTTATGCATTGTGTTGCTTATCCAACAATTGACGCATCACTAAGCCTGCATTTAAAAAAACGTTACTGTTCATCCTACTTTTCCAACTGTTGCCATCCGCCATTTTCTCAACCAAGCTTTTTCCTCTTTTCTCACGTAAGTCTATGGAGCATCTGTGCGTTTGGCTAGTTTTGATTGAATTTTGTGGACGTGATCCAAAAATATGGTAAAACATTTTTGCCAGGTCAGTTATAATAGTGACACATGCTACACAAAGACGATATATGCTCTTGTTTTTCTTTAAATAAATCTTCAGAGGTTCATGCTGTTTCAAGGTACATTAATGTTTCTAATTTAATGTCACTACATAGTGTTAATTGAACTAAAGAGTTCACATTAGTGAAAGCATAGTAGAAATGTTTTGAACAAATATGTTAGCTTTAAATTGCAGTTAAATAAACCCTTTTTCTTTTTCTTTTATTTCTAGAACGGTTTGCCTTGATTCTGACCTGTATGTTTCTGTGCAATTTAACAATTTCTTTCAAAGAATCATTGCAAATAAATAAAACTTTGAATTGCTGCTATTCATTCAAGCCCATGTAAGAAAAATAGCTAATTCATTGTTCCACCTCTATGAACACTGAACATTCATTTATTGAATATCAAACTCTCCTGTTCTTTCTTACGCAATGTTTTATAAAACTCGTAAGCAACAGTAACTTGGTGGCCAGAGCTTAAAATAAATGCATAATATGCTTCAGAGGAGTATGCATCATAAGTGAAACCATTTTTTGCTTTATTTTCTGTTTGTTTTTCTTTATTTCTTTTAAGTGAGTGTGCATGCGTATGTTGTGATGGCTCCCTTGCTGTACAAGAGTTGCATCACTCCCAGCACTGATAACTCTATAGGGGGAGCTGTGCTGAACAACAGCCGCTGCTCTTCTCCTCGGGGTCTGATGATGCAAAGCATTGCTGAGCTTGCCTCAGTGCAGTGTTGCTCATCTTTACCGGAATCAAAGGTTTGCCCAGCCCACGTGTCAACGATCACAGCCCCACCGTGCCCAGCCTGATACAGGGTTGACCACCCTGCCCTCTAGCCCTCTCCTCACTAATGACCCAAGACAGCTGTTCCCCTGGGCCCTTCTCATCGCCTCCGGACCCTGACACACACGGCTGTCACATGTGTCAGCTCTGACTGACATCTGCCTCCCAGCACTAGAACAACCCCGATCTCCATTAGATTAGGCACAGCTTATTTCAATAATTCATCACTTAGACAGCACTTGTTTCTCCAGTTATAGCAGTGGAGAAGTTTAGTTGGTGTCCATTCAGTGTGTGAGTCCTCTCGCTGAGGTTTGTGTGTGATATTTAAGCAAAATGACAAATGCAATATTCTGTTTTTGTAGAGAGAAATATTAACGAAGACGTTGTGTCGCTGATAATCTCATGTTGCGAGGCCGCCGATTCATAAACTCATTACCGCTGAGACCTGCTGTGGAAAACTCTGGGCAATATGGTGTGTCTGTGACCAAATCTAGTGCACTAACTTCAAAGGCTTTAAATTTAGTAATCCCTATTTATGGATTAGAAGGCACCGTTTGCGATTCTCTGAAAATAAACTGCTCAAGAGGAAAAAACATTTGAGACAATGTGAGAACGCAGACTAATAAATCGTATTTTGTTATGCCAGTGATCCAGACAGACAGACAGACAGACTGAAGTTGGAAAAATGACGCAAGCTGATTGGAACGAGCCAAGTGTTGTCATGCGGAGAGGCGCGTTCTCATTGGATGAAACTCATCCTCTTTGATCCCTGGCAAGGCTGCAGAGTTCTTAAGATTCGAGACATAGGAAGGCGTATCGGTGGGAGGATGTTCTAAGGAGGAGCGGGGAGGAAGCTTTAGAGAAAGAAGCAAAAAATGGAGGAGAGGGTAAAAAAAGTAGGCCACTTTTGTTCTGTCGCGACACCAGTTAAGAATATCGTCTATTTGACAGAGCAGATGTCAAAGGCAGCTGCAGTCGGTGGCTTGGTGCAGTGATTTATTCATGCCCTCGTAGGAGAGCCGAAAGCTGATGACAGAAGAGAAGTCCTAAGTGCTGCTTTGTGTTATATGAGAGCAGACTCAGCAGTTCACAAGCAGACTCTCTTTTATGATAAACCGCTCCAGATTGACTGATAAGTACTGATATTACCATGTATCTTAATACTGTAGCTTGCAGAATATAATAGGAGAAAAATACTTGAAAGCTTTACTTAAACTACAAGCAAGGAGCCTGTTTTTACTATGGGATATATATTCTTAGTTTCATAATATCTAATGATGGGAATTTCAAAACATTTTAGTACTTAAACTAGTTATGTAGAATTTTGTTTATAACTTTTTGGAAATCTTTCAGTTATTTTTGGTTGACATTTAGAGCTTTTTTTTAATTTATCAGTATTGGCTGATAGTGCTATTTTTATATTTAGATAACATTTACAGTCAACACTTAACGTTAATCTTTAAAAACTCTATGAATTTAATAACACTTTCACATAATAATCTTTCACAATGTTGAAAATAAGTATTCCTTTATCATACTGTACAGTATAATGTTGGGATTCCTAAATTCACTTATAATTCACTCATAAGTGATTGATTATAGTTTTAGTGTTTTATTTTTTTAATATTTATTTTGACTCTATTATATAGAATTTTACAATCTGCATTAACGTTCTACAGCCGGCACTAGGGATGCTTCACAGAGCACTGCCTGAATCTCCTCCAGTCATTTTAGGATGGATTTCAAAGACTATAAATTATCATAGGGAGCGACATCTACTGACTACACCAGCCAGACAGTGAAGCATGATTCATCAGGAGTCAGATATCACTTATCACTCCAATGTTATCTGTAATACCAGGGTTGTCACAAGTTTATATTCCGTGTGAAAATTTCCTCACCATGACTTACTTGATATACCCCCTTACTTTGATGTTAGTGACTAGCCTGACCAAAAGACGAAAATAGATGCCAAGGCACACATCTCAGCCAGTTTGACATGTTTGAAATCTGATTGACTTGGCTTCAGTGCACACCTTCAATAAATCAGAGAGCAACGATGAACAACAACCAATAAAATCGTGAGAGGAAAGAGTGTGCGAGGAGGACAGAGATATGGCCAAAGGGAGCTAAAACAAATGAAACTGTGTTTCTCCTACCACAATCTCGTCTTTGATCTCATTTTTAGTGCAAAATCAAACACAAGCCCATTCTCCATGCTGTTTGTAGGGCCCTATGAAATCCGTTTTATTTTTTCCCAAATTCGGTTTTACTTTTTTTCCAAATAATTTTTTTTTCCGTTTTATTTTGTTTTCTTCTGTTTTTTTTAGTTTTTGGACTCCCATTTTAATGATTAAATAAAATGTTAGTATTCAAAAAGCATGTCTTATTAATTGAAATCATGAAACTTTTATCAATTATTAAAATTTTTAAATAAATTGCATGTTTAGGGTTTAAAATATGTGTTGTTGTTTTTTCTTCTCAAATTCCATTTTTATTTTTTGACCAAATTCTGTGTTTTCTGTTTTAAGTTTTCTGGATTTCATTTGAATGGTTTAATTAAAATTAAAAAATCAATGATTTAAGAATCAATTCTATGAAATATCTCTCCTAGTAGTTAGAGTAGGTAAAGTGAGAGCACCATCATTTCCTCAACATGGCAGAAAACAAGAACTGTGTCTTTAAAAGTGTGCAATGTCAGAAGCGTACCTATAATGCCTCAAAATATTGTCTCCGTATAGGCAGCTCTCTAGGTTTATGAACATAGCTATAATGTCATTAGTGGTGGGGGAAAAAATCGATTCTGTTCAGTATTGCGATATTTTGCGCAGGCAATTATATCGATACAGTAGTGCAAAGTATTGCAATATTTAATTATAAAAATATCTGTTTTACTTTCGTGTTTTCTCCATTGGTTTTCTCAGAGTTTACTCTGATCATTTACATTTGCATATTACATCCAGAAGGTGGCGCTTGCTGTCGTGTATTCAACAGCAAATTCAAATGAAAATGGCTTCACTATTACAACCGGTTGTACACGACACTCCGTCTTATTTCAAATCGAAAGTGTGGGTAAATTTCGGTTTTATGATTATTCTCAGGTTTATGTTACTCTATTATGTCTGCTTTATGTTACTCTATTGTATTTAAATAATTTTAAGTTATGTGCTGGGAGCTCACAATTCATGTGAGAGATCTCCCATTCAGAGAATAATTACGTCCTGTCCTGTTATAAGGTCCTGTATGTTCAAGAACAAGTTTTCAAGTTTTTGCTCTTCAGTTAATGTGTAGAAGATAATGTTTACAGAATTAAATGTGACATTTGAAGTGAGTTGAGCAGTCTTATTTTCCTCATTTTTTGTAATGCCTTTGAATAATATGAGGGACATGAATTGCAATATATCGCAGAATCGAATCGCAATACTTGCTGTATCGGATATGTTAAGAATCGCAACAGTATTGAATCATGGGCCAGATATCGCAATACTACCGAATCGTCACATTTTTGCCAATTCCCACCCTTAAATGTCATGTCCAATGCGCCTTTCCCAAAAATAGAGAGCCCCTCCCTTTTAGCAATCCATCCCCAGGAGCTTTAAAGAGAAAGGGTCAAATCTCAGTGACATCAGTGTCATATCACATTATTGCCAACTATCACATCTTGTTAGAGTGCATTAGATCATGTAAGAAGCAAAGAACCGTTAGATACGCAGCCTGGTGTGTTATGCATTTGCAGCGACATATTGCACAGTGTCTCGTCTATATACAGACGAGTTCAAATCTGGCTTTTGCCTGTCATTTCAGTCTGTTCTCTTACTTCCTTTTTCACTGAAATGACACGACAGCAAAAAAACCAAAAACATATATATATATATATATATATATATATATATATATATATATATAGTTGGATTTGACTTGATGTTGGCTGACTTTAAAAGAGCATTTGTGTTCATAGATGCTGAAAATTTAAAATAAATGTATTTTCAGTTTGATCGGTTCATGATGTTTGACCATTAAAGTTTTCAAGGATTAAAGGATTTTATGGGAGTTTGCCTGTTACTGATAAGGGCCTTTTATGAATGTGTGTTGGTCATAGAAATCAATGCCAAGGTTACCACACAGAACTTACTCTGCTATCGTTCAAGGCTGAGATTTATTACACAGAAAACAGACATTGGGCAGTCAAGAGCTCTACTGCATCCCAAAACACTGAAATGGAGAATCACTGTAAGCAAACAGACTGAGAGAGAAACACAGATGGGTAGAGACAGACGGTGAGATGAAAAGGTAGCTCCCACACCTGTTTTCAACCAAGCTATAAAAGAAAAGACAAATCCTCACATACACCTGCACAGCTCTTGATATTTGTGCATGTGTTTGGCATAAGCGGTTCATTTTTCCCTAGATATTCGTCTCAAGTTTAACGTCTCCATAATTACCCCCACACACAACTTCACAAAACCATCCAGGACGCTGAAGCCTCGTGCTGCTTTGAACTTATCGCTTACGGGTGTTATCAAGGGAACTTACTGTGACCCACTCCATTTCCCTCAGATTTATCTACAAACCCCAGGTGCCCAGTCACCATGGGAACTACTGCACTTCTGAAGAGGCTCCCCGAAAACCATTCAGTCCTGCTGACTGGGATTCTCCAGCTGGCCAGTGTGTTTGCTACCACTGGCATTCAGATAGTCAAGAGATTTTGAGAGGACCCCTGCGCTACTTCTACACAATTTTAACATTTATAGTTTCGATACAGTGCTTTCTTTATGTATGTTCAAAGCCAAATTTGTTGTCCACCATCATTACCGTTTGCTTCTTCCACCTACATTTTTTATAGCTTTAATATAGGGGGGGGGGGGGGGGTCTTTATAATTCAGCATATGAATTGATTTGCTTAGACAGCAATGAAAGCACATAAAGATCCGCTTTTTGCTCATATTGTTTACTTAAAAACCCTGTTAATTAGGGATGTACGAAACTGCATATTTTCAAATTCTTTGAGTTGAGTTGAATGTTTAGGCAAGTTATTTATTTTCATTGAACACCATGGTATTTTTCAAAATATCCTCAGTTTTACAGAAGTAAGAAAGGTTTAGAGCGACATGAGGGTAAATTATGATAGAATTTTCCTTTTTGGTTGAACTATCCCTGCAAGAAAGCTGGTACACCAAAACAATATGTTTTGGGATTTGAATATCGTACGATTTTTTTTCTTTTTTTTTCTCGATAATCTAAACCAATGTTTAGGGATTATAAAATCTGAGATAAAGTTTGTGCAAATATGAAAAATAAACTTGAACTCAATTTATTATTTTGAGCTATAAAACATGAACCTCCAAGAAATAAATGGTTCCTCTATATCCTGTCTAACACAGATCCCATTCCATAACTAAATTATCCAAAATTATATTGTGTGTCAGTTATTTGGTGTTCTTTTCTGTGACTTTAGAGCTGCATTCAAAGTTTATTGGAAAAATGGCATTATTAAGCTTATTGTGATTAACCTGACCAATTAGAGTTAGAGAATTGTGTTTGATCTTGTTACAGTTGATAATTGTAGTTATTTTGGAAGTTTAAAGGCTTTAATTGTGTTCTGGGAGATAATCTTGGCAATAAAATTGGTTTTGTTTGGCGGCCTCATGTGTTGCTCGGTTGATGCATGACTTATGATTCCCCCCATTTTGTGCGGGCGACACAGACACAGACACACACACACTCTCTCTCTCTCTCTCTCTCTCTCTCTCTCTCTCTCTCTCCCCTCTCTCTCTCTCTCTCTCTCTCTCTCTCTCTCTCTCTGTCTATCTCTCTCTCTCTCTATCTCTGTGCCCATGATCCTCTCTTGCCTTTGTTTGCCATGTTGGACACCGATATGATAAATCTTCACAAATGTCACTGACCAAACTATTGTGAACGCAGATGCAGCAGATCAAGAGGGAATGCGAGAGAGAATGTAACAGAGGAAAAGGTTGGGAAGAAAGAGAGGGTAAAAGGGAGAATGAGTTAGAGGGATTGTGCAGGAGTTGCCCTGTGTTTGCCGGAGATGATCAGTCCTGAAACAGAGCTAACGGCTGCACTCCAGCTTTAAGCCCTGCCAACTCACATTCACAGAGGACAGCGAAAGGCAACAAGATCGCCCGTGTGTGTGTGTGGTTTGCAGCTCTTGTGTGTGTGTGTGCTGTCTCCTGGTCTACCACAGGTGTCTGCTCTGTGTACCCGACAGATAAAGGAGTGTGGTGAGTGATAAATTGCGCTTGTTACGGTGTGATTTGTCACTCTTTTTTCCACAGTCGGACTGCGTCCTCTCCCATCTTTCCTCCTTTGATAGTAGACAATAAAGTGCCACTGCAGATTTTCTCTTTCTCGTCCACTCATCTGAAAAGGATGTTAAATCATAATAACAGTGGGGCAAGGCGTATACGCGGCGAACATGATTTCACCAAGTGCATCATGTTTCTGGATCAACTTCTTTGTTGATCCTGGAAAAACATTCCAATCAACCAATCAGATTTGAGAGACAAGTTTACAGTTTATGTCAAGTTTAGGCTCACAACCAGGGTTTGATGCTTCTATATCATTGACTACGTTTACATGCAGCCAATAACCCGTTCAAAACCGAAATATTAGCAATAACCCGGTCGCGTACGGCCATGTAAACACCGGCAAAAACCCGAATATGCTCATATCCCGGATTTTAAAAACCCGGATATGATACCTGGGGTACCCCTTTTCTAACTCGAATTTTTGGTCATGTAAACGCGTATTGGCATATCCCCATAATGATTTGTGTTCTGCGCATGTTCTATTCGCAAAGAATCTTGGTCTTTTGAGTAGAGGAACTTCTCGGCGCATACAAAAGCCTGCGTGCAGTATACCCGAAGTAAAATGGCGAGACGCAGCACACCATACTTTTGGAGCGAGGTCAGTACCAGCACCAAAGCACAAACAAAGGCGATCGCTATCTGCCCCGAACTATTCATTATCCGCGTGCTGCTGCTGTTGTTGTTGTCTTTGACCAAAATTGGCTGCATGTAAACGTAGTCAATGTTATTCATTTCCTGCTGATCAAAATACGTTGATCCCGGAACATGTCTTACTTGGCAAAATCACTGTGACCGGGTGTACGCACATATCTGTGCACGTGGAAACGTTTTCGTACAGAAATCGTGATTCATCACTGAGTTAACACTTAACATTCGAGTTAACACTGAGTTAATTATATGACGCACATTTGTTTTTTGCCTGCATCTGTTAATTTAAAAATACATAAAACAATGTAATTCAAATACATAAAAACCTTTCGGTGTGTAAACATGCTATCTTTTTAATATATTATAGCTTGGTATAATGTAATATCTTAATTAAAATTCATTTGATATTTTTTTGGCATGAAGGCAAAAATGTCAGGTTAATTTAACAGTCCTGATATAAAAGTCTATAAAAGAATCGAATGGTAACTTAGTGTGTAGTTTGGCATAATCGCTTATGATTATTTCTGTAAAAATTATTCTATTTATTTAAGCCAGGTTTTAGATAATAATTCATTACTCATAACAATGTGGAATGCAATAAATAGTTTTAAAATAAGAACAAATAAAAATAAAAGTGAATAAAATTAAAATAAAACCTATTAAAAAAAAGTAATTGGTAACACTTTATTTTACAGTGTTCTTGTTAAATATGTTACATGTACTTACCATAGTAATAACAGTAAATGATGCATAATTACATGCAATTAACCCTCAACCAAATCCTAATCCTACCCTAACCCTATAGTAAGTACATGTAGTTAATTAATATTACACTGTACTTAAATATTTAATTACACTGTAACAATGACACCAAGTGTAACCAAGTAATTATATTTTTGTTTACCTGCATGTCAATGTGACGATTAAACGACACCAGAGAACTGTGACTGTGATAAATATTAACTTAAATTTTCAGGGGGAACTTCAAGAAAATATTTTAGGTTAAAGGGGTTAGGCTAGTTGACAAAAAAAAGTGTAGGAATTCCTGTATTAAGTCCACATTCACAAATATTAGAAATAGGGGAAGAAAAAATTGCCTTTTTTTCTGAGCGAGGACATTTACACAGCAGTAAGAAAGAACACTTGTTCATAATTAGCTGTCAATGAGAGCCATTACATTTGGAGTATGTGTGTCTGTATCCACAAAGATGGCAATATCCGAAATCCTAGTAAGGGAAACTTTTTGGTCCTCATGAGGGAAAGAGCTTGTAAATCACACTAAGTGATGTTTTTCAAAAATGTAAAAATGCAGAACGTTTTCAGTGATGGGAAGGTTTAGGTGTAGGGTTAGTGTAGGGGTTAGAATATACAGTTTGTACAGAATAAAAACTATTATGTCTATGTCCCCATAAAACATGAAAACACAACGTGTGTGTGTGTGTGTGTGTGTGTGTGTGTGTGTGTGTGTGTGTGTGTGTGTGTGTGTGTGTGTGTGTGTGTGTGTGTGTGTGTGTGTGTGTGTGTGTGTGTGTGTGTGTGTGGCCTGGTAAACCCTACATTATGGGGACAAAATGTCCCCATAAGGATGGCAATATCTGAAATCCTTGTTCGTGTGGGGACATTTTTTGGTCCCCATGAGGAAAACAGCTTATAAATCATACTAAGTGATGTTTTTTGAAAATGTAAAAATGCAGAAAGTTTTCTGTGATGGGTAGGTTTAGGGGTAGGGTTAGTGTAAGGGAATAGAATATACAGTTTGTACAGTATAAAAATCATTATGTCTATGGAAAGTCCCCATAAAATATGGAAACACTACGTGTGTGTGTGTGTGTGTGTGTGTGTGTGTGTGTGTGTGTGTGTGTGTGTGTGTGTGTGTGTGTGTGTGTGTGTGTGTGTGTGTGTGTGTGTGTGTGTGTGTGTGTGTGTGTGTGTGTGTGTGTGTGTGATGTCCACGGCAGGGCTGAATGCTGTCGTTAACACAGAGAGAGGAATTGATTAAATTAGTCACTGTAGACATGACATGGAGAGCGCCGATGACACCGCTCCACTCCAGCACAGCAGATCTTTTGAATGTTGGCTGCACACGAGTGCGGATAGCATGGGGTGGTAAAATATCCAGAGTATATCAGCTGGCCTTGCTCCCAATCACAAACCCAGCATGTGCTTGATGGTTTGATCATGTATCTGAATCCCTTTCTCTGCTTGTTGTATCACCACCATGGCCATCCAAATGAGAAAACCACTGCAGCATTTTACAGCTTGATGTCACCGTCGTATTGATGATTCATAATATATTCACACTAATTTTGTTAGAAAATGAACCATCATACTCATTATTGTGATGGTTTTATTGTTTTTTTATTTGGCCATTAAGCTTCTTGGAAGGTGACATTAGACTAGTTTTACAATATGTCTAGGTAAGATGACTATTAATAGCATCTCAGCTGTTACCTAATAAAAACAGTGTTAGAGTTGATATGTTTTTATCATTTACATTAATTAGTTGATCGATTCACTTTCATAAAAAGTGTTGTTTTTGTATGTAAACGTTGGCAATATTACAGTGTTTTCTTATATTGATACACATCATTTAATTTAAATGATATATATTGAATTGAATATATTTAAATTATTAAATATGTTTTTTTATTAATTTAGTGATAAAAATCAGGAAAACTATTTTTTTTTTAAATTTATTTTACATTTATTTTAAATGCAAAATCTACTTGGCTACAGTGCTTGTTTTGTTTAAAAGATTCCTCTTGTGCAAATATATAAATACTGTACAATTTTTCAAGATATTGAATTTTATATTTTCACTATATTGCGCATCCCTACTGTATACAGACTGTCCGTATATTCTGTCTGTATATAGCCTGTTCATTAATTTAAAAGCCACATCAAAGCTGACCTCTTTTCAGACCAGGGTTTTTAGAGTTGAAGGTTTTTTGGAGCGTCTCAAAGCTTCACAATTCTCTCTTTTCAATGTGGTATTTATTTTACAAGCTGCTGGTTTTGATGCATCTCTACCTTGTATTTCAATGCTCCATTTCTGAGTTTTCATTTATGTTTTCTTTTGTCTGCCTGTCTCATTTTTGTAGAACTCGTTTCAGAGTTTACTTTGTAAAGAGATTGAAAATCCAGAGAACAAACATATGTAACAGAAAGCGTCTTTGATGACAGTTTAGAAGCAGATAGTATTGCCATCTAAAATCAGTGCTGTTGGATTTACGCTGTTGGATTTACAGACTGTACAGACATGCTCTCATTTGTTTCCTACTCCTTTTTTAAGTAAATTTTAAATAAATAAGAGGAATCATAAAAAATAAATTTGAATTAAAACTAATTATTTTATTCAAAATGTTACATGCCCTTCTTTCTCAATATTCTCAGTCTCCTCGAGCACCAATAGCTATGTTTCCATCCATCTATTTGGGAAATCGCATTTTGGGACATCGCATAAAAAAACACTGGATGGAAATGTCAAAATGCGCATAAATTAAAAAAATGCACGTAAGAAACTTATTCGCTCAATTTAGTCGTATTAACTTTTATTCTATATGAAAACATGCACATGAACTACATTTATGGAAACACATTGACTGAATAAATACCTCAATGCACATCAAAGAAGACATGTGACTTTGCGATGGGACGACATGTGGACAAACCTTCGGACCGATTTCGTTGCCCAGAATCTGAAATGCTGTTTTGGTTGTTCAGAAATGCCTGAGCAAAGTCTGTCATCAAAGTGGTTCAGTATAATAACCTCCCAGAACCGGACAGCAGCATCTGCCTCCAAAGCAAGATAACTTTATTGTGTTTCATCTGCAAATTATTTATTAAATGCAAAATATACTTCTCCTACTGCAGCAACTTCCATTTTTCTTAGTGATTGTCACATTCACCACCTAGTTGTCTTCGTCTTTGTCATTATTCACTGTCATCATCACTGTCTAGCGTTTATCCCTGTCTGCACTACAACTCCCAGCATCCTCCTCGGTCCACACCTGTCCTGCACCACATTCCCCATCACCGACACCTGTGTCACCCGGGTTCTGTCAATCTGTGTTCATCATTCTGTGTATTGAAGGCCTTGTCCACACGGACACGGGCATTTTCATAACCGTGACTTTTTTTTGTACGCGGTGCGACCGTTCGTCCACGGAGAAACGCAGTATCAGGTCACTGAAACCGAACATTTTTGAAAACCCCTGCCAGTGTGAGGATTTTTTAGAAACGCCGGTTGCAGTGTTGTCGTGTAGACAGTAAAACCGTGAGTGTGCACCGTTATCCGCTGTGTTTGACGGCAGATTGTGCGCTGCTGAGTGCTTCTGATTGGCCAACGTGGCTTCATGGTTAGGGTTATATCGCCGCCTGCTGGTGTGGCATGCTCTTGACAGCGCTTGATAGCGTGTTTTTGCGTTTTCATGTAGATGGAGATTTTTTTTAAACGCAGGAGGAAAAACTCCTTAAAAATACCCATGTCCGTGTGGACTAGGCCTGTGTTCAGGGTCGGTTATTGTTTGTGTATTGTTGTGCACACTCTTTCGCGTTGTTGCTTCTTTTAGTTATTGTAAATAAACTACCCTCAATTTCGTCTTCTGTGGATCTCTGGTTACAGTGATATTAAGCACCAGTTTATCAGGAAGTGACGATTTTGTTCTCTTCGGCTCACTGGAAGGAAACAGTGTTTTATTTGATATTCCAATTTTGGAACTTTTTACCAAATTTTTCCAAAGTAAATTCGCAACTTTGGATGGAAACATAGCTAATATCTGCTTGTAGCGTCTTTCAGCAATTGATACACACACACACACATAGATTAAATACATGAAATAATTAGTTTAAATAAATATGCAAATAAAACAATGTAATTTAAAAACTAAACTATTTTTTTACACACACGCACACACACACACACACACACACACACACACACACACAAACAGTTTCAAAAGGTCATTAGTATTGAACGAGACACAAACCAAGGGTTTCTAAAATTTGGAGCTGGATAAATTATTTTGTCTCATAAAATATAACTGTGAAATGGAGAAAAAATGGTTGTGATTCACTTTAGTTTGTTGTAATTTCATCAAAAAGCACCAACTTCACTCCATAAAGTAACACATTTTTCCCACTGTGTGTGTGTGTGTGTGTGTGTCCCCTTCAGGTCGCCCCCTCCCTCCCACGCCTTCATCCAGTCTGCTTCCCCCAGCCCCTCCTCCCCCCTCCGCACCCCTGCACCAGGCCTCCATCTCCATCAGGGAGTGTCAGATGCCCCTTTTGGACAACGGCTCATCCCATGCCATGCTGGACCCCCCTCCTGACGACGAGTTCTCCCCTAACTCCTACCTGCTCCGCGCACAGCCCCCCACCATCGGTAAGAGCGTCTCCCTGCGCTTCTCCATCTTATCCAGCACCCTCCCATCATCCTCAAAACACTGAACCGTCCTGTACAAGGCTGTCCCGTTGCCATAACCCAGAGTTAAGGAATGGGGTGTAAATTAGATTAGGGTTATTATTATCCTGTTCTTTAAAGGCAAGCTAAAACTCTGTTCATAATACATTTAACTTCTATTATGGAATGTATTTCCAACTAAAACAGAACCTGAAATAATGTAAAACTTGACTTTATCAAAAGGGATTGTACTGGTAAATGAAAACTAAGCAATTCTTTTATCATACAGTATTGATTTTGATAAAATGACTGCAGTCATTTCAAAGGCTGATCTTTTTTTTTTTACATTTTGAAATATGAAAAACATTTTTCTTTCAAAATAAAATGATTGCTCATGCACAACTGAACCAGGGACTATTATAAAAAAAAAAAATCTGATTCTTTAAGAATCTGTTGAATCATTTTGTATTATCTAGATATCTGTATTTATAAATTGGATGTCATGTTTACAGGAGTAAACGTAAATTTACCTAAAAGCAAATTTATTCATATAACTGTACACAAAATGAAAACCACTACTAGAGCTGGATGGAAAAATGTATAATTTTATAAAAAAAAAAAATTTATTCTAAATGTCTCTTTGATTTCAAAGGTTTCATGCTCCCTGCTGCTAATAATTAATTGTACAGACACATTGTGTTCTGCACAAACAGTGATATTCTCGTTACAAGTGCAGTCTCGGTCCTATCGTTTATTACAGTTTTTGCTCTTTTTTTAAAGGATGAGGGCAAACCTTTCTGTGTTTGCATTTGCATTCAGCATTGTTTCCCCCTGCTGTGAGAGAGAACACAAGTTTTTTTTCTTGTTTTTTTGGTCAGAAGCGTTCAGCTGAGAGCCACAGGTCAGGTGAACTCTTGGCTTATTTTCATCACAAGTATTTAAGCGCTTGGTATTATATAATTATATCATTATATCATATCATATTATAATTTACTTTCATTCAACAGTTCAAAATTCAAAAATTCAAATGAACAGTTTATCATTCAAAATTATAAATAACAAATATATCAATATTAGATTACAAATATATTTTAACATTTTGACATTTTGTCAACAACATTTTGTAATATGCTCTATTATAAAAAGCATGGGCATTTGGCACGTGTGTGTGTTCATGTAAACGTTTGAGTGCAGTCAGTAGTGTGTCACGGGAAGAGATCTGAGACGATTCTAGCCTGACACCCTCGGCCCGCAACAGCGCTTTTGCTCTCTCTCTTTACCGCTTTCTCTTTCACTCTCCGTACGCTTGTACTGATAATCCTCCTGTTTTCCGTAACCTCTTGACCTAAAACATAATGCTGCTTGAATTGTTAAACTTGGATGAAAGAGATCCTACTGATTTCTCTGATAACCTTTTTGTCATTTTTGCCTAAATTATTTTATTTGTATTATTATGCTAAAAGTAGTATTAGTAATGTAATTTTTTTGCCTCCAAAAAACAACACAAAATATCCTTGACTTTTGTGAAATCTGTTTCTTAAGTTAAATGTGAAAATTTTGCTTTGCATTTCTTAAAAAAATAAAATAAACAAAATTACATTATCTAGTTACAGCATTGTTATTATGTGAATATACAATCACACTTTGCCTATTTTATTTAGTATAAATCGGATTGGATGGTCAATTAATTAGTGTGTGTGTGTGTGTGTGTGTGTGTGTGTGTGTGTGTGTGTGTGTGTGTGTGTGTGTGTGTGTGTGTGTGTGTGTGTGTGTGTGTGTGTGTGTGTGTGTGTGTGTGTGTGTGTGTGATATGCTTTAAAGCTTTATTTAAATACATTTCTACATTTCAGAGTATTAATTATATTGTTCTTATTTACCTTATAAATTATATTGTTATTATTTACCTGTGCATTCAAAGTAATTTGTTTAGAACATAACACATCATTCATACAGACACCTATAATAGATTTAGTATTGTAGTTTCCAAAGGTTTGTGTTTCTGGTGTGTGGTTTTATTTTTTTGACCCACAGTGAAATAGCACATCATTTCACAATAATCCAATGTTTGTTTTGTTTTGTTTTGTTTTTTTTCCAATTGTTTATTTATTAAAATATAATACCACATAAATGGTATGTAATAATCATGCATATATTTATCTTACATATATGCATGAAAAAGTGATTTTGATGCGCAACCATCATACTGTCTGTTAATATTAATAAATATATAATAATGAATTGGCTGTAAATTGGCTGCCCAAATTTCTATGATGCATAATGTTCAATGGTACAGATGAATAGTTTGTTTAATTTTTATACCTAGCACTGAAAATGAGTGAAATAAATAAATTAATAAATTGATACTAATACTGATATAAAAAAAATGATATTGTTCAATACTGATAGTGATATGTTTATTGTATTTTGTTTTGTTTTTTACCCACAGTTTTCTATGCATGTATGTGTGAGAAACGGCACATGATTTCATACTAATGCAATGTTTTTTTAGTCCCCCCCCCCCCATTTTTTGATTTGTTTAATATTATCATACCACATAAATTAATGTAATTAATTTTCAGTGTGTGTGTGTGTGTGTTTTTTATACCTAGTGGGTTTTAATTAGGGATTTTTTTTGCTCAGTAGTAACGGTATATACACATTTGACATTCAAAACCTTTTTTCTGTGTGTGCTTAATATTGTACTCTAATCTGTTGTAATACATTCAGTAGATACATCATCAGAGCAACTGGATTTTTAGAATAATGCTTTATAATTATATTCAAATAATTGTTACATCTGGGCAATTAATCAAAT